>NC_045791.1:13243157-13605491 GCF_009873245.2 Balaenoptera musculus
CCTTGTTCAGCAGGGCCTTCATCTATTAGAAAAAAGTCTGACAGTTTTAGATGAGGCCACAGTAGCTGCTGTAACTAGCTACGATTTTTTTTTTTTTTTTTTTTTTAGTGTCTTAGATGGGGTATAACCTAAACTGTCCATGTAGGCTGAGCCAGAGCTCCCATTTCTCCACATGGCCTCACAAGGCCACAGCTTGTGACTTGTTTCTCAGGCTTCCTAGGCTATGTACCATGGCTTTGGGGGTTAGTGGACCCATTAAATAACCTCTGTTCTCTCCTTTTGAATGTGATCCGATTAAGGTATAAGAAATAGGAACCAGACAGTTGGAGGTCAAATAGCAGCTGGTTAGAGAAGATTTAAATCTGTGGTGAAGTGGACTTGCACACAAGTCCCTCTATCACTCCCGCCATAAAACGGCCCCTCCCAGGCCAGGGCTCAGCTGTGCGTCCAGCGGGGTGGGTGCTCAGCTCCTGACGGAGGCAGGCGATGCTCTGGGCCTCAAGGAGCCTGACTCCTGCTCTCTTCCTCCAGCCACTTCAAGAGAAGGCTGAGCAAGGTGTAGGAGAGAGATCAAGTGTCCCTCGTGAGAGGTGGAAAGCACCTTCTCTCTGGAAGGAAGAGTGAGGGCGTATGGTTCCTCCAAACCTAGGATTAATTTTAGAGTATCAAAAGAATTAAAGGCTATTTTTTTTTTAATTATTAGCACCTTTAATTATTATTTATTTATTTTTTTAGCTGTGTTGGGTCTTCGTTTCTGTGCGAGGGCTTTCTCTAGTTGTGGCAAGCGGGGGCCACTCTTCATCGCGGTGCGCGGGCCTCTCACTATCGCGGCCTCTCTTGTTGCGGAGCACAGGCTCCAGACGCACAGGCTCAGTCGTTGTGGCTCACGGGCCTAGTTGCTCCGCGGCATGTGGGATCTTCCCAGACCAGGGCTCGAACCCGTGTCCCCTGCATTGGCAGGCAGATTCTCAACCACTGTGCCACCAGGGAAGCCCAAGGCTATTTTTTATTTCAAAAATATTTTGTATTGGAGTAGAGAACTTCATTTTTTTTTTGAGCATGAGGCCTCATGTTTTGTCTTAATATTCTTGGCACCTGGCACAGAGTCTGGTAATTATTTGTTGCTTGAATGATATTTAGAACAATTTTTTTAATGTTTAACCTAATGGTTTCCAGACTTGGAAAAAGTAGGGCAGTAAAGTGACATGTAAAAGAATATGCAGCACTAATAACTTTTTATTTTACCATGTAAGGATGTTAAAAAAAATAGCTACTACCTCAAACATCACCATAACTTCAAGAAACAAAATATTTTAATATAAAAAGTAGGACGAACACGATCTTAGAATTAAGGATGAAGGTTGTTTTGTGTCCTTACACACACACGCGCCTCAGTTGTGCTTATTGTTCTCAATTTGCCATCAGCCAGGAGAAATGTGGTCATGGTCTGGTATTGAGAAACCTCAGATCCCTCTGGGTTGCAGCCAGACTTGAGAGATGTCTTAAGAGCCACTTGGTGTGTTCTCACTCTTGGCTTGTTGTTCTTCTCTGAGCAGAGCTCTATCAGAAAAAATTGTCTCCGTCCTGCCAAGAATGAAGTGTCCACACCAGCTGGAGCCCCACCAGATCCAGGGGATGGATTTTATTCACATATTTCCCGTTGTCCAGGTAAGAGCATCTGTGGGGTTTCTTGTCCTCTGAACACTGGAATTCCTGTAACGGGTCTGGCTCTTGGGCCGTCTGGCCTAGATCCTGGATCTGATGGGTGTGGCATGGATTTGGTGGCAGCAGAACATGAGGACACTCCTCAAAATGTTGCCAGTACTCAGTCTACCCTAGTTTCCCACCGTCACCTGTTCTGATCTTTGAATGTTTCCATTAGTAGCTTTTCATTGCCCTTCTGGTTAAGATGGAAGCCCATGCGCTGGTCCCCTTTGACCTCTCCAGCCTCAATTTATTCTTTGCTTTTCTTTGTTCTTTCTATTTTAGCCCCTCTGACTTTCTTTCAAATTTCCTCATACACACTGTGCTTCCTCCTGTCACGGGGCCTTTCAGGGTGGGAAGGTCTTCCCTTCTCTCCTTACCTTTATCTTCCAGATCTCAGTTCCACCAAGCCTTCTCAAGAAAGCTTCCCCTGACTGCCAGATCTAGAGCAGTTTCCTTTGCTATAGCCTCTTATACGGCATATTCCCTACCCTCACAGGAATCTTCCTCACTGCAGTTTGTGACTGTGTCCACTCAATGTTTGGTTATTTGTACGTCTCTCCCATCAGACTGTAAGCTTCCTGAGGGCAGGTACTGTGGCTGTCCTGCTTGCTCTTGTGTCTCCGGCACCTCTTGGAATGTCTGGCACTTTGTAGGCATTCAGTCCTACAGAGGACTAAATTTCTAACAGGAGACTTAGCTCCACCCCAACTTTTCCCCAAGGCCCTGTGATTAAGTGGCCGTGCTGTACAAGTCCCTGTATTCTGTGCGGTTCTTGTGTCTCAGCCCCTCCTCCAGGCACCACAGAAAGAGGAGGAGCAAAGGGACTTACCTTTGTTGCCTGCTGTGTGGACAGTACTTTGCCTCGGATCCTAATAGAGTTCTTTGAAGCATCTATTGTAATCCCAGTCTTACATCTGAGGAAAGTGAGACTCGGAGAGGATAATCCATTTGCTTAAGGGCAGAGAACTAGTGAGTGGAGAGGCAGATTCCTCTAAACTCCTTGTCTTTAAGCCTGTACTTTCCCCTCCATCACCACGCAGCCACCCAGGGGAAAGCCGCACAGCCCCTGCTAGAGAGGTTTTGTGATTCTGTTAAGATTAGGTAGTGTAGCAGTTAAGAGCCTGGACTCTGGAGACTTCCTAGGTTCACATCTTGGCTCTGCCACTTTCTAGCTGTGTGATCTTGGGCAAATGACTTAACTTCTTACCTGGTAAGTAGAAATAATAGTAGTACCTACCTGATGGGATGAAAGCTGAGTAAGTTAGTATGTGTAAAGCACTTGATTGAAGGGCTGGCACCTTTCAGTAAGTGCTTTGTAAGTGTTATATAGTTGTTTCTGTTGTTGTTAACTGCTATTGGGAATCTTCCCCGGCACTAGACTTCAAATCAAATATGTTGAAATTTATAACTGAAATTTGTAAACTTGAGGCTAGGACTTTAACTCAGGATTTGACTTGTTTGTTTGTTAGGGGATGGTACCCAATCATTTTGTGAAGGTAAGAAGTAGGGAGTCTGTGTAGATTCTTACAGAAACCTCCAACCCCATCATACTGTGAAGTTGTGGCCCTTTCCCCTGAAGCCTGGATCTCTAGTGACTAGACCTTACTCAAAACTATGCTGGAACTTTGAGGACCAAAACCCTAGTCCATATCCGAGAAGGGGATGAAAGGGAAGTGATTGTCTACAGTTGGTTTGGGCATTTTGAGTATCTAATGGTTGTGTTGTGAGCGGAATGTTGGAGGGCCCCCTTACTGGATGTGAGAGCCTCGCTAATGGTTACCCCATATCTTAATTTCGTGGATCTGTAAAATTTTAAAGCGCAAATAGAGGTTGACCTGTGGTTGCAACCTGTATTTTGCCAGGAAGGGACGTTTTTAAAGGCAACAATTATTTTGCTTTCTTTACCATTGCCTAAAAGAAAGGCCATTTAACTCTCACTCTCAGAATAAAGGACAGTCCTTCAAATGGAATACATGTAGCCTTATGAAAAACTCGCCACATGCCTGTAGTTTTCTGTTTTGCCAGACACCAGTGAAAGAGCAATCGTGGACCAGCCACTGGGAACCACTGAACTGGTTGTCTTGTGTGGGACTAGCAGTCCACCACCCTTGTTCACGCTGTTCAGCACAGCTGTGGTGACACTCTCTGAATGCAACTAGGAGGAAAGAAGAGCTAACTTCCGGCTACTGGTAGTTCCAGGTCACATCTTTTTCTCCCACGTGGGGCCCGTGAATCCTGTGAGGGTAGGCATTTTTCTCAAATGCTAGGGGCTTGTGGCAGAGCTCAGCTGTCCTAGAGGTTCCCTCCGCAGCCCTTCATGCTGGGAACTCCAAAACACAGCGGTCGAGTCTCTAAGGAATCCTTTGAATCAACGGGCTTTGCCTTCCTCATCTGAGCATGTTCTCCAGGATCCAGCCAAGTTACAACTCAGTGTCGATCTAATTAACAGAGGCAGATCTGAAAATGCAACAGCTGTGAAAGGCCAGAACCTGGATCTCCCGATGCAAAGCAAAGCAGAGAGAAATTGAGTTGAACAGTGACTCAGCCTCCTTAGATGTCCGGGGCCGGTGCTGGGGTACAGGTGAGGGGCTGGAGTAGCCCCAAATGCCGTCCGATTTTCTGCCCCTGCCCTTCTGGATTTTAGTCAGTGCCTGAGGTCACTGTTTGGAGGTGGGGTGGAGTGGAGTGATGGAAACAAATGGAAGATACTAGCAACAAAGGAATACTCCTCATAGAATTATTTGCAGCCACTGCTCTCCTGGGCAGCTGCTTCCTAAGTGTGTCCTTTACTTGAGCTAGCCGCCCTCCCTGAGCGCGCATTCCTGCCGTCCCCGCAGGAGCCCTGTGCCATGTGCACGTGTCTGAACCTTGCCACGTGTGGCCATGCCCTGGGGAAGCACAGCTACCGTCCAGAAACTGCTCCTGAGATGTAGTAGCTCTCTCTGGAGAGAGGATGGCATCCCTCCATAGAGTTCTTTAGTAATAACGGGAATGAATGAAGAGTCAGGAGGAGAAGCAAAGGCTCTTTTTGTACTTTGCATTCTCACCCTCAGAACGCCTGGGCCTTCCACAGGTTGTGGGGCGTGGGTGTGTGCACGTGTGTGTTTCCGTTCCCTGGAGTTGTAAGTCAGCGGACACGAGGAGCGGCTCCTTGTGCGTATGAACCCCGTAGACCTAGGAAACGTGGCATGAAGCCCAGACGTGCGGTGTCCTGATGTGGCCGGCAGCTGTGTGGCTTGCTGGCTGTGGATTGGTGGGCGGATCATGTAGTCTCTCCGAGCTTCCGATTCTGTAAAACGCGGCCAGTGCCAGTTCCCTTAGAGTGTTGGGTGGATTCGAGAGCTATGCTTTGAGTGCCGAGCTACCCTGAAGCCTAGGGCTTGTGCTCAGCACACCTGGTCTCAAGTCTGAATGTTGGGGGGATTTTTTTCCACCTGTCAGACGAGGGTTTCACTAGGCCTTCTCACTGGTTCCCTTCCCTTCCTCTGGTCTGTGGTGCGAGCAGCACGGGAAGGACAGAGCTCCAGTGAGATCCGCCACCGGGCGCAGGGAGGTTCGGGGGATAGCCCTGTCTGTGTCGGGCTCCAGGTGTTCACAGAGCTGTCTAGCACTTGTGTTTCATTTGCTCCCACAGTTGCTCTGTGACGTGAAGGGAACTGACACTCTCACCTCCTCTTTAGCAGAGAGGGAAACTGAGGCCCGGGCACCTGAAGTGAGGCTCGAAGGCTCCTGCGCGGCTGTCCGCTCAGGTCCTCCCGGATCTCAGCCTCCAGACACCCAGCGGCTGCTTTTCCTGCAGGGCAGTGTGTGTTGATGGTTATTCGTCGCCTGGGCAGTTCACGTTCTGTGATTCGGGCGCAGGACCGGTGCCGTCTCTGCGTCGGCCTTTACCGCGGTGTGTCTCATCCCTATCAGCTCACGTTTCCTCACTTTCTTCCCCAGTGGCTGGTGAAACGAGCCATAGAAACAAAAGAAGAGATGGGTGACTACATCCGCTGCTACTCCGTATCCCAGTTCCAGAGAACCTACAGCCTCCCTGAGGTCCGTGCTCTTTCCTCGTCCAGCTGAGAAGCTGAGTGCACCGTGAGGGACCCCGGGACGGCGCAGAGTGCGCTCAGGCACCCCTGCACTCCCGCCCGCCCCCTCCGGATCAGCCCTGAGACTGGGCCTCCTGCCTCATTAGAAGTGCCTGTTTAGATGGGCACTGAGTGTCAAGCCCTACAGTCTTGTCCTTGTCTCTCAATTGTGGTGCTTGATCTGGACCTTTTGTTAAATTACAAGAGCGTGAGTGTATTTTTGTAGAGTCATATGAAGGTTTTCGAGAGACCCCCTGCTTGGGACGCACCTGTAGTCACAGCTGAATAGTCACAACAGCAATACTGGCTGATCACTGTCGGATGCTACATTCCAGTCCCGGCACATCTCATGCCTTCTACTTTTTGATCCTCATGACTGCTCCCTGAGACAGGCGGTGTCATCCCCGTTTTGCAGGTGGAAAAGCTGAGGCTTAGAGGTTCGGTAACTTGCTGAGGTTTCAGAGCTCATAAGGATCTGAAGTGAGAACGCTTGTCCTCACCACTGCACTCTGTGGTCCCCCTTTTTCTCACCGGCTATAGGGATCTGTTTTGCAGCCATCGGCAGAGGCCCTAGCTTTTTCCCATGCAGGATATATTCCAATTTGTTAGAAAAGTGAGACTTCTTCCGGCACAGCTGTGATGAGAAGTCAGTTTATAAGGCGGACTGCTGAGCGGTCCAGTTGAGTTTCAGTCTTTACGCAGGAAGATTTGTTTCATCCCTGTGTCTTCTTGTCTTGCAGGATGATGACTTCATCAAGAGAAAAGGAAAGGCCATCAAGACAGTTGTTGACCTCTCGGTGAGTTCCCTGCCCGAGGTCTCCTGTCAGGGAAGAACTTAGGGTCATAGCCTCCAAGTAGCCCTTTGGGTTACATCACAGAAGCCCCTACCCCCCGAGGTTTCTATCTGCCGGGTTGCCCAGGAGCTGACCCTCAGGTGCACACGTGAGGGAGGCCCTGCCTGCCGTGCGTGCCCGCTATCCGAAGCCAGCGTTCAGGGTAGCACGTGCCACGACCACTGCCCTGTGTTTCCCTTAGTTCCAGTTTTCCAGACCCGAAGCCCTTCTTCATTTGTGCCAGTGGCAGCTGTAAACTTCACATAGCTCCAAAGAGCAGATGACGAACTAGAGCCGATGCATTGAGGTGACCCCCGCCCTGACGGCTTCGGAGAGGCAGAGTAGCTTCTGAGCTTTGTGTGGGAAGCTCTGGGATGGCCTTTGTCCCCAAGCACAGTGTATCTTAACCACAGGGTCTGCGCTCATGTGCCCACTTCCCCAGTGCAAGGGCCGGAGGAGAGCTTTGGGCCTTTTCAAAACACTCTGGGCCAGAGCCCAGCAGAACCTTGTCAGTGCTACCCTCTTCTCACCCCCCCAGCCTTCCTACTTGAGCTGATGGGAATGGAGTCTCAATGCCTGGGTGTAAATTCACTTTCTTTAGAAAATAATGTCTAGAGTTACTCTGCATTTTTTTTTTTTTTACTTTTAAGAATAAATGTATGGTCTCCCCAGGTGATGACTGTGCAAAGAATAACACTACTTTGATGATGAAAGACATGAAATGCTCATTTAAAACAAAAAAGCCTTTGTCAGTTTATGGTTGTAATCTGTATCTTTTCCACAGTTCCATTTTGGAAATGGGAGAAATGGAAAACCTTTAACATAGTTACACTCTGAAGCCAGATGCTGTTTTCAGATTTGGTGGCAGTATTAAATAATAACACTAAGAGGACATGACAGAACAGCAAGTAATTTTTTTCCTGGTTGTGAGGTAGATGTTCAGTTTAGAACATCTTTAAAGTTTTCTTTAAAAAGATTGATAGATGAGAGGAAGAAAATCAACCTTAATCTAACAACACAGAAGCAGCCGCTTTTGATGCTTGGACATATTTCTTCTGTGTTTTTAACATGTATTTTTATAGTGAATTAGAATTATACTTTGAATGTAATTTTGTAGTTTTTTTTCCACTTACCAATATAGAGTCTTGTATGCTGTTAAAGGTTCCTCCTAATCGCATTTTCATGACAAATAATAACCAACTGGTTGGATGTGCTCTTGCTTTCCCTTGTTTTAAATGATGCTTCATTTAAAAGAAATGAAAAGAAAAGCTTTCATTTCTCCCTCTGATACAGGGAGCTGGGGAGCCAGTGGCAGGAGAGGAAGGGAAATTCTCTTTTCCCTATAAACTCTGTACTATTTGGATTTTATACTAAGTCTGTGTACTACCTATTCAAAAACAATAACATAAAAACTATTTAATTTTTTTTAGTTAAGAAGCTGTAGGAAGTTTATTTTTCCAAAATTACAACTACAGGCATATATTACTATATCAAATCTTATAAAATCCAATTCTTTTTTTTTTATATTTTCAGCATGTTGTTTTATTTAATTTTATTTTATTGGAGTATAGTTGCTTTACAACGTTGTGTTAGTTTCTGCTCTACAGCAGAGTGAATCAGCTATACGTATAGATATATCCCCTCTTTTTTGGATTTCCTTCCCACTTAGGTCACTGCAGAGCACTGAGTAGAGTTCCCTGTGCTATACAATAGGTTCTCATTAGTTATCTATTTTATACATAGAATCAATAGTGTAAAAAATATTTAATGTTTAATTGAATATCTTCATGTGCAAATCTCACTTGGAGCCCTGGGTAGAGAGTGAGAAACATTACATTTTTTGGCTGTATCACCAAGAATAAAAGGCCAGTGTAGCTGTTGATCAAACTGGGCCTGATGTCTCTTTGCCTATTAAACATTTCAGGCCTCTAGAGACACATTATTTCTTCTTCTCGTTTGTAATGGAGTTTTTAAAGATAATCGTCTTCTGCTTGGCAACATGACTTAAATTCTTAATGGAATTTAAGGAGATAATGACAGTGACAAATATATAGTGCCCAAACATTGTTCTAAGCATTTATATATAACTTATCTAGTGCTCACCACAATCCTATGAAGTAATAGTATTTTTTTTTTGACAGGTGAGGAAACTAAGGCACAGATCAGTTATGTAGGTTGCCCTAGGTCACATTGGTGATGATGGAGCCAGGATGCGATAAAATGCTAGATAAAATGCCGTTTGCAGCTCATTAGAAAATAATATCAAGATAAAGGAAAATGGAAAAAATAATTGTAGGTCTCTGATAATAGTTCAAATTGCTTAGTTTATTTCCTTTTCTTACGTGTGAACTTACTCCTTGGTTGACTGTCAATACATTTGCAACAGGAATGATAAAAAAATTTTTACGGATGGCCAGAGCTGGCCTTTGGGTTTTGTTTGTTTGTTTTCTTCTTTCTCCATCTACTGAAAATACTCCCCCATTTCTAGATGCTGTCTTCTTAGGTTTCTGAGCTGAGCTCTGCTGCCATTAACTTCCATCCTTCCCACCCACCACTTCTGCACACGCTTGCTTGCGGCCTTGGAGTGAGGGTCCCAGGAGCTTGTCAGAGACTCCGGGCTCCATGTCCCTGTCTTCTTCTTGTGAGTCAGTGTAAGACATGGAACAGCTTGCTGGGTTTTGTTTGCTGTCACTCCCTCCAAGGAGAGCCCCTCCCCTCGTAAAGGGAATAAAGTCTTTCCTAGGTGACCAGGGTGTGGCTCTTTGCAAGTCTTAGTTTCTCAAGAATGTTTTCTTCTCCTTCCAGCCTCTCCCCAGTTCTGCCCTTCAGATGTCTCATCACTGTTTCTTACCTGCCCCTTGCTGACAAATGTAGAATCCCAAATTTAAACTCTGAATGGTAAATTAAGGATTAAACTTTGGTCTTACATACAGCGCCAGGTTTCTAGAGCCAGTCTTTTATAAAATATGCATGTAGCTGCCGCGTACTGACTGAGTGCCTTCTATGTGCTTGACATCTAATGAGGCATTTTACAAGCATTATCTCATGTACTCCTCATCAACACTCAAGGACTTATGCGTTATATTTCCGTTTTATAAATCAGGAAGTTGAAACTCAGAAAGGTTAATAAATTCCCTACACAGTTGGAGAGCTGAGAAGAGGCAGCCAGGTTTTCATTTTACATCTGGCTCCTCAAACACAGCAGGTGTTGGTGCTTCTCTAGTTTTCTCGCTCTTCACCTGGTCTCTGATTTCCTACACATCCCTGACACTGATTTGGCCATAATGTTTCTGACTGATTTCAGGACCCTGGGGTATTATTTATCAGGGTCCCAGAGACTCAGATGCATGCAGAGTGGTTGGGTGCTCTGCCCTTGTGAGGGCATCTACTCTGCCTTTGCCTGTTTGAAGACCATTTGTCCAGCTGGAGAATGGGTGCCAAGTGGAGATTGTCCTGTTGTCTTTTTTTCCATCTATTAACAAGTTATCATTGTGCCTCAACAAGCAGACTTTACTTACTGTTGCTTACATGTCTTTTTAAAAATAAATATTAAACATTTTAATATTTTTCAAAAAATTTTAGCTTATAAGAATATAAGCTTGTCTTGTCTTTAGCCATCTTTGTAGGACTATTGCAATTTTTTGCATTCATCCTTGGTTATGTAGCTCATCTATTTTTTGTTTTTTAATTTTATTTATTTATTTATTTATTTATTTTTGGCTGTGTTGGGTCTTCGTTTCTGTGCGAGGGCTTTCTCTAGTTGCGGCAAGTGGGGGCCACTCTTCATCGCGGCGTGTGGGCCTCTCACTATCGCGGCCTCTCTTGTTGCGGAGCACAGGCTCCAGACGCGCAGGCTCAGTAATTGTGGCTCACGGGCCTAGATGCTCCGCGGCATGTGGGATCTTCCCAGACCAGGGCTTGAACCCGTGTCCCCTGCATTGGCAGGCAGACTCTCAACCACTGCACCACCAGGGAAGCCCCTCATCTATTTTTTTGATGCATGATTTTTTGTTTTACAAAAGGTTATTTTTCTTTCGTACTACTACTGTGGTAATAATGAAAAATTGGGAAATGGAGAAAAAGTACAAAGACTTAAATCACCCATGATACCACCAGCCAGGGATAACCACTGTTATTCCTAGTAGGAAATATATAGTTATGGATATCAATATAGAAAATTAGAGATCACAAAAAAATGACATGATACTACATATTCTGTTTTGTTGTGTGGTTATTTTGCTCAACAGTATAATCAAGGATATATTTTCATGCCCATAAATATAGCTCCATAGCATTTTTAGTGGCTGTACATTATGCATTGTGTGGTACTAACTTAACTAGCTTAGTTTGTTTTTTGGGGTTTTTTTGGTTTTGTTTTGTTTTGTTTTGGCTAGTATGTAGGACATCCCCATAGCTAAATTTTTTCTTTTAGTTTTAATTATTTACTTGGGTTGCATTCCATGAAGTGGAGTTGGTTCAGAGGTTATGCCTCAATCTGTTAGTACCTCTTGCCAGATTGCCTGGCAGAAAGGCTGTTGTGTGAACTTTTAACTTCTGAGCTCATCACCTTCCAGTGTTCTCTCTTTTTGTCTTGGCATCATTTTTCTTCGTCCTGGGGATTATTCCCAGTACTTCTGCTTCTCCTTTGAAATGTGTTCTTTTCTTGACTTCTCCATATCTCCTTTTCATGGAATAGGTGGCCGCTTTGTAGAAGGCCTGCTTGATGGGAGGTGGTATTTTCAAAGGACATAAGAAAATGAAACTATTGCCCAGGACAGGCCTCCCCTTACCCTTCCACTTTCGCATCATAATCATAATCGCTCATTTGTCTCACCTAATGTGCTGTCGTACAGCCTACTTCCTCCTTTTCTGAACTGTCAGCCTCCCATATTCATGAAGTATCTGACCTGTGCAGTGAGGTCTTTTACTCCCTCTCAACCTTGAGTAAAGAGTAGCTGTGAAATTTTACCCAAAGCCCCCAAAGATACATTTGCTTACTATTTGTTGAGCATTTCTTGGTAATGTTTAGAATTTTGTATGAGAACAGAGGGGACAGAGGGAAAAAAAAAGACTTCTTATTGGTCCCCTAAGAGACCAGGTCATTTGAAACTACGACTCCACTGTGTTCTTCCATACGAAACGCTGTGAGGAGGGCCTTTCTATCCAGTACATGAAATGTAAACGTGGCAACATAAGTAAAAAAATATATATTAGTACATTTTATCAATAATAGCAAATATACACATGTATGTATATCTTAGCCCTTAATGTGTATCAGATAATGTTAGATAGATTGACTAATCCTTACGACTCTCTCCATATACCTATTTTACAGATGGAAAACCTCAGAGGTTAAAGTAATTTGCCCCAAATCAGAGAGGTAGTAATGGGGCACGGGTTAAAACCCTGTCTGTCTGCCTCCATATATTCATTCCGTAATAGTAATTGAGCACTCACTGTGTGCCAGACCGCATTCTAGGGTATGAGGTGAAAGCAGGAGCATTGCAGCTGTAAGGGATTCAGGGGATTTCGGGCCTCATCAAGGGAAGAGATGTGACGGGGGCTTAGCAGTAGCACACACAGGGTCTCTGGGCGGTTCTTTGACAGGTTTGCCTGAAGGGTGGAGAGGCTCTCAGTGCGCAGGCCATCCCGAGGCCTAGGCGCTGGGGCCGCCATGCAGAAGGGGACGCGAGGAAACGAGGGAGCCCCGGCCGGGGCAGGTTAGAGAATCTGAAGGGCAGCTGCAGCCTGGGGTCTGTATAGCCACGGGGCTTATCCCGTCTGTGGTTCGCAAATGTCAGGTGCAGTTTTGCAGAGCATGCAACGTGGACAGGCTGTAAGCCGCTAAACTCCACTTAGTGGGGCCATCTTTTAAACAGCTGGGTCTGTGAAAAGTTTGAGGTTGGCGCTGGAGGGTTTTGAGCTGTGGGTCTCAGCCTGCTGTGAAGAAGTAAACCTAGGAGTCAATATACAGAAGCCATCTTGGCTCGTGTATACAAAGCAGTGACCTCATTCTTACCCACCAAGTTATACCGTTTGGTACAAACCCAAGGGGACCTGAGGTGGGACTTGTGCCAGACCTCAAAGAACAGAAGACAGGCCTGCACGGCGGAGCTCGTGTAAAAGAGAATAGAGGAAGAACAAAGTTTAGGGGCGTCTGGAGAAAACCCTACCTCCCCAGCTAACTTTCCTACCCATAGACATGATTGCCATCCGTCTCTCAGCATTCCCTCACTCAGTTCCCAGGGCTTCATTTCTGTGGTGGTGCTGGTTGTTTTATTCATGTGAGAATGAAGAAAACAACCTGATTTGTCTCAGTTATAATGACTCTCTTATGGGGTGTTTCAGGGCCCCGCACTCGCTGATGGGAACATCAGCGGAGCCCCTCTGGGTGGAAGGCAGCATTTGTTCAGGGGCTGGTGGGCGGAGGTGTGTCCGTGAGAGTAGGGTTTGGGTTTGGGCTGCCAGGTGAGCCCTGGGAGAATGAGATGTGCTTCCTGCTGAGTTGGGTGTGGTCCGGCCCCCTGGAGCTCTGGAGGGCAGTGGCTGCTCGTGGCTGTCTTGCTGCCCGCTGGGTATTTCCTGAAGGGGTTGCCCACCGTAACTGAGAGGCGAATTATTTAATCGCTGCTTCTTTAGTAGCAAGGTGGCGGTAATGGCATCTGCCCTGCTCCTACCTCATGGTGTGGTTATAAAATGTAAAAGGTGAGATGTATGTGATGTACTTTAAAGTATAAGGATAATTACACAAAGGCCAGCATTTGTCATTGTTTGGCAGAATAAAAGGCCCTTGTGGCTGTCGGTTTCAGTATGCTATTGTTTTGGAGTCAGTCCTTCTTCAGACTCCAGTTTCCTGTCTGGGGTGGTTGACTCTATGAATGGTAACTAAGGAAAGTAGCAGTTAAGCTCAGTCATTATAGTGCTGCTGTAATGGTAGAGCTCTGTGGAAATTAAATCGTACACAGTAACTGACGTCATATGGGTCTATTATGTTTTTCATTTCCCCATAAATCTGTTTTGTGTTATTTATAGCTTCCTATTCATGTAGGCACCAGCAGCAACCTAGGAGTATTTGCGGCAGTGAGTTACAAGAACAGCCCTCCAGGGTCATCCCAGCACCTGTTTCATTCCTTTTCCACAAAATTGTTGAGATTATATATGTGACAGAAAGGATGTTTTTCTGTATGTTTAAAACTTTTCATAACGAAAAGTGAGATAATAATAAAGTTAACAAGAATTATCAAGAGGGGAACAATTCTAATTAGCATAAAAATACCACTGTCTGGAGAAAGCTGATAGTATGCTTGTCCTGGTGATGTCCAGGTAGAGATTAGGTGTGGTGAACTCCGCTAGTGGAGAAGAAAAGATCCAGGGACAAACTGGAATACCTTGCACAAACAGCTGCCTGTTTGCACCCGGAGCCCTGAGCAAATATTATTAAGGTATTGTTTGATGCCAGTTTGGCAGTCAAGAAGGACATTCATTTGGGGTAGAATGGCAAACCAGGTCATCTGGGGGTGAAGACCTACATTAATTGAGCACCTACTACGTGCCGTGTACTTTGTTTAGGAAATATATATATATGCAGTTTCAGAATGTGTCCTACACAAAAGAGGTCTGTGTTTCTACATTTATAACTAAATAATACTCTAAAAAAGTCACTGAAAGTTTAAAGTGTGTTTTGTGTTCTTATAAGTTTTTTAAGGATAAACCTCAAAACACTTTTGTAAAGAGATAATGTCTCTGAAGGGTTTGTATTTACTTTCCTTTTCTGGTATTGGAGTTCAATAAATGGAGATTTCTATGCCATGAGAGAATTTTTTTTTAAAACATTCTAGGTTAACATGTATATCTGTGATTGTTGCACGGTTTATGCCTCTGGGTGGTAGAAAGGTCTGGGTATGTAGTGACCGGAAAATTTGTATTTTTTTCTGGAAAATTTTATTAAGGAATAAAAAAGATTTGAATAGAAAGATAAATCTTGCTTTTCAAGGCAAGATTCAGTATTATAGAGATGTCAGTTCTTCCCAAAGTAATGTATAAATTTGGCGTGATTCTAGTCAAAGCTCAACAGTTTTTCATAATGAACTTGACAAGCTGATGCTAGAATTCATTTGGAAGAGAAAATGTGTAAGAATAGCCAGGAAATTTGAAAAAGAACAGTGGAGACAGGATAAAGACTCATAAAGCAAGAGGAATTGAAGAGGATAATATTGGTACATGTTTTATATATATGTATATAGTTGTCATTTTAAATCAAGGAAAGGATAGACTATTAAATTGATGATGTTGGGATTCTTAATTTTCCATTCAGAGAAAAACATATATCTATAGATACCTACCTTTCACTAGAGTCCCAAAAAAATTCTGAATAGATTGAAAGGCTAAATATAATCTATAAAAATAGCATACAAGAGCTTTTTTTTTTTTACAATCCCTGGGTTAGGAAGTAAGACGATTGATAAGTTTGCATGAAATATTAAAATGTCGTAGGACAAAAAAACCAACAAGATTAAACAAAGTTGACAAGCCATAGATTGGGTGGAGATATTTGCTACAGTATAAAAATCAAAGGGGCAGATTCATTGAGGACAGTCGCACGTGCCAGCTGTTCTCCTGAAGGGGAGCTGTATACCCACTGCCATGGGAAAGGACTCCCGCCCCTGACAGGCTGGACCAGCCTCCTCACGCTTAGTAACTCTCTGCCTCATCCACCTCTTAGGAGGCTTACAAGCCCCGTCGGAAGTACAAACGCCAGCGGGCAGCCGAGGAGCTGCTGGATGAAGAATCACGGATCCACACTACGCTTTTGGAATATGGCAGGTAACGAAGGCGGCCCCGTCCGAAGTGTCTGTTTGATAAAACCATTGAAAGGAAAAGCTAACTTAAATGGCTTCATTGGGATGAACTTGGTTGGTTTTCACCTGACTGAGTTCACGGGTTTGAGCCTTTGATTGCCAGCACCGGGGGCTTTTCTCCCTGGTGTTGAATTAGCTCCGTTTCTGCGGGTAGCTTCTCTGATGGCGGTAGAGACCTGACCTTCGAAGTTCCTCACCAAGCCCCCATCCCCAGCTCCGCCCTGCTCAGGGAGCTGGGAAGCGTGGGGCATTCGCAGAGGCTCAGGTGGCCTGCCCTTCACGCCCCTGCCGCTTGTTAACATCTTCAGGTAAACTAAGAATTGAAAGCAGTTACAGCAGTTTGACTTTGTGTCAGAGTCTAATAGTTTTGGTTTCCTGTGAAGAATTGTCCTGACCAGGAAAGTGAAGAATTTAGAAGTAGTTTTGTCACTTCTTAAAAACATCTCTAATTTTTAATAATACAGTTCTTATAGCCTCAGTTTTCAGTTACACACACACACACACACACACACACACACACGGGAGTGCTTCTCCTCGTTGAGTTTTTTGCTTGACTCTGGGTATTAACCTTCCTTTGTGTCCTGAATTTTCTACTCGGGGTCACTGATTCCTTGATGTGAGTATGTCGCCTGTGCTTCCTTCCCCTCTGCTCCGAGTGATTTCTGTGTGCTGCCCTGCTCATAACCCAGCCCTCACTGGGGGGCTGGAAGTAACAGCGCTGCCACCAGCATCTCCAAGTGAGCATCTGACGGCTTCTCGCTCTAGGGTACTGGAGACAACCAGCAGGAAATTAAGGCTCAATTGCCTCACTTCTTCCATCTCTCAGATGGAATTGCAGTTGCCACTTTTTGTTTGTTCGTTTGTTTGTTTTTGAGAGAGTAATGCGGGCTCAGATCCTTTCTTCCTGAGAATGAAAGCTAGTCCGTTTCGTTCAAAGGAAGTTGTTAGTTCTGGCCGCGACCTGAGCGTGAGGGCTGCCCCACAGCTCACCAGCTGTTGCTGCGAATTGAGCTGCTTCTGAGTCGGGCACCTCCAGACCAGCGACATAACGTGCAGGGCCCAATCAGTGTAAAATGAAGATGCAGGGCACCTTAGGCCCCTGAGAATCATGAATAATGGTGAATCATTAAGGATTTCACGACAGCGGCAACAGCCACACGCGGGGCCCTTCGGGTGTCAGGTCCCGTGCCACTGGACGAGTTGCACGCCTTGGACACTGTGAGGGGGGCTCTCTCGCCACCCCTCAGCTGCAGGCGGGCACACGAGACTGCGCTGGTCCGGGCGAGCCAGAGCCGGAGAGGCAGCCTCTGGGAGTGTCACATGTTCCGGAGCCAGAGAAGACTTAGGGAAGTGTGGTTTTTGGTAGTTTGTATTGTTCATACCTCCATTTTTTCCAATGTCCAGTACGTGTCTCAGAACTAGCCTTAGCTCTTATTGGTGGGATCATGCTGACTCCTGATTTCTGAGCCTGGGGTGGGTGTTTGATGAAGCCTTTTTTTGTTTGTTTTTTAGGAGATGGGGGTTATTTTGCCTTTTTTTTTTTTTAAGCTTTTCTGGTAAGAAGAGGGTGAGTTTGTGAAGGTGGAGAATTCTGATGGTTTATTCAGCTCATTCCCCTTTTTGAGAATGATGAAGACAGCATTCAGAAAGGTTAAAACATAACCTGCCCAAGGTCAACTGCTAACTCTTAAGAACTAGTAAGAGCCTCAAACTGGGACTTGAACTCAGGTTTGCTGGACTCCAAAAACATGTCATCGTCATTATCTACAAATGTTGTTTGAGCCTCTGGTGAGAGTTTGGTTCTTGATTTTAGGAAGACAGGCCCAGCCTTGGTTGTTTGATCTGAGACTGAACAACCAGAGAGTGGTTATTACAACTGACAGAGCAAATGGGATAAAACTTATAGCCCCAAGAAGTGTTCTTTTATTCCCCTTCCTTGGGAAGGCTGCTCCCCTGCTTTCTGTCTCTCTTACTCTTCCCTTAGGGTTTTAAGTCAATACTCTCCACTGCTTGAGATCTCTCCCATTCGATGAGGATTACATAACAATGTCTTTATGAAGGGCTTTGAACAGTTTGTCTCATGTAGAAAACAGTAAATGTCAACTGTTAGGTGCTGTCACCACCACCACCAACACCACCATCATCACCATCACTACCACCATCATCATCACCACCATCATCTTCATCACCATCATCTTCATCTTCATCACCGTCACCATCACCATCACCATCACCATCACCATCACCATCACCACCATCATCTTCATCACTATCATCCTGAGCAGCGGCAGTTTTCAGTTCTCAAACGCCCTTAAATGTGACCTTTAGATTCAGATGAGGAGCCTAACCTCAGCCTCTCCTTTCAGTTCTCCTCGTCCCTGTGTTCTCATTACCCCCAGCTCTAGCCCTCCCTCCAGCCCCTTTGTGAGAAGCCTTACCCTCTTCGCTTTCCTTCCTAATCAGGCAGGGCTGGGCCCCTGCTGCCTCTGGGACTCACTCCACTCCTCCTGCCTCCCCCTCACTGTTGGGGCGTCCCTTAATTGCTCATCCCCACCTGGGAATCCTAATCCCTCATCTGTTGTCAGTGTTTTCCTCTTCATCTCACCTCTTGACAAGAGGGAAAATATTTTGACTCCTAGAATAAGAAGGTCTGAAAACAGTGTTTCTTCTTTGGGGTTAGAGGTCAGTCATCAGCCTAAGCCCGCAGAGCATCTGGCTTTGAGGCCAGCATCCCAGTTTCTTCTCCCTTTTTTGACTTTCAGTTGCTCGAATAAGGCTAGACTTTGAGCCTGGCCACCTATGCTGAGGACCTTACGGACTGTGTGTCTTGTTAAAAACATGTTGGGTATATTTGTTTAAATGTTATGTTGTTGGAAAAACAAGACTCATAGTTTCGATTTTAGACTTAAACACAATTGTATCTTTATAGTATTTCAATTATATTATGGGTCCAGTCAACTTTTAGGAGCTAACTTAAACAACTAACCACACTATGAAACTGTCACTGTGGGGAGATGCATTTTAAGTGCATATGACATGTCTCTCCCAACCTGTGTCCCCTCTGAAGGCCCATGACATGCTCATAGAGGTGTTTAGTAAATGCTTGTTGAATGAACAAAGAACAGAATCCACAGTCCTTAGTATTTAGGGCTTTTTTATGCCCCTGATTTGTTCTGGATTCCAGATGATTTGATATCTGTCTTACTTTGCCCTAGGGCAGAAAGGTAGTTTGTTTTCTAGAACTGTGATGTGCAGTATGGTAGCCAGTAGCCACATGCGACTGTTGAGCACTTACAATGTGACCAGTATGGCTCAGGAACAGAATTTTAATAATTAAGTTAAATTTAAATTTTTTTAATACATGCTTTAGTTATTGGAATATGTTTAAGTATGTCCGGAATAACTTGGGTATGTGAACACTAATTTAAAGTTCTAGAAGATGTACATCCTTGATGATAAAGACCAAGTCCTGGGTCTGGAGTGTGAGGAAGTGACTGGGTGGTGAGAGGGCTGGAGCTCTGTTGGTGTTGACGGTGTAGACGTCAGCGTGGTTGGCGGGTCAGAGCTAACAACGGGAAATCCAGGAGCACACTGAAGCACGTGGCACTGCATATCAGGCTGGCGCTTGAGAGGAAAGGGCCCAGCTGACAGTGCAAGAGGAAAGGTAGGTTGTAGGATAGAGCATGAAAGGATGCTCTAGGAAGGATGAAAGAGAAGTAAATGTGTTTGTAGTAGAAATAAGTTGAAGCATCTCCCTGCTCTTTGTGAGGATGATGGGCCGCAAAAGGGTACCATGTTCTCCTGGTGAAACTCAAACAGCACGGAAGAGTCTCCCAGAGATGTGGGACCAGTGAGCAAATGAGGCAGGCGTTGATAGGCAGCTGAGGACAGCTCTTTTGTGTCATGGAAGCGTTGCCACTATGTCACATGGAGAAGGAAACCTTTAGAAGAGTCAGCGGGACTCTTCATTCAGCAAACGTTCATCAACTACCTACTATGTGCCAGGCACTGCACTAGACACTGGGGATACAAAAGTGAATATTCATAGCAGCACTATTCACAGTCACCAAAAAGTGGAAACAAACCAGATGTCCATCAGCTGCTGAATGGGCAGACAAAATGTGGTTTTTTCATACAATGGGATACTATTTAGTCATGAAAAGGCATTGAGTACTGATTCATGCTATAATATTGATGAACTTTGAAAGCATGCTAAGTGAAAGAATCCAGGCACAAAAGGCCACGTGTTGTATGATTCCATTTATATGAAATGTTCAGAATAGGCAAATCCACAGAGACAGAAAGTAGATTAGTGGTTGCCAGGGGAAGGGGATAGGGGAAAATTGGACTAACTGCTATTTATATATATTAGGTGTGGAGCTCTTTGGGTGATGGAACTATTCTAGAATTAGACAGTAGTGGTGGTTGCACAAAATAGTGAATACACTAAAAACCACTGAAGTATACATTTTAAAATGGTGAATTTTATGTTATATGAATTATACCTCAATTCAAAAAATGTAAAGAAAAAAAAGTGAATGAAGCAAATTTCCTCCCCTCCAGGGCTCAGCAGACAGATTGCACATAACACATAATTATTGTACCCCGTGGGTGTCAGCACAGAAGTGCATATCTGTGTGGGCCTGACCTAGTTTTGGGTGGTCAGAAAAGTCTTCCCAGAGCCTCTGTCTTTAAAGAGAAGTAGCTGGGACCTGGGAATTGAATTACTCAGATTTAGCTGTTTACTGCTTTATTTGGAAAATCTGTAAAGTTCCTGGGCCTTAGATAAGGCCCGTCTGCCTGAGGGTATGTCTTCTGCCCTGAAGGTCTCCACAGACTGAAGGCCTGGGAAACAAAAGAATACCCAGGGGGCAAGGACACTTCTAGGAGTGGGAAACTTCAGAGAGACCCTCTGTTGGTCGGCGCTCCCTGGCTCAGGACACAAAACCTTCCCACTAGTTTCAGCAGAAAGGATTGATTGCAGGGGTTGGATGGGAGGAGTTAAGAGATGTGTCGTAGGCTGAGCAGGGTCACTTCCCAAGTGTCACATTAGATCTGGGCTGCCTAGGATTCTGCTTCTGCCTCCATCATCAGGAAGCTAGTGAACAGCCTGTGGAGTTGGGAAGCTGGTACTGCAGCTGCTGAAAAAGTGTGACCCACTTTGCCAAAATCAGAAAACCACCGTGACAGCTTCTGGCCCCAGGACCAGGTTACTTCTACTGTGATCCGCACCAGTGCAGTAGATCCTTTATGCTTTTGCTGTCTCCTTCTCTAACTGCTACACATTGAAAACTCCAGCAAATGCGTCTCATTGATGGAACCTAAGTAGTATTCAGAACCCCAGGTGCAAGAGAGTGTGGAAAATAGAGTTGTTTTCTTCTCCTGCCTCCACAGTATAGAAAGATGCTAGATGTTGACTAAGCCAGTTCACAGAATCTGCCATAAGGTCCTGTACAGGATATGGGTGGATACTCAAAACGTAACTTTGGTCTGCTGCACTTTGGGCCTGTAGATCTGTGCCTAGAGGATGGACACAGTGTAACCAGCAGTGACTTTTGGTCTCTCCAGTTCTAAGACAACTATTGCAAGGTCGGGTGATACTTTTGGCTTCTTGGTTTCTCCATTTTCTTGGAGAAGGATGCAGACAGGCAAACAGGCAGTTGGACATGATTTCTGTCCAGGAAGTAGGGGGAACACGTACAGGCACAGGGATGGATCAGCCAGGGCAGAGTGTTTGAGCAATTGAAAAGTTTCCAACCCAACTACCCAGCCTGTAGTTCGTATCTCCTTCCGACCCTCCCGTACCGTCAGTGGTAATTTATAGAAATCCTATGGACGCTGTTTAAACAGGGCTTGAGATCATGTTTGCAATCCCATATCAGTGGTACAAAGCTCAGAGAGGTGAAGCAATTTCCCCCATGTCACACAGTTTGCTGGCACCAGAGTGAAGACTCTAGCTAAACCCATTGTCCTGACTTTTCTACTTCCCAACGCACCTTGTATACCAGACTCAACTGTAAACTAAGCCTGTGATTTGTCAGCAAAGTTCTAAGAAATCCTGTGCCCAAGTGTGTGTTTCCCTTCACGCTCATCACATGGCAGGCAAAGCACTGGTCCCAGATTGAGATTTTCAGATTGAAAATGGAACTGACTTTTGGAAATGACTAAAACAATCCAAAGCAAAGTCTGGGAATGCTTCAAAGAAGAGGTGGCTTTAGAGCTGAGGTGTGAGGAGTGAATAGGAAAGTAGGAGGAGCCAGGAGAATAGCACAGTGTGTGCAGAGCTCCGCTCAGGGGCCGATGCCCAGGAGTGGGGAAAGTGAACTGCTGGCAGTGAGGCTCAGCGGTTGTTAGGCGGGGCCGTGGAAGGGAGGCTCTAGTGACAGTGCCCACAAGGGCATGTGTTCCCTGCCAGTGACAGATGTGGACCAGGCCAGCGGGAGGTTGAATAAGGGATGGGGAAGGAAGAGAGGGCGTGGAGGCCCGAGACCAGGTCAGAGGCCAGCACATGACCCAGCAAGCAGGGTGAGGTGTGAGTGAGGGCAGAGCAGGAGCCCTTAATTTGTTTTCCTTAAATGGTTGCATGTGATTTTATTTCCTTAAAAACTGTTTAAAGGTAAGTGAGTTTGGATGTTTTGTTCTAGGTCGAATGGTTTTTGCATTGCTTTAAAAAATAGATGTTAATTAGAACCTGAAAAGCTAATTTAAACTAAAGTGCATTTGTGAGCGTCTTTGAATTTAAACTTGGCATGAAGTGAGCACACAACATTATTGGCGTCATGCTTGGATTGTGTTTGAGAATAAAAAATGGGCTGGACATGAGGTTATGAAAGTAGTCATTAGAGAGCATGTTTAGCTTGAGCAAACACATTCACATATCATACAGATATTTTTAAGGCTTTTAGCTTAAACTGTGGATCTGAAATACAGTTCCCGATTCAAAGAGTAATAATCACACTTAAAGAGAACGTTGCACTTTGCAGGAAGAGCTCCCATTTATAGTATTTATATGGCAAATAGAATGGCGGGCCCTTTATTCGAAAACAGTGGAATATGTTTTTGGTTTAGGCACTTGAAACATGTTCTCCAGTCACCAAATAGCCTAAATTCTCTTTGGTGCTTTTCGTATAAAAATCCAACTGAAATGCATGTGATCAAATTTATTTTTTTAATAGTAATTGAACTCCCCTCTTTTGTGGCTTGCAGGAGGTATGGATTTAGCCGCCAGAGCAAAGCAGAGAAGGTAAGAAAAGCTTGGCTAATGGGAGAGAATGTTTGAGAGACGCAAGCGCTCCTCCCCTTTGCCTCTGTCTGACACGGGCAGGCTCCCGGCAGGGGTGGGACAGCAGGGCTCTGGTCCCTGGGCAACCCCGGGCAGCGGGGATGTGCCAGCTGCCTGTGGCCCCTGAATCTGCCTCGTGGCATCCCCGGTCTGTTGCCCCTGCAGGCCGGGGAGCTGAGGTAGCACCTCATCGTGGGGCTGGAAGTGAAGGGTGATTGGAAGTCATGACACCAGGGTCAAACAGATGGCCTGCAATAACTCTACAACTGTAGAGGTGAAGTCCAGTCCCAGAGCCCTGAGCGCTCCTCATCTGATGAGAGAGACCCGACACAGGTGTGAACAGGCTGCTGGCAGTGAGCGAGCACAGCATGTGTTACAGGCTGGCCCTGTACTAAGACAGCCTGGTGTGGAAGAAACGGAAAGTCAAGATGGGGTTTTATAAGTTCATAAAAGAGTCTCAAGGACTTCTCTTCATTCATGTATTTTTTTTTGTATGTATCAGTATTCATTCATGATTCTTAATTGTCAGCAGCAAGGCAGGCATATAAATCTTATAGTGCCAGACCGTTCCTGTGTTCAGGCGCTTTGTTCAGGGCTCTGCCTGTATTTTTTCACTTATTCCTCTGAACAACTCTATGAGGAAGATACTTATTTCTGTTTTTCAGGGCAGAAAGCTGAGGTTCAGAGAGGCTCAGTGATTGGTCTAAGATCACACAGCTCCTAACGTGCCATAATAAGAATCTGAACCCAGATCTGTGTGACATCAAAGCCTGTGCTCTTATCCACTGCCTTTTCAATAATAACATGCTAACTAAAGTGGCCAGTGGCCTCTTAAAAAGTAGAGTCCACAGCTTGAGATCTAGTAAAACCTCTTTCCTCATTTCCCTCCTGACCCCCAGATTTTCTTGAATGAGACACCACTCCCCCTGCTGTTCTCCTGCCACCCCTCCTCTGTCCAGATCCCCCATTCCTCAGTCCTTTCGGGAAGCCTTCCCCGACCCCGGACTCCCTCTGCTTTCTGCGGTCATTGTCTCGGTCCTTGGAGGGCACTGACGGTGACTTGGAGCATATGTTCTAAAGCCAGACTGGCTGGTTTCAAATCCTAGCTTCTCCCCTTCACTGTGTGACTTTGGTCAGTATACTTTGTTGTGCCTTAGTTCACAGCATCTGTAAAATGGGGGCAGAAACTGCGCCACCTCACAACATTGTTGTGAAGATTAAAAATATAAAGGATGTAGAATAATCCAACCCATAGTGCACATCTACTAAGCATTAACTATCATCATTATTATTATTATCATTAACAATCATTGATGCATTCATTATGACATCTTCTTTTTTGGTTTTCTTATTATTTTTTCCACATTGGTGTTTTCACTCAACCAAACAGCCGTTTCCTCCAAAGCAAGGTTTTTTTTCTGGATTTGAGTGTCATGTGGCATCTAGTGTATAAGAATTTGATGTGTATGTGTAATATGTAATTTTAAGTCTGAAAAGAATGTCTATGTATATGACTATATTCTGAAATAAGGCAATTTGGTTATGATTGGAAAAATCATGAGATGCCCATGAAATATTATTCGCATTGGCCTTGCCTTATCATTCTCATGTGAGATGGCACATTTGAACTGGAAGTCTTATCCCCTGTAGATATATGCAGGCGCTCAGGCCACGCCCCAGGGTCAGTCATAGGCTTGTTATAGAAATGCATCTCAGAACTGGGATGGTCCCAGAAGGGTATCTGAGGGCAGTCCTCTCGTTCAACCCTAGAAGACCCCAGTATCCAGAGGAGGTAAGCCTGAGGTTGCCGGCTGGTGAATGGTGAAGATGGAGCTAAAACCAAGAACCCTAGACCTGCAGCCCAGGTGTGGGAAGCAGCTGTTATTCCAGGTGTCTTGAGTGTGGTGCGGTACATTTAGAGCTTGAGCTGCGTCCACAGCCTGGAGCTTGAGCACCAGGGCAAGCAGTTTAGAGTCTTATCCTTCAGACCAGTGGTTTTCAAACTTTGCTGACCACTCTTGGCAGTAAGAATTCTGTTTTTCATCATGGTTCAGTACACACACACACACACACTGCACACACCTGCAGATACAAACCCAAAAAGAAAAGTTTCACAAAGCGGTACATAACCCTTTGCTACCTGTAGTGCACTTGGATGTGCTGTGTTCTGTTATTTTTATTTAGTCTATTTAGATGCCAATCATACCTGCTAAATTACTTTCATATCCCACTAATGGGTCTCTGCTGAAAAACAGGCAGTGATCTTAAGGCAGTGATCTGCTCCTGGCAGGAATTAAAGTAGGGGAAGACCCAAGCAAAGTGTAAGGGTAAGTCTGGCAAAGGTGTATGACCCGATAGGAATTGCGTCGGCGAGCAGTTCAGAAATGGAGGCGGGCACTGGGCGAGACCAGAGGCTGCAGCTCCTTGGTCTGTGGTTGTAGTGGAAGCCCCCGTCTCTGGATCTCGTTTTCTTTCCCAGGGACTCGGTGACTTGTCCAGATCTGTGTGTTTTCTTTCACAGACTCATGCTCCTTTGCAGCGTTGTCCTTTCTCTACTGAATCTCCAACTGCAGTGCTCAGCTGTTTTCCCGTCTTCCCTTCCAGGCCGAGGACAAGACAATGGCACTTCCCGCAGGGCTGTCAGCTGCAGAGAAAGCCGACGCCCGCGAGGAAGACGAGCTTCAGGCTGCTGAAGAGGTGAGTGGTCCATGTAGCCCCTGAGGTTTCCGCCTAAGTCCGTGGGGGAAATCTCGCTTTCATCCGCAGCCTTCCAGGATGGCCAGCTGCCTCCCACAGGCAGCTGCTGCTGGCTGGCCTTTCGCGCCCTTTTCAGCTTCCTTTCATCACCTCCCGTGAGGCTCACCGTAAAACGAGACCGGCTGAGACAGCCCTTGGATGCCACCACGAAGACCTGTTTCGACACCCTGCTTAAGTCTTGTGTAGTCAGACCTGCTCACTGCTACCTCTCCCCGTTCTTCTTTTAGCAGCGTATTCAGTCCCTGATGACCAAGATGACTGCCATGGCACGTGAGGAGGTGAGGCAGGCGTGGTCCTGTGGGCGGGCGTGGTGTGGAGGTGGGGACTTGGCACCACCCCGGCTCTGCTATGAGGGGGCCTCTTCCGAGTGTCCACCTTCAGGGCCCTCTCGTTTCAGCACCTTGCTTCCCGTTCCCTTGGGATCTTTCTTTCGGAAACCGTTTATACACGCACGGTGTTGCCGTCCATGGGAACCTCTAGGAGGGAGATTCGAAGGACCCATGTGAGGACAGGCTGTCCCAGCTGGGATGGCATCACAGGGCCTCTGCAGGAGAGCTGTGGTTCAGCCCTGCCCCTCCGTAACTGCATGTGGCATCCCGTGCCAAAGGAGCCCTGGTTTCCCTCCTACACCACCTAGGTAGATGATAGGGTCCTAAATTTATATTCACTCTTCCCAGAGCTCATGACCTGTGTAAAAGGTTTAACCAAGTGCCTTGGAAGGAGAATTCCTTTTTAGGGCAGGAGGGGCCTGTGGCAGTCAAGAGATAGCTCAGGAATTCTGAGATCCCTTTTCCTCTCCCATTTGTCCTTTTTTCCTCTGAGTCCTATGCCTGCCAAGTTCCCTTCAGGCTCTTTTTAGTGATCCTCAGCAGTAAAAACCCTGGAATGATTTTCCAGAATACCCAGGGTCCGAGGAGAATCTAACACAGTCTGCTGAGTGACTCAGGAGGAGGGAGGTGACTTCACCCTTCGCCCTGAAGCTTGTTTTCTCCCTTCCGTGTTTCTGAACACATGAGCAAAAGCCAAATTATTTTTTCCCCTGGGAATATTATCTATTTTACTTTAATAGTGTTCAGGGTTTGCAGTGGTGTGAAAGACAGTGCACGGCCTTGAGAACACCCCCCCACTGTGATTGCAGAGCCGTCTGACCGCTAGCTCCGTGGGCCAGATCGTGGGCCTCTGCTCTGCCGAGATCAAGCAGATTGTGTCTGAGTATGCAGAGAAGGTATGTGGGGACCCAGCTGGAGCCTTTGCCTCAGATAATGCCCCAAGGACTTCTCCTGCTTCCCTCCCCCCTCCCAGCAGTGAGGGAGGCAAGTTGTAATTCATCAGCCACGTTTGTCCAAAACATACACCGTGCAGAGCCATCCGCAACTCCCTGCCCGTTAGCTGAATTCATTTTCTTCTGCAGTGCCTGTTTTTCTATAAATATAAAGAGAAAACCTGTCTCTCAGAGCAGTTATTGCATCTGATCAATGGATGTGTTAGGTACAGCACCTGCGTCTTTCCTTCTCTACCAGGCTTCTTATAACTTGGGCTCAGTTTGGTGCTGGGGCTGAGGGATGAAACTTTGCCACTTAGGAGATAAACCCCATACGTCAGCCAAGCCCAAGGCAAAATTTTGTGTTCTGCTTTATTAAAAGGGTATAGAATGAACAAAAGCCTGAAAGTCATATTTCAGCGTTAGATTTTTTTCCATCCTAAGAATAGGCAGCGGGACCTTGAATATTTCAGGGAGACAGTGATTAATCATTTTGCACATAACTGATTCTGGTCTGGCTGAAATGTAGTATCGGTAAAATCAGATTTACAGGGCATTGTTTCACATCCTTCCTTCCCCAGCCCTACTCAGGCTTCCCCACTAAAACGTTGATGTCTGTTGAAGCATCCAGCTTTGCTTTCCCTGTCTCAAAAGCCTTGACGACAAATTAGCTCTGCCCTGACCCTCTGAGCAATATTCTTCTGAAGCAGTTGCACAGATGATGTAGTTGAGGAACAGGTGCCACCTGTAATCTGGTAGTTATAATCTGCCGTAAACACAGCAGGTGGTCATCTCCCACCAAGTGAGGGGCCTTCTGAGCAAGACTGAGTAAAATGGTACAGAGTAGTGCTTACCAGAGGGGAGGAAGGCGGAGGGAGGGCGAAATGGGTAAAGGGAGTCAACAGTACGGTGACGGATGGAAACAACTTTTGTTGGTGAACACACTTTCAGAAGTCGAAATAAAATGTTGTACACATAAATTCATGTAATGTTATAAACCAGCTTTTTAAAAATGGCATAGAATGTCTGGGGAATGGAGTTCTCTTGTTTTCCCCACCCTCCAAATCAATGCTTCTTAACATGGGTTTTCTAATCCAACTTTCATAGAATCCAGAGTATCCTGTATTTTAATTTACCACCTAGAAAAGGTGACAGTTGTCAAAGTGTCATCTGAGATTTGACCGGAAAATGATTTAGGTCATCCTAAAAGTACCAGTAAAATCAAAAGACTTGAAGACATAGTTGTGGAAAGAGTGATTAATTCACTGCCCTAAGAAGAAGTTATCTTGGTGTGCAGTCAGCACACACACCTGAGTGGCAAGAGGGTGAGTCTGTACCTGCCCTTAGGTTGCCACATAGCATTGCTGAGTCCAGTTTTTACAAAAAGACAAATGGATGGGGCACTCACTGCGGTTCCTACGGGGACTCTGATGTTTATCTTCATACTTGCCCACCGCAGGTAGATAGGAGCTCAGGTTATAAGAGGGGAAGCAAGCAGGCAGACCCTCCTGAGTTTGCCTGCCCTTGCTTGCGAGTCTTGACGCTTCCCTGTCTTCCCCGTCAGCTCAGCAGTTCCTGCTGGGCCTCTGTCCCCTGAGCGCTCCCCACCTCACCCTTGTACAGTGGTCTGATGGCTGCATTCTGTATTCTTGATTCTCCACGTCTGTTCTGTCCTTCCAGAAGAGAGTGAAATAGTAGTTCTGGACAGGTCTTTTTCCAAGGACGTATGTAATTAAAACTTCTCGTGGAGAATTGGAGTTCACCAGTTCATTGCTTGATCGTCTGTGTTGTTTGCATTAAATATACAGCATTAAAGACGAGTGCTTTTAAAATTAAATTGCCTTTTACTCCTGTTCCCGTATCACAGTTATTTCACATTTGCATATTTAATCCAGTGTTTGTCCCCAGTTAACCATGGTAACACCTAGTTGCAATCATCATGTGTGTCTAAAAGGTAGAACAGTGTAGTTACAAACACAGCATTGGAGTCCTGTCTCGGTTCATGTCTGTCTCCTCAACTTCCCAGCTGTGTGACCTTGGGCAGTTTATTTAACTTCTTTGCTCTAGTATCTTCATCTATAAAATGGGAATAATATAACTTTCCTGCCACGGCGTTGTGAAGATTAAATGAAATGTGAACAAAATGCCTAAAACAGTTCCTGGCACGTTATAGCCATGCACCTAATGGTAGGCTTTATTTGCACTTTTACAATCTGCTTTTTTTTTTTTTTTTTTTGGTCACATCAAATTCTAAACATTTTCCATGTTTCTAATCTTCAAAATAGTTTTTACATGGATCTGATAAAGTAATTCATTACATTTCAGCTCATTTTTTATTACGTTTAATCCTTTAACCTATGTAGAGTTCATTTTTATTTAGTCTAAATGTACATCCAGCCTAGTTTTCCTGCTCCTACCCACTTAATATCATTTACCAAATAACTTCTTTATACTCATTTGGAGATACTTTGTTATATTTTTGTATTTTAGATCTAATTTAAACTATGCATTTTCTTGCTCTATTGGTTTATACTTCTATTTTTATGCAAGTTCCATGGTAAAATCATGTTTGCTTTTTTGTTTTTGTTATTTGCTTTATTTGTTTGCTATAGTCTTGTCAATGTCCTCCAGCCAGAGACCACTAGGAACATAACCCACAGTTGAACAAGTTGGGTTTATTGCTGGTTGCAGTGAGGGAGACCACACACCAATGGGGAATCATACAGCATCTCAGTAAGGAGGCATTAGGAAAGACTTATGGGATTCAGACTTGTTTTAGGGGATTTGGGGGAAGGTTCAAGAAAGTAGAGCTTTGCTCTGTGTTGTATGCCTTAAGGAGGGGCAATTCAGTGAATGGAATCTAAAGAAATCTGTGAGACGAGGAGAGTGAATCAAGGTTAAAGCTGTAGGCCCGTGTTAGCTGGTATAGGGGGATGTTTGATCATTTAGGGGATTTGAACAATGTTCGGTTTTTGTCCGTGTACAAGCATGATTACAGAGTGGTCGGTCCTTGTGGTGGTCTGATGTCGCTGTCCTCTGGAATTATTTATATTTAACACCGAAGCCTTGTATGCGTGCAGGCCAGCTCCCAGCAACATCAAGGGCTTGCTGAGAGTACCAGATTAGCTCTCAGGTGTCAGGGGCTGCTTTTCTCTTTCTCTGAATTTAGTTATGTATTGCTGCACAGGAATAGTACACAAACGCGGTGGCCTAAAATAACATAGTTTATTACTGCACTTGCTGTGGGTCGGTGGTTGGCACAGTGTAGCAGGGTCCTTTGTCTCAGACTCTTACAAGATTACAGTGAAGGTGCTGACCTGGCCTGCAGTCTCCTCTGAGGCTTGACTGGAGAAGGATCCACTTCCAGGTTCACATGGTTGTTGGCAGCATTCAGTTCCCTGACACCCATTGGCTGAGGTCAGCAGTTCTGGCAGTCAGCTGGAGGCTACCCTCAGGTCCTTGCCAGGTGGGCCTCCCCAACATTGCTTATTTCATCAAAGCCAGCAAAGGAAGCACCTCCCCACAAGACAGACATTACAGTTTTATGTGACATAATTATGTACATGCAATTACATGCATCCCACCGCGTTTGCAGAGACTGTGGGGCTCTGTTAAGGTTGCCCACCACAGCGTATTTGTTTTTAATCTTACTGCCATAAATTGGGCTGAAACAGGGCACTGGCAATTCATGTAAAAACCCATGCCCCTACCTTCCTGGCCTCAGTAATGAAACCCTTGAAAGTAGAGATGGGATTGAGGAATGCTCAGGAGGAAAGCCTTTGGTGGCACTTGAAAGAAACCCAAATTAGGCTGATATCAGGATGGATTTTTGCTTGGTGAAGAAAAGGGACACGATAATTTCGGGAGGATGGAAGTGTGAAAGTGATTTTGTGACTAGGGAATGAGTCAAACAGCCTGCCTGGTGCGAGTGGTTGGAAAGTCGACAGGCATTGAGAGATAAAAATGAAGTAAAAAAGATGTGCAGGCTTCTCTTTCATTTGTAAAGTTCACAGGTTCTTACAACAGTGTCACATGGTACGTAATCCGTGTTTCTCAGAGCAAGTCCCTGAGATACATAACTCAGTTTAATATGGTTCCTGTAAAGCAGGGAAGAGGAATGTGAATAAGCTTCCAGATAATATAATTCATGAGTGTCAGCAAGCTCCGGCCGGGGAGACCGTCTCCCTTTGTTTCCAGAGGGTGACACTCTTCCCAGAATGTACTTGGTGAGGCGCCACTGTGCTTCGTGGTATTACTGACCAACACGCTCACTGCATCGTAGCGTTCATTTTTACAGGGAAGAAGAATCTAGTACTGCGATTTGCAGAAAACTAAAAGCTTGACTGTCCCCAAAATACTTCCACTCTACTATCCCAGAAGGAAGGAAAGGAAGCTGAGCCAGGCAAGGCTGGGCCAGGGAAGGTGCAGGGTGCCTAGAAAGGCAGGAAGGGACTCTCCTCAATGCCACATGTTGATCAACTGTACACCATTTTGACTCATCTGCAACTAAATCATTCTTGGTCAACATCTCCCTGAGACAGGATCTGAAAACATTTTGTACATCTAGAGGCACAGATCTGTCTTGGGGAATCAGAAGAATCTACCCTGAGTGCCTTCTCAGTGCCAGGTACTTTAAAAAAATTTTTTTTTATTAAAGTATAGTTGATTTACAACATTACATTACTTTCGGGCGTACAGCATAGTGATTCAGTATTTTATAGACTATACTCTGTTCAAAGTTATTACAAAATAATGGCTGTATTGCCCTGTGCTGTACAATGTGTCCTTGTTGCTTATTTATCTTATATGTAGTACTTTGTATCTCTTAATCCCATACCCCTATCTTGTCCCTCCCCCAACCCCTCTCCCTACTGGTAACCACTAGTTTGTTTTCTCTATCTGTGCATTTGTGTTTTTTTAGATTCTATATATAAGTGATAACATACAGTATTTGTCTTTCTGTCTTATTTCACTGAGCATAATACTCTCTAGGTCCATCCACGTTTTTGCAGATGGCAGAATTTCATTTTTTACTGCTGAGTAATATTCCATTGTGTGTGGGGGGGGTGTGTGTGTGTATATACACCACATCTTCTTCATTCATCTGTTGGTGGACGCTCAGGTTGCTTCCACATCTTGGCTGTTGTATAAATAATCCTGCTATGAACATTGAGGTGCATGTATCTTTTTGAATTAGCATTTTCAGTTTTTTTGGATATATACCTACGAGTGGAATTACTGGATTATATGGTAGTTCTATTTTTTAGGCTTTTGAGGAACCTCCATACTGTTTTCCATAGTGGTTGTATCAATTTATATTCCCATCAGTAGTGTACAAGTGTTCCCTTCTCTCCACATCCTCACCGAAATGTGTTATTTGTAGACTTTTTGATGATAGCCATTCTGACAGATGTGTGATAGCTCATTGTGGTTTTGATTTGCGTTTCTCTAATAATTAGCGATGTTGAACATCTTTTCGTTTGCCTGTTAGCCATCTGTACGTCTTCTTTGGAAAATGTCTGTTCAGATCTTCTGCCCACTTTTTAATTGGGTTTGTTTTTTTGATATTGAGTTGTATGAGCTGTTATGTATTTTGAAAACTAACCCCTTATCAGTAATATCACTTGCAAATATTTTCTCCCATTCCAACAGTTGTCTTTTCATTTTGTCAGTAGTTTCCTTTGCTATGCAAAAGCTTTTAAGTGTAATTAGGTCCCATTTGTTTATTTTTGCTTTTATTTTTTTTTTGCCTTAGGAGACAGATCCAAAAAAATATATTGCTACGATTTATGTCAAAGAGTGTTCTGCCTATTTTCTCTTCCAGGAGTTTCATGGTTTCAGGTCTTACATTTAGGTCTTTAATTCATTTCTAGTTTGTTTTTGCATATGGTGTTGGGAAATGTTCTAATCTCATTCTTTTACATGTAGCTGTCCAGTTTTCCCAGCATCACTTGTTGAAGAGACTGTCTTTTCTCCATTGTATATTCTTGCCTCCTTTGTCGTAGATGAATTGATCATAGGTGTGTGGATTTATTTCTGGGCTTTCTATTCTGTCGCATTGATCTACATGTCTGTTTTTGTGCCAGAACCATGCTGTTTTTGCTTTCTGTAGCTTTGTAGCATAGCCTGAAGTTAGGGAGCATGATACCTCCAGCTTTGTTCATTTTTCTCAAGAGTGTTTTGGCAATTTGGAGTCTTTTATGGTTCCATATAAATTTTAGGATTATTTGTTCTAGTTCTGTGGAAAGTGTCATGGGTATTCTGATAGGGATTGCATTAAATCTGTAGATTGCTTTGGGTAGTATGGCCATTTTAATAAAATTAATTCTTCCAATCCAAGAGCACAGGATATCTTTCCATTTCTTTGAATTTTCTTCAATTTCCTTTATCAGTATTTTATAATTTTCAGAATATAGTTCTTTCACCTTCTTGGTTAAGTTTATTCCTAGGTATTTTTTTTTTGACACAATTTTTTTTTTTTTAAACATCTTTATTGGAGTATAATTGCTTTACAATGGTGCGCCAGTTTCTGTTTCATAACAAAGTGAATCAGTCATACATATACATACGTTCCCACATCTCCTCCCTCCTGCATCTCCCCCGCTCCCACCCTCCCCATCCCACCCCTCCAGGCGGTCACAAAGCACCGAGCTGATCTCCCTGTGCTATGCGGCTGCTTCCCACTAGCTATCTATTTTACATTTGGTAGTGTGTATATGTCCATGCCACTCTCTCACCCTGTCACATCTCACCCCTCCCCCTCCCCATATCCTCAAGTCCATTCTCTAGTAGGTCTGTGTCTTTATTCCTGTCTTGCCATTAGGTTCTTCATGACCTTTTTTTTTTTTTTCCTTAGATTCCATATATATGTGTTAGCATACTGTATTTGTTTTTCTCTTTCTGACTTACTTCACTCTGTATGACAGACTCTAACTCCATCCACCTCACTACAAATACCTCCATTTCATTTCTTTTTATGGCGGAGTAATATTCCATTGTATATATGTGCCACATCTTCTTTATCCATTCATCCGATGATGGACACTTAGGTTGCTTCCATGTCCTGGCTATTGTAAATAGAGCTGCAATGAATATTTTGGTACATGACTGTTTGAATTACGGTTTTCTCTGGGTATATGCCCAGTAGTGGGATTGCTGGGTTGTATGGTAGTTCTATTTTTAGTTTTTTAAGGAACCTCAATAGTGGCTGTATCAATTTACATTCCCACCAACAGAGCAAGAGGGTTCCCTTTCCTCCACACCCTCTCCAGCATTTATTGTTTGTAGATTTTTTGATGATGGCCATTCTGACCGGTGTGAGATGATATCTCATTGTAGTTTTGATTTGCATTTCTCTAATGATTAATGATGTTGAGCATTCTTTCATGTGTCTGTTGGCCATCTGTATATCTTCTTTGGAGAAATGTCTATTTAGGTCTTCTGCCCATTTTTGGATTGGGTTGTTTGTTTTTTTGTTATTGAGCTGCATGAGCTGCTTGTAAATCTTGGAGATTAATCCTTTGTCAGTTGCTTCATTTGCAAATATTTTCTCCCATTCTGAGGGTTGTCTTTTGGTCTTGTTTATGGTTTCCTTTGCTGTGCAAAAGCTTTTAAGTTTCATAAGGTCCCATTTGTTTATTTGTGTTTTTATTTCCATTTCTCTAGGAGCTGGGTCAAAAAGGATCTTGCTGTGATTTATGTCATAGAGTGTTCTGCCTATGTTTTCCTCTAAGAGTTTGATAGTTGACACAATTTTAAATGGGATTTTTTTTTTAAGTTTCTCTTTCTGATAGTTCATTATAAGTATATAGAAATGCAACAGATTTCTGTATATTAATCTTGTATCCTGCAACCTTACTGAATTCATTTATTAGTTCTAATAGTTTTTTTGGTGGAGACTTTAGGATTTTCTTTATATAGTGCCATGTCATCTGCAAATAGTAACGGTTTTACATCTTCCCTTCCAATTGGATGTCTTTCTTTCTTTCTTCCTTTCTTCCTTCATTTCTTGTCTGATTGCTGTGGTTAGGACTTCCAATACTATGTTAAATAGAAGTGGTAAGAGTGGACATTCTTCTCTTGTTCCTGATTTTAGGGGAAAGGCTTTCAGCTTTTTCCCATTGAGTATGATGTTAGCTGTGGGTTTATCGTAAATGGCCTCTATTATGTGGAGATATATTCCCTTTATACCCACTTTGAGAGTTTTAATCATGAATGGATGTTGGATTTTGTCGAATGGTTTCTCTGCATCTAGGATCATGTGATTTTTATCTTTCCTTTTGTTAATGTGGTATGTAACATTGACTGATGTGCAAATATTGGACCATCCTTGAAATCCTGGAACAAATCCCACCTGAGTGTGGTGTATGACTCTTTGTATGTGTTGTTGGATTCAGTTTGCTAATGTTTCATTGAGGGTTTTTGCATCTACATTTATCAAAGATACTGGCTTGTAATTTTCTTCTTTTGTAGTGTCTTTGTCTGGTTTTGGTATCTGGGTAATGATGGCCTCATAGAATGAATTTGGGAGTTTTTCGGAATAGTTTGGGAAGGATAGGTATAAGTTCTTTGTATGTTTGGTAGAATTTCCCAGTGAAGCCATCTGGTCCTGGGCTTTTCTTTGCAGGGAGTTTTTTTTATTCTGTTTCACATCTAGTAATCTGTCAAATTATCTGCTTATTCTTGACTCAGTTTTGGCAGGCTATATGTTTCTAGAAACTTGTCTGTTTCTTCTAAGTCGTCCAGTTTGTTGGCATAGAACTGTTCATAGCATTCTCTTATGATTTTTGTATATCTGTGGCATCATTTGTTATTTCTTCTCTTTCATTTCTTGTTTTGTTTATTTGGGTCCTCTTTCTTTTTTCTTCTTGGTGAGCCTGGCTGAAGCTTTATCAATTTTGTTTATCTTTTCAAAAAAAAAGACAGCTGTTAGTTTCATGAATTTTTTCCCATTGTTCTTTTGGTCTCTATTTATTTCCTCTCTTATGTTTATTATTTCCTTCCTTCTGCTAACTTTAGACTTTGTTCTTCTTTCTCTAATTCCTTTAGATGTTAGGTTAGGTTGTTTATTTGAGGTTTTTCTTGTTTCTTCTAGAAGGCCTGTATCACTATAAACTTCCCTTTTAGAGCTGCTTTTGCTGCATCCCATAGATTTTTTAAAGTTGTGTTTCCATTTTCATTTGTCTTGAGGTATTTTCTGATTTTCTCTTTGATTTTATTATTGGTTTTTTAGTAGCATGTTGTTTAGTCTCCACGTGTTTGTGCTTTTCCTATTTTTCTTACTGCAATTGATTTCTAGTTTCATACTGTTGTGGCTGGGAAAAAATGCTTGATATAATTTCTGTCCTCTTAAAGTTGTTGCGACTTATTTTGTGGCCTAGCATGTGATCTGTCCTGGAGAGCTTTCCATATGTACTTGAAAAGAATGTGTATTCTGCTGTTTTGAAATGGAGTGTCCTGTAGATATCTATTAAATCCAACTGGTCGATTGTATCATTTAAGACCACTGTTGCCTTATTCATTTTCTCTCTGGGTGATCTGTCCATTGATGTTAAGTGGGGTGCTAAAGTCCCCTACTATTATTGTATTATTGTCAATTTCTTCATTTATGTCTGTTAATATTTGCTTTATACTTTTAGGTGCTCCTGTATCGGATGCATATATGGTAACAAGTAAAATATCCTCTCCTTGTATTGATCCCTTTATCATTATATAGTGCCCTTCTTTGTCTTTTGTTATAGACTTTGTTTTAAAGTCTATTTTGTCTGATACGAGTATTGTTACACCTACTTTCTTGTCATTTCCATTTGCATAAAATATCTTTTTCCATCCCCTCATTTTCAGTTTGTATATGTCTTTAGCTCTGAAGTGAGTCTCTTGTAAACAGTATATAAATGGGTCTTTTTTTTTTTTTTTAATCCAGTCATCTACCCTATGTCTTCTGATTGGAACATTTAGTCCCTGGACATTTAAATTAATTATTGATAAGTATGTACTTATTTCTGTTTTATTACTTGTTTCCCTATTGTTTTTATAGTTCTTCTCTGTTCATTTCTTCTTCTTCTTGTTTCTTCCCATGTGGTTCTTTAGTAGTATGCTTGTGTTTCCTTCTAGTTTTTGTGTATCTATTGCCAGTTTTTGATTTGTGGTTACCATGGGGTTCATATATCTTGGCTTATAACTGTATCTATTGATACTTGTTGTAAACTGATAGTCATTTAAGTCCAAACACATTCTAAAAGATCTACCTTTTTTTACTCCCCTCCCGCACGTTTTGTGGGTTTGATGTCACATTTTACATCTTCAGGTCTATCCCTTCACCATTTACTGTAGTCATAGTTGCTTTTCCAGTTTTTTGTCTTTAATCTTCATACTAGCTTATTTAAGTGGTTGATCCTCAGCCCTCACTGAGGCCTTTCCTAGTTGGATTTTTCCTTTTCTGTAGATTCTTACTTGTTATAGACTTTTCTTTTCCACTTAGAGAAGACCCTTTAACATTTCATTTAGGGTAGGTTTAGCATTGATGAACTCTCTTAGTTTTTGCTTATCAGAGAAGTTCTTTGTTTCTCCTTCAATTCTAAATGATAAACTTGTTGGGTAGAGTATCCTGGGTTGCAGGTTTTTCCCTCTCAGCATTTTGAGTATATTGTGCCACTCCCTCTATCCTGCAAAGTTTCTGCAGAAAAATCAGCTGATAGCCTTGTATATGACTGTTTTTCTCTTGCTGCCTTTAGAATTCTCTCTTTATTTTTAAATTTTGCCATTTTAATTATGATATGTCTTGGCATGGGTCTGATTGAGTTCATCTTGGTTGGGACCCTCTGTGCTTCCTGTACCTTAATATCTGTTTCCTTCATCAGGTTTGGGAATTTTTCAACCATAATTTCATCAAATATGTTTTCGGCTCCCTTCTCCTACTGGGACCCCTACAGTGTGAATGTTGGTAATGCCTGGTGTTATCTCAGAGATCTTTTAAACTGTTCTTATTTTTTCATATTTGGTTTTTTCTTTTTGCTGTTCTAAGTGGGTGACTTCCATAATTCTATCTTCCAGATCACTTATGCGTCCTTCTGTATCACTTAGTCTGCTATTAATTCCTTATAGTGTTTTTCATTTGTTATTGTATTTTTCACTTCTGACTGGTTCTTTTTTATATTTTCTAGTTCCTTGTTAAAATTCTCACTGTATTCATCTATTCTTTTCCCTAATTCAGTTAGCATTCTTATTACTAATGCTTTGAATTCTTTATCTGGTAATTTGTTTACTTCTATTTCATTATTTATTTTTTCAGGGGTTTCTCTTGCTCTTTCAATTGAGACCAGTCCCTCTGCCTTCTCATTTTGCTTAACTTTCTCTGCCTCTATGAACTTACATGAAACAGTAGTTATCTGTTACAGTCCTGAAGGGTGTCCTTATGTGGCAGTGTCCCTATACAGACTACATTTGCCTCCTGCGTTTGGTGGGAGAGCTGGATTTGACCTCAGGGTGTGCTGGCAGCTCTCACCTTGGTAGAAGGTGGGGCTATAGATGGAGGGGCTAAAGCTGGAGCCAGCTGTGAGCTCAGGCTTCCCCTCTGCTCTGTGGCCGTTACTGCCCTATCAGGGGCAGGGTCAGATCCCCAGTTGCTGTAGCAGAAGCCCTGAGGGTTGACTCCAAGCCGGCTCTGTTCCCTTTAAGTGTGTGCTCTCCCCTTTCTCAGCACTGGGACCCTTGCCCCAGACGGGGGAGCAGTGCTGGAGCGAGAGGGGCCTGTGCGGGCTCTCGGCTCATGATGGGGCGCGGGCTGTGGTGACCCAGCCACAGACGGAGGTCAGGGCTGCTTCCCTGAGCCGCCTGTGCAAGCGCCGCCGTGGCTGCTCACACCCTGCTCAGACGCAGCCTCGGGGCCACGTCTTCTTTGTCCCTCACGGCCAGGCCCTGCCCCCAGCCTCCGCCTCCCCCGCCCTGTTGTGGAGCCATGCCACAGGGCAGATGGGGTCCGTGTGGGCTCTCGGTCTCTATCGGGGTGTGGGCTGTGGAGTCCAGGTGCCGTCAGAGAGCAGGGCTGCTTCTGATGCGCTGGCTGAGCGAGTGCCAGCAGTGGCCGAGCTCCCTCCCCCGTCGTGACGGCCCTCAGTCCACCGTGGAGCTGCGGTGTGAAGTCAGCTGGGCCGGGGTGTTCACGTGTCTCAGGCTGGGGCACGTGCCGGGGTGGGAAACGAGGCAGCCACTGGAACAGCCCTCCGCCCGCGCTGCACCCTGCCCTGAGAACAAGCCACCGCAGACGTGCTTCTCGCGAGCCGAGCGCAGGCTTCCCACAGCCCTCCTGTTTGTCCGTCCCACTGGTGCTCCAGTCAGCTCGAGGGGCTCGTCTTCCCGGTGCGGGACCCCGGGAACGGGGAGCCCAGCATGCGGCTTGAACTGCTCACTCCCCAGGGTGGATCTCCGCCCATGTAACCTCCCTTTTCCTCTGAGTCCCTTCCCCGGGGACCCGACCTGATTGCTTTTCTTCCCTTCCTGCCCGATTCCACGTGGACCTTTCTTACAGCCTTGGTTGTACAGGAGTCTTTCTGCCAGTTTCCAGTTAGTTTTCAGTGAGAACTGGTCCGCCTGTAGGTGTGTTTTGGATGTGTTCATGGGAGAGGTGAGTTCCACTTCTATTCTACCATCTTGATCGAGCTCCGTTCCAGGTACTTTTTGTACCACTGTCTTATTTAATTTTCAGAAGAGCATGCTGCCTCCTTGCTTGTAATCCTGTGCCTTCCTGCATCATTATGTTGATACTTACTCACGTGCAATTGAAGCTACCTGTTTATGTGTGCGTGGGCCACACTTTACTCCTCTGTAGCCTCGGAGCCTCACCAAGCACCTGGCAGTGTTGGTGCTCAGTACGTAAGCATGTGATATTATATCTGTTTTGCAGATGGGATGATCATCAGAGGGGTTAAGTAGCTTGTCTACTACTGTGTAGCTAATAAGTTCCAGGTTTGCATACAGGACTGTCTGACTTTGAAACCTGTCTCTGTGGCAGGGTGGAGTGTCCTCAGGAGGCAGCAGTGATGGCCTCCTTGGCCATCTTTAGTGTCTGCCTCCCAGGCTTTGCAGTGACCAAGCCTCTTTAGACTCTCCCACTGTCTGACTGCCCACTTGGGCTGAGTGGAGTGAAGAGGCCGGGTCCTGTTGGGAACTAACCACAGAAATAAGTAAAAAAAAAGAAACTGACGCAGCCCAAACACTCACACACAGTCACACCTAAGCTACTAAAAACTGTGGGATTTTCTGTTTGGGGTATGTGAGTGGCTTTTCATATCACTGGAAAATGCCACATTAAAATATTCTCATCCAGCTCTCCAGAGTGTAACATCCTAGCCAGAAGACTGTCAACATCTTGATCTTATTTTAAGATGAGATGCATTTTGGGTCATCAGGGGACTTATTTGTGGAGGATATTCTTTTTCTCAATAGGTTTCGGAAACTTTCCTGTCCAGCACAGGAACCTTGCCTGCATCAGAAGGTCATGGGGTGCTTAGCAACTAGGAGACCCTGACTTTCGTTAGAGAATCTGTCCTGAGCTGAGCTGGAACCAGTGTGATTTCTAATAAGCTTTAGGTATGAATGATTCTAATCTCATCACCTAGCCCCACCCAAAAAACTCTTCTTTTAGCCGCATTAGCACGTAGGGTTGGGGAAGAAGTGCAGTACAGGGGAGGAGGTGCCCTCTCAGGGCCCTCCTACTGTGGCCACAGATGGAAAAACCCAGGTTGGGATTGGGGAGGGGGGGGCGAGGTCGGGGAGGATTTTTAAGCCCCTTCCTTCTAGGCTCCATTTCTTCACTTAAGGTCACAGATGTTAGACAGGTCATATTCTAAATCTGTAAAGTTCTGGAGGGCCAAGATTTCATCTTTCATCTCTGTGTTCCTGTTGCCTGGCACATAATAACGCTCGCCCGTAGTTACGGGTGCCTCTCCTTCCCAAGGCTTTTCTCTGATGTGTGGGTCAGCTCCTTGTCGTCTCCTTCGTAGCACTGCTCACAAGGCACTATTTCATTTGTCTCTGCCTGTCTCCCAGGACTAGAATATGTGCTGTCAACCAGGGCTGGGAGCATTGTACATGCCCTGTGTCTTAACGTAATGGGGTTTTCATAAACATCTGTTGAAGGAAGGAAAAAAGGAAGGGAGGAAGAAGAAGGAACGAGAAGAGCTTTCAGAACTCTCTCTTGCTCTGTCACGATGGAGGCTTGGGGAGAATGTGGCGGGTAAAGCACCTTTATGGATGAGCGGGTGTTACCTGACTAGACCGTGAGATCTGTGTCTTTTCCCACATTTCCAGTGCCTACCACTGTGCCCCAGTAAAGGTTAGCTGATGAAACAAAGGAAGGTGGGGAGAGAGATTTAAAACAATCAGAATTTGGAGATGAAGGAACCCTGTATATCTGGAGAGAGTATGCTAATATGTTTGTGTCTCCAAACTGCTCCAAGATTTCCTAAATTCTGAGTTATGTAACACAGAAACTAACAGCGAAGAGAATGATACTAGCTAATGAGTTGTTGACCTGGGGGGATTGTCTCAAGTCACACAGCATAACCTATACCTTTCAGGTCTTTATCAATTTGGATAAAGACATAGGAATTAGCTTCGTCAGATTTAAACATCATTTAAAGCTAGAATAGAATAGGTGGCTAATAGATTGGAGAATAGAATCAACATTCAAAAATATCTTAGACTGAAATGTTAAGCCCAAACAAGTAAATTCATTTTTTAAGGAAGGTAAGAGTGAACTATTTTATTTCAGAAAAATCAGTCATTCCAGTTCAGGATTTGATGAGGATGCCGTCAGACCTGACATTAGTTCATGGGGTAAAAGTGGGAGGTTTTGGATTTTGTTCACACCTCCTAAATATTAGCTGCATTCTGGGCAGATAGACTGTATTGCTCACCTTGGGACCCAGAGCTGTGCATTAGACTCAGCAAGTTTACATGAATGTGGGTCTTTGAAATTCATGGGACTTCGTTAGTAGGAGTCAAGAATATTGAAAAGCACATTTATGTATCTGGTTTCATTAATGGGAGCAGAGTGTAGATCAGGGAAAGTGAATGGTCCCTTCCTGTCTGCAGTGCTCAGATTCCATTGGGAACGCTCGAAAAGGATTATGAGCTAGGGTATGTCCAGGGGATAGCCAAGACGGTGAAAGGAGCCAACATCTTATTATGAAAAGGAGAGAAGACAGAGCTGTGGATGCTTCTTTGTTAGAAAAGTTGGACTGTTACGCAAGAGTGATTACACTTTATCTCTGTGGCTTCCGGGAAGAATGGGTATGTGTGTGTGAGTTTGCAGGTCCGTTTCTGCCAGCTTTTTCTCGTGATGCTTTGACTTCATGTGTGCTTTTGATTTTTGACTGTCAGTTCATACTGCTCGGAAATTTATCTGTAGAAATTCTTTGAGACCTAGAGTTGAAGCTCTGTTCTTCCAGAGAGGATTTTCTTTTGCTCTGACACGCATTTGGGCACACCCCAGCTCAGGCCCATTGTACACATAGTCTTGACTTGTAGGTTTTTTGGACCATCCAGGTAGTGTGTGAATTTAGATTATAGAACTGCACAAGGGCAAATCTGTTGTCACAGAATCTCATTGCAGATTTTTTTTTCCTCCTACATCTGTGTCAAGGATTATGCAAAGCAGTTGTTGAATTGTAAAAATCAAAGCCTGAGATCAACTGGTTTTGGCAAGTACTCTCAAGAAAAAAGCCAACCTCCATGGGTACACCTACCTCTTGGATTCCCACTTTTACTAACTTTTTGGCCTTTTAGGATTTCTTACATTCTTGCTAGCGCATAGATAGATTTTTTTTTTAAGGTTAAAAAAAAATAAATATTTTATATTGTCTGTTTACTTGTTTTCAGTGGGAGGGTTTGTCAAGGTCCAGAAACTGAAGTTCATCTATTCAGTATGGAGAACTTGTGGCACCCTCATGAGATAAGGATCTTTTATTATTGACAGCTTAGTAGCCATATTTTAGTGGGGGAATGGGAGAGGGATGACATAGGAGAGATTCCTGTATTAGGAAGGTTGATATGTAGATAACCTTTTGGGTCTCTTTCATTATGAAAGTATATAGTTTTAGCTAAAGTAATCATTTTTTTGTTTCTCTTAGGAATTTACTATTTTGAACTGGACTAATATTATCGAGTGACATTTATATCTGGTTCCCCTAAGAACAGAAATTGCAAACATCTGTCAGTTATTAGAAAACATTGAATCTGCACTAGAAGTCACCTTAATCCACGCTGTGGTTTTGAAAGCACGTTCTTAATCTGAAATTGTTGAACAAAATTAGATTGGCACTTTAGCCCCTGCTCTAATGTAAACACAAAGGAATATTTATAGATGGTTGGCATTCTTTGAGAGATGTTGGGCTTTTCAAGTAAAAATCAGTTAATATACCCCAGGGACTTAATTTTTTTCTGTCCAGGATTGACTGTAAAGCCCGTTCTCCTTTCTCCATCTGTCCAACTTTGTTTCATCCTTTAGGATCCAACTTGGTGATCTTTAGTTTTCTTCCCACTGTGACTGTCAGTGAACAGAATGTCAGATGAGCCATACTGTTTCAAAGACCTGTTTCTGCCTTCGTCGGTCTAGTTCTTTTGGCTTTGAGGAGGGTATTTGAAAGAAATGAAAAGTTTCAGTTACTTAATAAAGAGTGTGTTTGAAATATAGAGCAATCAGCTTTCCGTTGACTAGGTTAAGAACTCTCTTCAGTTTCAGCTCTGGAATAAATGATTTTTTTCTGTTACAAAAATAACTTCCCATTAAATAAAGCAGTTTGCATAGCACCATCTCTAGACTCAGGCAAATGGAGGAATTCACAAATTTATATGTACTGTGGGCCAGTTCATGTGCATATTATTCATTTTAATTGCACTGGAGAAATGTCAGATGCGGAAATGGCACTTAATAGCCTGACATGTACATTAGTGCTTTGCAGATGCACGTTTAAGGGGCTGCACAGAGCAATGAGAATTGCTACCTAGCAGCAAGAGAAAGGATTTTGAAAGCCCATGTTTGCTTGGGACATACACTGTCATAACAGAGATGTAATAGTAAGTTTGTATGGAGACTTGAGCATCCTTTCGGTGCACTACAAGTATTTTCTCTCTGGCTGGTTGAAGCAGCTGTCTAGTGAGGGTGGAATCAGAAAGCGCGTCCCCTCTCAGTATCGTGGGCGGGCCCACTGCATTGGCTGGAGTCAGGGTAATGAGGCTGCCCCAGACAGTGAGTAGATTCCCAAGAGAGCCAGCCCCTTAAAGTAATGGTTCTCAAAATTCTTAGTTTCAGGACCCTATAAGAACCCTTAAAAATTACTGAGGAGGTCCTAAAAACTTACATATTAGTTCATTGACAAATAACAATGATAAATGCATTACATATTAACATCAGAACAGTGATACCGTCACATGTCATATAACAGCTGGAAAATTTCACTGTACAACCATGAGAGAATGAGTGAAAAAAAAATCATATCCTAGTATCATTATGAAAAGGATTTTGACCTCAAAGACCCCCTGAAAGGATCTTAAGGGACCATGTGGCTAAAAGTTTAAATTGAGAGAGAGGCAGGGGCAGTGGGGCGGAATAGCCAGCTAGCCTGGAAGTCCTCTTTCCAGGTTGCAAGCTAGCTACTGGTTTTCCTGCAGGAAGGGTTCTTGGAAGTGAAGTCAAAGGTCATAGTCTTAAACAAAGCTGTGCGTGTTGCCAGGTACACTGATGAGAGGGTGTGGAAGCTGGGTGGGAAATGCAGTTTTCATTCTTTTTGGACCTTGGCCGGAAAAACAGTTTCTCAGCAGGAAGGCATGCTAAGAGGTGGAGACATTATCCAACTCATGCCAAAGGTGCAGGACAGCACTGAATGAGTATGTGCCTACCCCTCACCCCCACAGACCGGAGGAGGGAGGTCTCACCGGGAGGTGACCGAGACGTGGGTCCCCTGGAGCCTCCTTGCCCACAGCTTGACCTGATGCAAAGCCAGAGAGACAGCCAGAGGAGGTCAGGGCACTCAAGATAATCCTGACATCAAACATAGAGACCTACCACGTGGGGTAGTTCCTATGATTGGGGAATTAATTCCATTTCAGACATCAATAAATCATGAGACGGAAGGTTTACGTAATTCTGCTAGTAAAGCAGAACGCTCTGAGGATATGCCAGTGACATTTTGGAAATCAGTATCAAGGGAATCTAAGCTGGATGTTAAAACCCAAATCTGAAATGAACTATAAGAAGAAAGCTACTAAATATATAACAGACAAAAGTGGCCAAATTGATAACATAGTTCAGGATGATGTAGTCAAAGTGGAGGAGATATAATCAGTTAATTATAATTATGTTTCTGACAAGTGATTGGAAAATCAAGAGGGAGTGCTCGTTCCTTTTCCCCCTTTTTTTACGCTCTCGAATAATTTTCAGGAACAGTTCTCCTTCCCTTGACTGCAGGTTGTAAATATCTTGATGTGCCCAAAGTTAATTGCATTTCAAAAGTTAACTCCAATTTGAAGAAATTCAGATAAGCTGGAGTGTGTTAGTTGACATTCTCCAAAGATCCCCGGTCTCAAGGCTAGCTAGTCTGTAACGCCTGGTTCTCCTTTATGGCCTAGCAGCTCACAAGGTAGAAAATGATGTTTCCTGCCATTTTATGCAGCCATATCTTGCTGGTTGACTCCCACCTCCAGAGTCATTAAGCAGCAAAAAACTTATCCTCTATTAATAGTGCCTCTGACTTATTCAGGGAAATCCTTAACCAAGATAAGTGGTGACTGTACCATCCAGTTTCTTCTCCGTCTCACTTTTCTGTCTCTTTCCACCAGAGGTAAACCTTCCAAAACTTTGAAGCTCATGATCACTGTTAAAACATGCAGGGAAAATCAGATATTCATACAATTTCGTTGTGCTTGGGCTTAAAATCAGTGATTAGCTTGGAATTGGGGTACTTCCAGTAAAGAAGGCAGTGTGGTTATAATGGGTGTTCATTGGCTGGTCATTGAAGCTGTCTATTCTGTGATCACCCAAGAAGTGTTTTAAAGATGCCTATTGGAATAGGGTCAAACTTCTTGTTTCTTGTTCCTGGGACTTCCCTCTCTGGGGTCTTGAGGCAAGTGTTTGTTTTCAGTATCTGCGCCAAGCTGCCCCCTTCTTTGCATGGTTTCTTGGTAACGTTGCTACGTTCATCTCATCACCCCAACCAGAAATCTCTCCCTTCCTCACCTCCCGTCCTGACAGTCTACGTCCTGTCCAGCCCTTCTTCTCCATCCCTTCGTCATTTACACAATTTCAGCACCTTCCTCCTGGCCCCTCTCAGCAACTCTCACCCCTCTCAAATCTATCCTCTGTGAACACCAGAGGAATAGAAATAAGAAATGGGCCCGTGGATGGGGAGAATAAGGTGAGAGAGAGACTGTTTCTTTTCATTGTAAGTGCTTCCGAATGGTTAAACTTTTTAACCATATGTTTATAATACTTTGATGAAAGTGAATCAATTCATCATTCTGGATAACTGCAGAATGATCTTAATGAAGATACTAAGATGACCATGTTATTCCTCTACTTGAGACCCTTTGATGGAGACCTATTGCTTATGTGCTATCAACCTAACCGCAGTTATATATCCCTGTGCTTCTGCACATGCTGTTCACTCTGCCAGGAATGTAGACTCTCTTAATAGGGCTTTTGGTCGTTGGGTCAAAATCTTCTTCTCTGAATTGGGTTTTGCACTGGACCCCAGGGCCCCACTGGCTTGGTTGTGACCGGCTGCCCAGTAGTGTTCTGCCCAGACTGAGCAGGGACAGGGCTGTCTTAATGCACTGGGGTGGGCTCATTAAAGCCTTTGGGTCTTCCGTCTGTTTCCCACAGCAGTCTGAGCTATCAGCTGAAGAAAGTCCAGAAAAATTAGGAACCTCCCAACTACATCGTCATAAAGTGATTTCCTTGAACAAGCAGATTCTGCAGAAGACCAAACAACTGGAAGAGGTGAGTGTTTTCTTTTCATAATTTTATTCAAGTAAAATAAAACCATTCTTCAAGAAGAGAGAAACTGGGGAAGGAGTTAAGATCTCCATGTCAGAATGGTCAAAGGAGATTCCAGAACAGGGGTCGACACTCGCAGGCCCTCGGGCAGTCCAGCCGCCACCTGTTTTTGTAAATAGTTTTATTGGAATACATGCACACTCGCTTGTTTACATATGTTCTGTGGCTTCTTTCAAGCTCCAGTGGCAGAATTGAGACCTACAGAGCCTAAAGTATTTACTGTCTGGCCCTTTGCAGAGAATATTTGCCAACCTCTGTTCTAGAAGAAGATCACAGGGCAAGAAGAGCGTTTATTAATTCACAAAGATTAGCTGAGCACGGCTGTGCTGGGCACTGAACTAGGCCGTGGTGGTGAAAGAAGAACAAGTTACGATCTCTGCTCTCAGGGGTCGGAAGGTAGTGATGAGGAGACATACTCTAGACAAATACATCATTTTTTTCTGTCTTTATAAATTTAAATGCTTCAGCTCATTAATTTTAAATTATAGTGATAATAGAAGCTCACTGTAAATAAACAAAATAGTATAGAACTGTATGAAGTTAAAAATGGGAATCCCCTTGTACTCTTGCCCAGTCCCGTTCCCTAGAGCAACCCACTGTTTCCTAGGCTTTGCAAGCTCTTATATATGCTCATTCACCTGGGGAGAGGGGGTTGTCTGGTTATAAAAATTGAGTTTGTTTTTCACAGATATCTCTCTGTCAGTAATAGTAATGTCTAATAAGGACTTTTTTTTAGAGTAATTACAAAGTGCTTTTCAAAATTAACTCATTCAGGGACTTCCCTGGTGGCACAGTGGTTAAGAATCCACCTGCCAACGCAGGGGACACAGGTTCGAGCCCTGCTCCGGGAAGATCCCACATGCCGCGGAGCAACTAAGCCCGTGCGCTGCAGCTACTGAGCTTGTGCTCTAGAGCCCGCGAGCCACAACTACTGAGCCCACGAGCCACAACTACTTAAGCCTGCGCGCCTAGAACCCGTGCTCCACAGCAAGAGAAACCACTGCAATGAGAAGCCCACGCACCGCAACAAAGAGTAGCCCCCGCTCGCCGCAACTAGAGAAAGCCCGTGCACATCAACGAAGACCCACCGCAGCCAAAAATAAATAAGTTAATTAATTAAAAAAAAAATTTAACTCATTCAGTTCACACACCATTCTTGTGAAGGAGGTACTATTATTACGCTCATTTTACAAATGAAGAACTTGAGACACAGAAGTGAAGTAGTTTTGCCTGTGGTCACACAGCTTATTAGCAGTGGAACCAAGATTGGAACATACAGATCTACCTCATTCTTTCTGATGAAAGAACATAGTATATATACACAGTATATATGTACTGTAGTTTATTTCACCTGTCCTCAATTTATGAGGTTTTTTCCCCAGGACTTTTTTCCCAGTTGTAAATTTATGCTACCATGAACATCTTTGTACAGTCATCTTTGTGCAAATATGTAAATATTTCTGTAAACGGATTTTAAGAAGTGGAATTGCTGGATCAAAAAAATATGCATTTTCAATTTTTCTAGAAACTGTCAAATTATTCACCAATTGTTTTACTGATTTATACTTCTACCAATAGTATATGAGAAAATCCAAACTCTTTAAATCCAAGAACCTCTCCTACAAGGCCACGAGGGTAGAAAGTGACCAGGATTCTCCTGCGACCTTGGTGTTGAGAACCACGGAGAGAGCCTTAGCCCAACAGAGAGATGGAAGGAGGAGTAAAAGAAGGAGAAGGAATGAAGAACATGGTCCAATAGGGGAATATGCTGCCAAAGGCATAGAGCAGGAAGGCAGCTAGTAGATAGCTGACAAGAAACCTGAGGTTGAAGAAAGAGGAATCCAGAAAGGAAGTGTTAACCAGCAGCTGAAGTTTGGGGGGTAAGTCTCGGGGTTCATGATGAAGAAGAAGATGGAGATGGGAGAATCATGGAGGACTCCAGCAAGACAAAAACTTAGCTAAGCTATTGGGACAGCCCCTGTTAGAGAAAAGCTGGGCAGATCTGTGATTCGTTAATTAAAGAGAAGCGATGTCTTCCCTGTCAGGATCCAGCCCCCGTGTGTCTTTGTCGGTGACTCCTTCCTTGATGAGCAAGCCGACTCTTTCCTTGGCCTCCCCGGGGCCTGTCTGTGACCCAGCTCTTCTCACACTTTAATCCCCAGTTTACTGGTTCGGCTCCTTGAGGGAAAGGCCTGTGCCATGCTCTTTGCCTTCCACTGCACACCTCATTTGAGCAGAGCCTTGGGTACATGTCAGATGGGTGGGTGGGTGCAGGGGAGAGAGGGGGGCAGGAAGGTCGGTGAAGCAGGTAGTCTTCCTGGAGCTTCAAGAGTTAAGTCATTAGGATTTCAAGAGAAAAACAAACTTTCTCCAGAAATGCTCTCATCTACTGGTGACACAGACAGGTTAATAAAAGTCCTCATCGCACAGATGGCACACTTTGAAAAGCAAGAAGCCAGAGCCCCCCTGCTTCCCTCCTCTCTCTCCTGCCCTCTGCTTCAGGTGGCTTCCTGAGAGGCCTGGCTGGAAATTCATCAGTTGTGAAGACTGGTAACTAGAAGCACAGTTTAAGAGTAATGATTTTTGAAGGTGACATAATTCTTAATAGGTTGCTTACAGGTTCAAAGATGGGCTGAGTTGGGAATTCCCTGGCGGTCCAATGGTTAGGACTCCATGCTCTCAACTGCTGGGACCCGGGTTCAATTCCTGGTCGGGGAACTAAGATCTCATAAGCCACACGGCACAGCCAATACATAAATAAATAAATAAATGTTTTTAATGGGCTGAGTTACTTTGAAATAATCGTTGAGATACAAAATACAATTTCTCACTGTTAATTTGTACGCAGGTAACAACCAAAGTGTCTGATGAGACTAACTGTGGTTTTCTACCACATCCCCTTTTCAAAAGTAGAAATGTAACAAACGCTTTGAATGGAATGTTTTCAGATATCTAAAAGTTCATAGACAGCACAAGATATACCTTTTTTGTAAGGAAAAGGGAAATGACATTTTTGAGATGTAAGTTTACGATTGTATAACTTGGAGCAGTAAAGGTAGTTCATTTTCTTTCTCTTCATGTTGAAGTCCTGAATCCTTTCTTCTGTCTGGCGTTGTTTGCCATCCAGTCAAATTCTATGCTAGCATCTCGAGTGCAGCAATGCAGTTTGTATCCTGTGAACGGGCAAGTTTGTTAACTGAAGTGATTGTAGCCATACAAGGAAGTGAGACCTGAATTTGAACCCAGGCCTTATCGGTTATCAGCTACGAAACTTTAGTAAAGTAACTTAACCCCTCTGAGTCTTTATTTCCTTATCTGTTAAATAAGGATAATGTCTTCGTCCATTGAATTTAGTAAGGATTCACTGTTAGGATATACGCAGAAAACCTAGTGTATCACCTGACATGTAGGTGGTGCTAATTGAGTCAAAAACGTCCATATTTGTTTAGTTTAAATCTTTCTGAGCTTCCCTTTTCTCATCTGTGAAATGCAGATACCTCCCATATCTGTGCCATTGTGAGGATCAAATGAGAACAGATGTCTTTTATCTTTCATTTACAGCTGCAGGCAAGTCATTCCGACCTACAAGCCAGATATGAGGAAAAAAAGAAAACCCTGACAGAGGTGAGCAGGTTTCCTTCCTCCGTGGGTCTTGCTGGTAGTCGTTTGACCTGCACTGCTGATGGGATGCCTGCATCATCAGTCCATGTGGAGGGGTCACCATCCCCTCCTCAGGGCTCAGGCCCATCTGGGGACAAAGGACAGTCACATGGTAGTGCATGACTCGAGCCATCAGTTTATCCCCACTGCCGTGTTCTAAGCCATCAGAGTCTGGGTGGGAGAGATCGCTTTGGGCTGCAAGGGTCAGGGAGGCTTCCTGAGGACAGTGGGCCTGACAGGCAGGGCGGCCACTTTGAAGAACACGGTGCGTCTTTCACAGTAAAGGGCCCCTGCTCCAGAACACTGGATTCCTTGAGAGTGAGAAGGTTTCTTTCTGTGAGATGACACGACTACAGAGGGTGTAGTTTGTTGTTCACAATTGCCGGTGATCTCCTAGGCGGAATCGAAGAGGGGCTGTGGGTCTGTTTGACCCTGTGGTCCGTGTCCTGACCCAGATGGCGACCGTGCCGTCCTCCATCAGCATCACAGCATACTTACCTCCCGCTTGCGACTGCCTCGGAAGCCAGGCGAGGAAAACAAACATTGGTGATACCAGCTCTGCCATGCGAGGAGTTTAGTTCTTTTTATTTCTGTCCCTGTTTCCATGGAAAGCTAATCCTCACCCAGGTCTGAAGAGCTCTCCCCACAGTGATTTTGGTGCTCCGGCTACAGCTGTACTTCACAAGGGTCTCGCCGCGAGGGCCCCACCTAGTGCTTTCTGGACCACGTGGAAGCGGGACTGGCCTTCAAAGGCATCTCTGAAGCCGAGGCAGTCCCTATTTTTTTTTTTTAATTTCACATGAAATTTGCCCCTTTAAAATTGTCACTTCTCTAGCAGTATGCAGCACTTAGTTCACTGCTTTGCTATAAACCCAACAAAGCTTTGTAATTCTGAGCTGGACTGGTGGCTTCAATTATTGTCAGAATGTTTGAAAAGGGCAGACGCAAGGATGACAATTAGAGGAATTTTTCAAAAAATTCTTTCTAAAGATGCCTGTGTTGCATTTGGACACATCAGCTTTCTTTACACTATTCTGTGACTCCATTCCTTCTGGATTAGATGGCAAACTCCCGGGGTGGAATCCCTGCGGCTGTCTTACTTTTCATGCTACACAGTCCCTGGCTTGAAGTTTGCCAAGTCATGGATCCATCTTTCTATAACAATCTGGAAGAGATTAAAGGCAAAACATCTTGATATCAATTTCCCAAAACACTTACTTGTCTTAGGATATAAATCCAGAATGGCTATCAAGTCACTTTTGGTATTAAACACTAAATCAAATATTTTTTGAGCCCCGTACAAGTGCTAGAAAGGTGGAAGGTATGAGTTACGTCAATAATAGGAGATAGTCTTCCTATCCTCACATAACAGTAGCAGCTAACGTTACAGTGTGCTGGGTGTGCCCTGGGCACATCATTTGTATTAGTCATTGAATCTTCATAACAGCCCTGGCAACACACTGTTGATATCCCTGTTCTGCAGCTGGAGAAACTAAAGCCGAGGGGCCGTTCAGATTCCACGGCTAACAGTCTGGCACCAATGACCTCTTAGCGAGCTTGCTGTCTAGGAGGGCAGTCAAACTGATTCCCATCTAGAAAAATGGGAGGCTATCCAAAACCTAGTGCTGAACAACTTACATAGAAGACGGATTTGGTCAGAATACTGAACACTGTGAACCTGAATCAGTAGTAATGAACTTTGCCTTTGGGCCTCAGTCTTCTTATCTGTTCAAGGCAAGGGCTGGGCAGGATGAGCACGCTGAGCCCTTTCATGCCAGTGTGCCCGGGTTTTACCTTTTCAGCAAAACCTGCCTTGCAGGATAACCTGGTAGCACTGGAAAACAGGCAAGATCTGCCTTCCCAGTAACCTTAGGAAAAGTGAAGCGGAGCACGGAAGGTAGAGGACAGAAGGGAGCCCTGACGTGTGGCCGGGGGATGGGGACTGCCGCAGGCCCCTGCGTTAGCGGAGGCCCCCAGGTTCTAGCCTGTGCGCTTTCCATTTCAGCAATCACAGCTTTGATTTTGTACGTGAGAGGTTCGTTCTGTTTTAAATACGCAGTATCCTCTCCTGCCTCTCTGAGGGCATTAACTGTGTCTGAAGTCTTTCTTGATCTATAAACTATTCCTTCAGATCAGAATTCATTTGTTGAATTGATACATTTTTTATGGTTATATCTTTCTTCAAATGTTTGATAATTCTTCATGGTGTGCTTACTGTTGATTCTGAAATTTTCTGTTACCAACTGTATGGGTTCTGTGTCCATTTTATGCAGTGACTATTCTGGAAGGGTGGGTCCCACTGTTTGGTGGGATCAGCCAGTGGTACCTGATGTTCGGGGCAGGGGCACCGTCTCTGCTGCCGAGTGTTGCCAGCTCTCTGGGGGCTGCCCTGCCTCTGGGACCCATGCGCCAGCTCTTGGGTTAAGGGAGCCAGGCTTCAGTGCGTAGCCCACTGGCTCGTCGTGATGCAGACCCCAGCCCTGCACCCCAGGCCTTCCTGCGTCCTCTGGGTCCACACGGCAGTCCTCCACAGGCCCTTCCTCTCTGCTGCCATCTTCCTTGTCCCCGAGGTACCCAACTCCTGTGATCCAGCAGAATCGCCTGGACTTTCTAGGACTTGAGGCAAGAGGAGCTTGCTGCAGCTTGTGTTTGGTCTTCCATTTTCAGCTAGAACTCTTAGAACTTCTTTAACTTGTTTTTTTTTAATAGGTAACCCATTCACGTGGTTCAAAATTCAAAAAGTATGAAGGGTGTCCCCCTGTAACCCAAGCATTCAGCTACTCTCTCCAGAGGGTAACCAGTTTCTTGTGACTCTTTTCAGAAAATTTTCATGCATATACAAATAACATGTAGGTTCTTTTATACCTGAGTTCATCCAATGTATACATTCCTTTATACACATTGCAGGCACATTGGAATCATGGTTTTATATGTTGTTTTCTTCAACCAACAGTAGATGTTAGAGATCATCATAAAAGAGCTGTTTATTCTTTCTTTTTTTAATAGCAGCTTAGTATTCTATTGTGTGATAGATCTGCACACCTCAAAAATTAAAATCTGAGTTTTTTTTAAATTTCTTTTTTAAAATCCCCAACTGTCTGACTCAGAAAAAGAAAGTGGAATTTTTCAAGATGGGAGATTTAACCCTGCCCCTGTCAAGCAGCCGTGATAGTGGTATCCTGAAATTGAAACCCAGGTCTGTCTCTCACAGCCACTGTTATTATTTACCTCTTCCTACTGAAAGGCACCTGCTGTCAGCATTACTTTTGGCTTTCCACCCATTTGCTGCTGTGATTTAAAGGTATTGCCTTTAAGGTCTCATTTACCAACAGAACGTGTCAAGAAGGGTCTGGTCTTGACCTCTCCATGCTCTTCCTCCGCCCCCATCCTCTTCCTCTCGTCCACGTGTTTTCTCAACATACAGCCAAATCCAGTGGGCTGTCAGGAAGGGGGTGCAGGTGTGAGCCGGGAAGGAGAGGACATCTCCTGTCCCAGCAACGTGCCTCCTTGTCTCTGGCAGCTCAAGAGTTATGGTGAGAAACTGGACAAAGAACAGGCCGCCCTTGAGAAGGTAGAAGCCAAAGCTGATCCAGGGTAAGAGGTTTCAGCATGTGCTTATTTTCTCCGTGAAGGTGTCTGGTGGTTTGAGCGCAGGGCTGACGAGCCGGGGGTCACTGCTGCTGGCCCCATGCCGCTCAGTTACTTCTCCGCTGGTCTGGGGCACGCCTGTTGCCCAGGGGGTGCTGAGTTAGCCTCGTTCCTCTTCCCCCCAGTTCCCCCTGGGGTCAGGAGCAGCTCGTTTTGCGTTTTAGTTTTGTTTTTTCTGTTTTTAAAAACTAAGTAATACATTCAAGGTTCAAAAGGACGTGCGCCGAAAAGTCTCCTCCCGCCCTTGCCCCCCTCCCTTTAGAATCAACCATTGTTACCAGGTTTTAACAGCACACGTTTTAGGATGTCCCCTGTCCTTTGGGAGTGAAGGTACAGTCTTTTTTGACCAAGACACAGCTGCTGGGTTTTTGTGTTTTGTTTTGTTTTTCAATTAATTGTATTTAGACAATTTAAATTAAATATAATCACTTACATTTGACCGTTTTAACACCAAACTGTTTGGGTGGTGAAATCTCCCAAGTGTCACTCACTTGAGTGAAATCATGAAATAATAAAATGCTTCAGGGACAGACTGAGCAGTTCTGGGTTTGGTGGATATTTTTAGCAAAGAAGTACCTACAGATTACTTGGCTTTATGATTAGAAACCCTCTTTTCATGATGTGGAGCAAAGTACTATTAGATACTTGACATTTTAAATTTCAAATTAGTGCTTTTAATGACCTTAAGCAACTCGTTTCCTTTCAGAAGGGAAATGAAAAATGGGAATTAAAATTACGATACTGTCTGTGCTCTGAGTCTGTTAAGTAATTAGTATCATTAAAAATATACAGTAATCTTGAAACTCCTTGTTGATTCTGCAGCTGACATTTTAATGCTGAATTCTGTAGTGTTTGTTTGGATGTGGCCTGATGGACTCGGCTTATAAATGAATAATAATGTCAGTTAAAGGGTAGTCATAACCATTTGTGGGAAGCCCATTAGACACTCTGGGGAGAGACAAGGAAATTAAGAAAGAAATCCCTTTTTATCTGGGGTCTTGGTTTTCCCCGTGATTCATAAAATCATAATAGTTTGTTGCAAGTCAGTCATTTTTTGGTCTTTTCTTTTCAGCATCCTGCAGAACTTGAGAGCCCTTGTAGCCATGAATGAAAATCTGAAAAGTCAGGAACAGGAGTTTAAAGCACATTGTCGAGTAAGTGTTGCTTGGTGTCGGCAGACGTTAACCGAGATTCTTGTAAAATCTCCTGCTTTCCCTCCCTTGTGCTGCCGAGGGTCCTGTCCAGGTGCGGTCGGAAAAGCAGGCTCACCAGGCGGGCACGCGGCAGTGTGTGAGAGGAGTAGAGGACTACGGTAGGTGCCCTCCGAGGACACCGCAAGTGACTTAGGTGTGCCAAACCCCCGGACTGAGAGCACAGTCTAACAAACGATGTTTCCTAATTTACAAATGTACTGAAAAGAAAAGTCTCACAGAGTGCGAAAGGCATGGCACCTTAGGAGACCAGGGCCGCCCTGAAGACCTGGCGTGTCTGTGTGTTGCGTGTTCTGCCACGTGAGACCTCGTGGTCCGGTAGCGGGCACGTGCTCAGGTGACCACGTGGGAGGCAGGAAAAGGGAGTTGAGTCGTGTGTGAGTCCAGGGGGAGAGGCCGCCGTGGCGCCAGAGGCATCCGGAAGCTGGCCTGACTTGTGCAGGGCCGGGTGGCAGGGGAGGAGTGCCTTGGTGAGGCAGGGCTCCGGGCCGCAAGGTCCCAGGAAAGGTGGAGAAGGGTCGGCACGGAGAAGGAGGCTTGGACCGGGCTCTAAGCCACTCGTTCGTTCCGTGTCCCAGGGGTTACTGCGAGCCTCGCCTGCCCTTTAGGAAGAAAGGTGCCTTCTGATGGAGGTACAGCTGCCTGTATCCTCCTGAGTAAACCTTCCCAGGCTGAAAATCGGGGGTCTGGGGAGCTACTGCCTAATGGACTTTCTGTCTCCACGTAAACTCACGAAATGTGAAAAAAAAAGGCTCTAGATCAAGGTAAATAATTACCTCCGATTACTAGCCTGTCCAGATCTTACGAATGTTCGTATTACTTTTTAAGGAGGAGATGGCACGGCTGCAGCAGGACATTGAAACCCTGAAGGCTGAGAGGGCTCCAGGCAGAGATGAAAAGGTACGGGCTGTGGAGGAGCGCTCCCGTCTGCTGGGGCTGTGTGACTTCCACCGTGAAGGGGTTTCTAGAGCACTCACCAGCGAAGAATCTGGTGCGGAAAAAGACCAGACTTTCCTCGGCCTGGTCCTCTGAACACACATTTCTCAAGTAGTTTTCTTAGATATTTGTCCCTGTCCTTTGTCTTCCTTCTGTGGGTTAAAGCGTCCACAGGTGTGGCCAGCAGCAACTCCAGATAAGAATTAACGGGTCACAAGCGCGGCTGCCCCGTCTGTTAGCGACAGGGTGTTTGCAGGAGCCCCGTGAGCTCTGTTCCCACTCGTCCCATCTGCCTGTAAATTCTGTGCCAGTTTGCTCATTTCACCCTGCGCTCCTGCCCGGGGACACAGGAAGGCAGCCGAGAGCAGCACGGGATGTGAGGTCAGAGCTCTAGCAGCACGGGAACATCCCGGGCTCAGGAACACGGCCCACTGGCTCTCGGAACAGAGGCCTTGATCTTCCAAGGAGCTGGTGTGGGCAAGGGCAGAAAAATAAGTCTGTTTCTCTCACCAAATGAGATCGTAGGGATCGCTGTGGTTTGTCCCTTCTCACACTCCAGTCAAGGCTTATTTGCTGAGGCTCCCTGTGCTTAAGATGTGAGAGCTGAGTGTGGCTTTGGACCCCATCGACTGCGCCCTCTCTCTTGGGGAAATGGGGAACCTGGGGCTCAGAGAGGGGAGGGGACTTGTCCAAGCAGCCAGCATGAGTCCAGATGCTTTCCACCGGGGCTGCGGGGAGAAGGGCCTCAGAGGTGCCACCTCCCCGTCGTGACGGGTTGTGCCACTCCAGCCACAGCCGTGAGGACTGGCACGGGGATAGCAGAGTGAGGCCGTGCAGTGGGTGGTGTCCTGGGACCGCCCACCCACATCCAGCCTTTCCAGTTGTTTCTAAGACGTTGAGCTCGGAGGCTCACATGAGCTCAGCAGCCTCTGGGTTTGCACAAATCAGACTTTCAGGACGGCATTTCTCTTCTTAGCAGTCACACCTTGTTAGAGGGATTGACTCACATTCAAAGACAGAGTTTAGCTTGTTAGTGTGTGGCTGAGAGGCATTTAAGAACAATTTAAAATCTGGGGCCCGTGTGCAGGCTGTGCCCTGTTCAGACGTGGTCTGCCCCCCCCGACCCCCCACCCCCTTCCTACATCTGGACCCTCAGCTTTTCTGTCCCATCCCTTTCCTCAGAAACATTTTTTTTCTTTTTTTTTTACTTTTCCTCATTGCAGACCCTCTCCGGGGGAGAGCAGCATGGTGCCCTGACCCCGGCGATGACGCACCACGTAAGTACCTGCCCATTCTCAGGACCGCCACTGTCCTCTGCGGGTGTGGCAGCTCCTCACGCGTCCTTTCATCCCGTCTGCGGCCACCTCCTTGTCTTCGGGCTCTCGGGGCGTGGCTCCATCTCCGCATCCGCCCCTTGGGTGGAGCAGGACCTCCCGGGGACGGCCCTGACGGCGGGCACCTGGCACAAGGCATTCCGTCCCCACCCTGGCATCTGAGCCGGGAAGGGGCCAGGCCTGTGTGGTCCACACGTGCCCGTCACAGCCCAGGCTCCGAGGGGCGAGCAGTGCACAGGGAGAGAGCTCTCTCTGGGGGGGACTGCGTTCCAGGGTCAGCAGCCTGTAAAGGGCTGGGTAGTAAATATTGTCAGCTTTGTGGGCCAGCTCCGCTGTGGTCGTCGTAGTGTATAGATAAGTGAAAGGACATGTCTACATTCCAGTAAAACTTTATTTACAAAACTAGGCACAGAGGCGAATTTGACCCGAGGGCTGTGGGATTTAGCTGCTGGGCTATAGTTTGCGGACCCCTGTTAAACAGGTGCTTCTAGGAGAAAGCAATAGAAAAGGAAGAGGAGAAGGAAGAGAGAAACAGGAAAGCCTCTCACATTCTCCTCCTTTAGGGTTTCTCTTCCCTTCGTGCCCTCAGAGGCTCCTAGAGAGTGAGCTTCGGGACTCCCATGGTGAAGGCTACTGAGGTTTGCCTGCAGCTGAGCCCCATGGAGAAGCTGCGGTGTGTGTGTGTGTGTGTGTGTGTGTGTGTGCACGCACACAGTGGGGAAGGGGCACCTCTGACACTATTGTAGCTTTCCCCAGTTCAGCAAACCATCCAGCCGTGTCTTTTACCCCACTGGGTTCAGTGAGGGGCTAGTTTCTCTCTTTTAATTCAGCTCTGTCCAAAGGGCCTTTCTGCAGTGGTGGAAATGTTCTCTATCTATGCTGTCCAATATGGTAGCCACTAGCTACCTGTGGCTACTGAGCACTTGAAACGTGGCTAGGGAAGTTGAGAAACTGAATATTTTTAAGTTTTAGTTAATGTAAATTTAAATAGCCACTTGTGGCTGGTGGCTATCATATTGGAGGGTGCAGGTCTAAACAGAAACATAGGAAGCAAGCCATCATCATCTCCAAACACAGAGACATAGAACAACAGGCTTTTAAATAACGGTTGTCTCCTCCTCCTCGTGGATTTTTTTTGGTGCGGGAGGAAAGGGCACGTGGACTTGGGGGATACTTCACTTAAGAACCCTGGATGCAGCCTGGGTCCCGGAAGAAGGAAGAGTTGTTATAAAGTGATGTGAAAGAGTGTCAAGGGTCTCACAGGACTTAGGACCCGACCCTGAACTCGGCCATTTGAAAAAAGAAATTTGGAGCCTCAGGATGAGGGAGATACATAAAAACTGTTCAACTTCAAAAGATTTCATCAAAAAATGAAAATTTCCTATTCCCAGATAATTGTGTTTTTTTCCAATTTCAGGAAGACCTAGACAGTCGGTATAATATGGAGAAAGAGAAGCTTTACAAAATCCGTTTACTACAGGTGAGTGAAAACCAGAGCCAATAAATGCCTCTAACTAGGCTTGCGTGCCTATAGCAGAAGTAGAAAGTCTCAGCATCTAAGAGTGGAGAGACTCGGGAAAGCTGCTGTTTGCTCTTCTATCTGGAGTGCAGCTCAGTGGATTATGTTGGTTGTAACACCTCACATTGGTATGTTATTTCACCATCATCTCGTTTGATTTGAGATGGGTGGAAAGTTAGCTATTAGCCTCATTTTCTGTATGAAGAAATTGACTCACATCTGTGAAGTACAAGCAGCTGGAAGGTTCCAGAGCCAAGATTAGAGGTCTAATGTTCTTGTCCAGTACTTTTTTTTTTTAATTAAGAAAATTTTATTTACAGTAGAACAGAGCACTTAGGAATATATTTAACAAAAGAATTGTAAAACTTGTACTCTGCAAACTACAAAAAATTGTTAAATGTCCAGAAGAGGCAAATCTGTAGAGACAAAGTGAATTAATGCTGCCTAATGGTGGGGGTAAGGGGTCGGGAGACATGGGAGTGACTGCTGATTGGTACGGGTTTCTTTTGGGGTGATGAAAAAGTTCTGCAATTTTAGGTAGTGGTGCTGGTCGTACGACTCTGTGAGTATACTAAAAACCATTGAATTGTATACTTTGGGTGAAATGTATGGCCTGTGAATTATATCTCATAGCTGTTTAAAAAAAAGTCAGGGGGAGGATAAGGTAGATTTAAAAATATTGTGTTCTTGTCTAGCACCTTTCCCCTAAAATTAAGTGCCCACTTTAGCTGTCTTACTTGATAGATAACCTTAGGGGTTTGTGAGAAGGCCATCAAATATGGGGAGTTTTAAAGTTGGCTCTAAATTCACATAGATCAGAATTACATTATAGAATCTTTTACATTGCCAGGGTCTGGCTCATGCACATTCAAGAGCCAGGAGTTAACGTGTGTTGCACTTTGGCCCGGGCCTTCTCTCTGTTCTCTGGGAAAGGAAGGCCAGGTTCTGGGGGGAGTGGCCAAGGGGCTGCAGGGGCCAATGGGACCCTCTTTCACCTTTCTCTGGCCCGTGCTTATTTTGCTGAGTCGTTTGGCTAAATTCCAGGGAGTCAAGTTTGTCCTGATACAAAGACACTGTACCAATCTCAAAGAGACACAGAATTAAATAAAATCAGGACAGTACAGCTGCATCCTTGGAAACTTTTTGACTGTGTGCTTACTATGTGTTCAGTGTTGCATTAGATCCCAGGAATAGTAAATGGGTTGCTCTATCTTCTGGGAGCTGGCTAGCTGTTTGAGAACCAAGATATGTCCACATACATCAAAGTACAAGGGGGCTTATATGCGAATTGCATACTGCAGGCTGGAGACCTGGGGGTCAGTCATACATACTGGCTAGAGGGAAGGTGCAGTAGAAACCTAAGCCTGCTGAAGCCTGAGCCAGGGCTGGGCCAGTGAAAATGGACAGAAATAAACTGGCAGGTGAGAGGCTGAGCAGCTGTATCCATGGAACTTGGGATGGGTTAGAGAAAAAGTGGAGTCGAGGATGGCAGGAGAATTTCTGACTTGGGCACCAGCGTGGATCCTTGTGTTATTCGTTGAGCAAAAGCCTAAAGGAGAAAGGATAGGGCTGAAGGGGATGGGAGTGTGAATAGACGTGTTCATGAGATCTGTTTAGGGCCTTTAAAGGTTGGGGTACTCACCCAAGTAGGAATAGTCTGGGCTGGAGATCTGGGGGTCAGCGCTGTATAGGTGATAACCTAGGATGTGAAAATACAGGCCGAGAAGAGGGAAAGAAGGACTCCACCAATGAGGGTTGAGACCAAGCGGGCAGCCGGAGGCCCAGGGAAAACAGGAGCCCGAGGTCTCGTGGCAGCTGAGCAGGGAGCCCAGTGGAGAGAAGGGTCGGTGTTGCCAGAAGTCAGGAAAGCTGGAAGCTGAGAATTGCCATAGGTGCAGAGAGAAGGTCTGCGGTGACCTTGGCGAGAGCGGTGCCAGTGGGTGCTGGGAGCAGCCAGTGGCAGCGGGTTGAAGGGCGACCGAGGGGAGTGGAGGGGTCAGAGCCAGTGGGGCACGTTGCTCTCGGGAAGTTGTGCTGTTAAAGGGAGGGGACAGATGGAAGCTGAAAGGTGATCAGGGTTTAAGGAAGGGCCTTTCTAAGGGTGAGGGGCTTGAACATACTTAAATGCCGATGAGAAGAAGCCAGTAGAAAAGGAGAGGTTAAAGATACAGTGAAAAGAGTGCATGGTTTTATCTTTGGATTCCTGAGAAAGTATAGGAGCCAGAGCCTGAGCACGCATGGGAGGTGCAGCCTTGGCCACAGGGAGAGGTGCATCTTTCCCTCCACTCTAGCCGGAGCAGCAGGCACTATTTTGGTTTGATCACGAGAGTTGACAGGGGGTTTTGCGCCTGGAGGGGTTTTTGCACCCTAATGAATTAGAGGTCCCCGTCTGCCGCTGTGATAAAGTGGGCCAGGAGACGGGGAGGACGGGGAGGCCGTGAACCTGTGGTGGGAGCTGGGTGGCCCTCTTCAGCGCTGCCCCTCGGGGAAGCCGCCCGCCTCGGAGCCCGAGGTCTCCCCGGTGCCACACACAGCCCTGCCTCCCCGGATGCACCTGGGGCAGTTCAGCTAGAAGAGCCCAGTTCGTTTCACAGGAGGGGGAAAGTGCCAGAAAGCTGCTTTGGGAGGAAACTGTAGGAGCTTTTCAAAACACGCTAAGGGATTTGGGATTTGCACGGAGGCAGCAGGGCAGCTCCCTTGTCACCTGGGAAGCACTTCTGTTGCCTGGTCCCTGCCTGGCGCCGGGAATCAGCTGCTCTGGAGTCCTTGGGGGCCTGGTGGGCTGGCTGGCGGCACCATCCACACATGCCCTCCCGTTCAGAATCCTCCCTCCGATCCATTATTTTGACGCCTTCTCCCTGTGTTGCCGGGGGAGTCAGGGTCTGAGACGCGCGCCTCAGGCCGCAGCCGCGTCGGGTGCCTGCATTCCAGGGCGGGTGTGTGGGCACAGGGTCGGTGGCGGCAGTGTTTTGGCTCCCCAGAGGGCACGTAAGGCCTTTCACCAAACAGTGTTGTCTCCCCCTCCCGTTTGCATCTAGGCTCGAAGAAACCGAGAAATAGCAATTTTGCATCGCAGGATTGACGAAGTGCCCAGCAGAGCCGAGCTAATACAGTATCAGAAGAGATTTATCGAACTCTACCGCCAAAGTAGGTGCATCGACCACACACAAGCTCCCGAGGCTGACCCTGGGAGGGGCAGGAGGCGAGGGGCTCTGTCCCACTTCAGCGTGGTGGCGCCGTCCATGAAAGCCACCCCTGGGAGGGCCCCCAGCTCATCGTCAGGCCCACTCATTTCATGTAGCCCAGAAGCCCAGGAGAAACACCATGGAGCTCTGACTGCCCTCTCCCTGGACAGATACTTAACGCTGATTGAGCTCTGAGAGCGATGCTTCTAGCCCACCCTCATCCCTGTCAGTCATCGGGCTCCACTTTCCAACGTCACACGGAACCTCGTGACCCCGGCATCTCTAGTTCAGCCTTCGCTCATTGTTCTTCTCCTCTGCAAACCTTCTTGCTCGTGTGGTCCTTGCCTTTAACAGCATCACGTTCACCCAGGGATGCAGGACTGGGTCTCCCTCGGCCTAAATCAGTGAGCGCGTCTCGTCAGGCTCAGAGTGACACTCAAAGCTGTCATTGCCTTTCTCTTCCCAGTGCTGCTGCCATATCTGTCCTCCCTGGCATCCTAGTTCAGCCCAGCGAGCATTAGCTGGTCTGCAGCCCCTCCTGAGCCCGTCATCCACCCGTCCAGTCACATCACTTCTCTCCAGTGGCAAATCCGCAGGCGCTTCCTAGACCCGCTGAAGAAAGCCTCTCTCCTCATCCTGCCCAGGATCCTCCCCAGTCTAAGTGGCCTGCCTGGAGGTCCCGATTTCCTGCCCTCAGTCCCCACTCTGGCCTCCTCAGCCCACACGCTGCCTCTGAACACACCATGCACTTTGACATCCTAGGCCTTGACTCCTGTTAACCTGCGCCTGGGACCCCTTCTTCCCTCTCTTAGACAAAATCCTTCAAGGCCCAGCTCACATCCTCTGTAAACAGATCCTGGGCCATCACCCCTTCCTTGGGCTCCCACTCTTGCTTGTCTTCCGGGTACCCCAAACTCAACACATACAAGACTGAACTTGCCTCCCTCCCCGTCTTTCCCCTCGGTCACCGGGATCGCTGTCAAGCCCACTTAGACCCCCCCGTCTTCTCTGCTGTAGCCACCTTCTCATCACTGCCCAGAGTCTAACCCCTTGTCTGCACTCTTGCCTGAGGGGTCTTTCTCACACACAATTTGATCATTTTACACTCTTGCTTTAAAAGCCTTGATATTTAATAGCTCCCCATAACTGGATGGACAGTCTTCAGAATCCTCAATCCTGCCTCGTCTGGGCCAGCTGGCCCCCCTGCACTCCCTGTGTCCCCCACCCCTGTGAGCTGGTCCCAGGCCCAGGAGGCCAGTGCCTTGCAGTTCCCGCTTGGAAAACGCCAAGTCTTCTTTCAGAGTATACCCCAGATCTTCCCTTGAGATGTTGGCATCTCAGCCATCCTTCCTGCTTCAAGCCGGAGCACTGTCCCTGCTCAGAACATGCGTCCAGACGCACGCTTCCTTTCGCGTCTTAACCCCACCACCCTGATGTTTCATGCGGTCCTCCCATTTGACTCAGGTGATCAGGGGCAGGTGTCAACGACGGCAGTTTCTCAGCAGAAGATAGTTCCTGCCTTAAGTTAGCTCTTTCTCCCCAAGCACGGGCTTCAGGAAAGTGAGCCGGCTGTGGCTGCTGCTGGGGGGCGTGGGAAGGGAGGGGGCCCGCAGGCAGGAAGAGCTGGCTTGGCGCTGCTTCGTCCCTCCGCCTTCCCCCCGGGACCCCTCACCGGGAGGGCTTCGGACAGACCCGCGCCCCGCACGCCGGCAGGGAGCTTCCGCTGGCTCCGCGTCCTGGCTGCCACGCGCGTGCCGTCGGCCTGTGTGCCCCGTGGGGCCTCCGCGCAGACGGCGAGTGAGAGCCAGCGCTGGCAGGTCCGAGTCCTGCGGTGCCTCCGCGGGGAGAGGGTACGCAGGATTGTTCTGATACATTTTCTCACTCGTGTGCTGATTTCTTTGCATTTGCAGTCTCAGCAGTGCACAAAGAAACCAAGCAGTTCTTCACTCTGTATAATACCCTGGATGACAAAAAGGTTTATTTGGAAAAAGAGGTAAGAGCCTTTAGAGAAAGAAGAGGCATAAATCAGATGAGCAGCTACCCGTGCTGTCAGCGCGGGAAGTTCACACGGACCTGGTGTCGCGACGCCTTCGGCTGAAGTGGGAGGAACACCTGTCGTGTGCCCAGTGCCGGGTCCAGAGTCAGAAAGTGCGGGTTCGTCGGGGCTCCCACTGCGCAGGGTGGGCAGCAGCTGTGTGGTGCCTCGTGAGAGACGACGTCATAAAAAGAAACATCCTGGAAGCTCGAGAGGTGCATACAGAGGAGGGCCTGGAGTTGGTGAAACTGTAGTTTGAGTTTTAGAGGAAGGAAAGAACCAGCTAAAGGAAATGGGGCGGGTGGGCTGTCAGAGTTGACGGGGGGAGGTGGCGGTTGAATCCTCAGCGGCAGACAGAGGCGTGAACTAAAAGAATTGTGAGAACGAAACCAGGAGTGGGAGGGGTGACCGGGGCTGCCCCTCCGTGTGACTCTGGCTCAGGCCAGATCCGCTGGTGGTCAGGGCCCTCGATGGAAGGCAGACGATCGGGGCAGGTGTGCAGCTGTGTCTAGGAGAACGCAGCGCTGTCTTCCCAGCGGCAGCAGTGTGGCGGCTCCAGCAGGCACTCTGGACTCACACGGGTTTGGGTGTCAGTGCGGCCTTACCTTCCTCACCTGTAAAACGGGGAGAACTCCTGCAGTGATGGAGACAGAACGAGGCAATGCCTGTGAAGTCCCTCGCTCGTGGTGATACGTGTTAGCTCCTGCCCCCCCCTCCCCATGAGGGTGACAGAACCTGTTTTTATTTTATCATCATCCTGCAACCCGCACTAATTACCACTTTACTAAGAACAATATTACAGATGTGTCTCTTACCTGGACCCAAATGGAGGCATCAGTGAGTGCTGTCCTTGACTGCCTCTTGTCAGTCAAACCAGATCAATGTCTCTCCTCCGAGAGGCACTCCTTGAGGAGGGGTTGGGTTCTGTTTTCTCTGTATCCAGGGCCGTACCCAGTGATGGGCACAGAACAGCCATCTGCTAAACGTTCGAGTAGATGATCCGAGTGCGTTTGGGGGGATTTACGTCAGCCCTGGGGGTACCTCTGCTGCGCGCCCTGGCCTTGGGGTCTTCCCGCCTGGTGAGGGAAGACGGGCAGCCCCTTCTGAGGAAGGCTCGAACCCCACTGACCTTCCTTCATCAGCAGTGTTTAAAATTGTTGCATTCTTGTAAAAACGAGGAGTATGCAGGGGGTGGGGCTATTTAATTCCAAGCCATACTAATGCGGTTAGAAGTTTGCATTTGGATAAACTGTACATTTTATCTCAAGTCTATTTATACCTGTGATATTTTAGCTTTCAACATGCCTGTGGAGTCACAAGGCCAAGAATATCATCTCCGTTTTACAGAGTGTGAACCTGAGTCCAAGTATAGTAAATGCCCAGTCCTGAGCTCACAAGCCGAGTCAGTGACAGAGCCAGAAAGAGGACCTAGGTTTCTAGACTCCAGACTCAGAGGCCTGCCCTGGATGATCATCAGGACAGATAGAGGGTCCTAGGTGCGGGCTATGGCATTTCTAGGGGAGAGGGGCCTTGAATGGTGCACCCGCCCCCCACCCCCGTGGAGGCTCCCAGGGCCGCCCGGCAGCTGACCGCATTGGCAGAGACTTTGTGGGAAGGAGTAGAACGAACGGGCACAGTGTTGTCACCCTCCGCGCCCACTGACCCTCTGCTAAGCTGATGGCCCTGAGAATAAAGGGCAGCGTCTGGTGAGATCGAAAGGGCTGTGGTGCAGCCCTAAGGGCCCTAGTGTTGGCTTAGGCTTCCCAGCTGGGATTTGGGTTCCGTCATTCCTGTGGTCATGGCTGTGGGAAGCTAGATGCTCCGGGGAAACTCTGGAGGTGAGAACACGTTGCTCTTTTTTTTCATGTTACTTTCATCTGTGCGAACGAGGTGTGTTCATCTCAGAAGCGGCCTTCAGAGACACGTGACAAGCTTGCAGTGGCTGGGGTTTAGCCCAGGCATCTTTCAGCCTTTGCTTGTTGTTTCTGTTCTTCTTTCCTCCCCAGATTAGCCTGCTGAACTCAGTTCATGAGAACTTCTCACAGTAAGTGCTCTCGGTCCTCCTCCCGTCAGTAGCTCGTGTGCCCTGCGCTTTTGTTGGCTCACCTCTGCCTGATCGAGCAAGGCTCAGTGCCCAGGGTGGGATTCTTACGCTTTCACCCCTGCTGCTGCGTGCAGATGTGCCTTGGTTTACGCAGAGCTTGAGTTCTTGCAAAAACTTGATACAGTGAATCTTAAAACCACCAAGGAATAGCTTAGGGAAAAGGTGAACTTTCAAATAATTTGACTATGCCTAACTACTATGATTTCTTCATAGATTACTTTTGTCCTTCTAGGATTAGATTAATAACATTTGTTTTTGAGCACATAGAGATGCTTTAAAATTTAGATAACGAGGGAATTCCCTGGCGGTCCAGTGGTTAGGACTCTACGCCTTCACTGCCGAGGGCCCAGCTTCAGTCCCTGGTCGGGGAACTAAGATCCCACAAGCCGCGTGGCGCAGCCAAAAAATAAAATAAGATAAAATAAAATTTAAATAATGAAATAATCTATATGATTTTTTAAAATACTTTTCAAATCTTGTGGTAGATTTTGTCTTTTAAGTCATGTGCATACTCTAAACTACTTTGTTCAGGTATAAATATGTTCTCCAAAAGTTGGATGGCAAGGCCCATCTGTACCCAAATCATACCAGCCCTCAAGCATGGCCATTGGCCTGCCCGCCATCCGGGCAGCCCAAGGCTGGCTCTCCGTCCATCAGGCTTCCTCTCCTTTCAGCACAGGTCTCTGCTGTCCCCTGGCAGGTGACCAGCAACTAAGATCTTAATGGATAACAAGCTCTAGACTTTTAAGTTTCATTTCTAACTAAAAACAAACAAAAATCCTCACAGCCCCATTTAATATTCAGATTCAGTTAGTGACTTAACAACCTTGTGACATTTCTAAAAATGGTGCCTGCGTCTTTAGCCCCTGATCGTTGAGAGAAGCTGAGGTTTGAGTGTTTTTGTGGCGAATTCTGCTTTCTGTCAGCCTGTCCTTTGGAAGAATTCTCATTCTTGTATCCGTGTGCTGTGATCCTTCTGGTGTCATTTCCTCTGCAGAACTGGAGGTGAAGGGGCATGTTTTAGGACATCACTTCTTTAGCTGCTATTCCTGGAAACAGGACCAGGTTTCCCAGCCTGGTTTTAGGAAAATCTCAGAAAATGTCTCTCAATCTTGAGCAGTGCCTCTAAATCTGCAGATTTTTAAAAACTAAGGTTCTTAAGCAGAGCCTGCCATCATTCAAAATTAAAAAAAAGAAAATTGTTAATTTTAGTCACGTTTTATTTTATTTAAGAAAATATGTATTAGTAAGAAAACTACAGGGAGAGTGGGAAAAGAAGATTACTATTCAGTTACAAGACCAGGCTAGTTTTCATGCCTTCCTCGGAGTTTAGAATCTTTGGCTGCCTGGAATCTCGGGGGCCCCACGGGTCCATCCTGCCTTGCAAATGCCTGCTTGCGTCTTGGGGCGTTATCTGGGTACAGGGCTGACTCCTCGGCGCCTCCTCTTTTCTGAGAGTCCTGTTTGCTGGCCATACCTCTGCTGGTCTTTCTTTCAGAGCCATGGCCTCCCCCGCTTCCCGGGACCAGTTTTTACGTCAGATGGAACAGATCGTAGAAGGAATTAAGCAAAATCGAATGAAGGTCAGATGGTTTCCTTTCTGTAATGCAGCCAGGGTTTCACACTGGTGGTGGAGAAGGCCCTGGGGAAAGCAGGCCTCTTCTGTTTGTCCTGGGAATGTGCTCTCAATTCTGAAGACACATCTTCAGTGTCTCTGCAAGGGGTCCCACCAGGCCTCTGACCCTGCAGTGGGCAGGCCAGCTCCATGGGCTACCTGCACTGGTCGTTCACGGGCTGTTCTTAGCAACAGCTCTGTGGACTGAACACCTACCATGTGCCAAGCACTGTGCTAATCCTCCTCAAAGCCCTCTTAAGTGAGTGGGGTTCCCCCCATTTCACAGATGAGGAAACTGACTTTCACCAGCAGGCCTTCTCTCTTGCCCAGAATCACATCCTCACTGGCTCTTTGGTTCCTGACATTCTACCGTTAGGGATTCATTCCTTAGCATCTTAAGAGCATTTTAGTTTCCAGGAACCCCCTGTAAAAAGTGCAAGTAATTGCTGAACTCTGCTAAAGTGAGAGGATATTGAGTCTCAGAAGTCAGAAGAGAAAAGAGAGGAACTGAAGAGGGGTGTGGGTGCTCCAGAGATAGCTTTGCAGAGAACCATCCAGACGGGGCGCAGCGTGGGGACTTCCACGCTCTGGGGCTCTGCAGGGGCCACTCTGTCAGTAGGAAAGAAGACTTGCTGACGGTCTGGAAGCCGGACACGCAGCCGCAGCCTCCCACTACCATCGCCAGACAAATCCTAACTAGTGCTTCCAGTGTCTCTTGCTTTTGGTCGTGTTTTTAAAACATATCACACACCTGGTCCTCGGGCACGGCAGTGAAACCTTCTGGGGACTTAGGGCATCTCCTCTCACAATCCTGGGGCAAAGTGGTCCAATGAGGGCAACCAGAGTGTAAACACATGAAAGGAAGGATTGCCTGTAGGACCTGTCCTAAAAATGCACTCATTCAAGCTGCCTGTAATCCCATCTCACCAGAGATGAACTGCGGGCAAAAGCTCGCCATATCCCTTTCCCTGTAGCAAAATATTCATCTTGCTATTAAGGACATCAATAAAATCATGTCAAAAGAGCAAAAAAAAAAGAAAAAAGAAAAAATATGTCACTGGTGACAAGACTATTCAACGTCAAAAATGAGGGCAAAGTTGAGGCAGCACCTGTCCCCGTGCGTGGACCCTTACCCAGGGCGGACAGGCTCTCTTGCAAGAGGGAGTGGAGTCCCTTCTTGATGATCTGGGGTGAGAGGGAAGTGGGGGCAGAGAGCCTGGCCAACCGCAGGCCTGTAACCACCCAGCCTCAGTGCGGGGACCTTTCCAGCCGCCATGCTTGTCCTCAGAGAGATGCTCTTGTTCATAGTAAAGAACAACGGGAAGTTACTGGGGTTTTTCCCCTTTGGCTTCCCCTTTGTTTACTCTCTGATGCATTCCTGGGGAAAGAAATGGGCCCGACCCCTTCCTTCTCTCCATCCTCCCCCAGGCTTCATGGCGAAGGCACCTCAGTGCTGGCCAGCGAAGGAGGCAGCCCGTGCCCGTGCCCCCGCGAGGTGGCCGGGCACCAGAAGGATGGTCGGGTCCCGGGGCAGGGAGGGCTCTCTCCTCTCGGGTCTGTGCTGCTGGTGCCTGACAGCAGCACCTGGCCTGTAGCAGGCACCCAAGGACTGCCTGTTTTAAGTGAATTCATTCTGTTGACTCCAAAAGCAGTTCTCAACGAGGGTTCCAGGTAGGGTCTGAATATTGACTGGCACTCGAATGGAGTAAGTCTGCTCTGCAGAACAGTGCTCATTTGGATGGATGTCTTTTGTTGTGTTTATTTACAAGAAACAAAATCATAGCCCTCCGTATCTGGGTGTCATGATGGGTCCTGCTCAGATCGAGGTGGCAGGGGGGTGTGTGTACCCCAGAGCTCAGGTTTCCCCGGAACTGTCAGGTGCAGGGTGTACACGGAACAGACGAGCAGTGAGTGCGAGTAACAGACTAGGTGTCCGTGGAAGAGTTGCTGAATAAAGAGGGAACTGCCTGCCTGTTTCTTGTGAAATTGTTTACATTCACACACACAAAGACTCATTACAGTAAGTCCCCTACAAACGAACTCCGTTCCGAGAGCGCGTTCGTAAGTCCAATTTGTTCTTAAGTCCAACAAAGTTGGCCTAGGTACCCAGCTAACACAATCAGTTATACAGTACTGTACTGTAATAGGTTATAATACTTTTCACACAAAAAATACATAAAAAACAAACACAAAAAAATAAAGAAAACATTTTTAATCTTACAGTACAGTACCTTGAAAAGTACAGCACAGTACCAGCTACATCACCGCTGCTTTTACACTTGCTTCCGGACATCCTGGACTTGAAATAAAGATACTGTACTCTATCCGGTACTGTACAGTAAAGTACACAAAAGCACAACCACTTGTAGAGGATGCACACACATGACAGCGTACGCCAGACACGTGAACTAACTTACGTGATTGGACGCGCAAATGCACGTTCTCATCTTTGAAAGTTCACAACTTGAAGGTTCGTATATAGGGGACTTACTGTAAATGAAACAGTTAATGCCCAGTGAGAGGAGAATTGCTGAAAAATTATAATCTCTGTGCAATATTATGCAAATAAATAAACCAACCTCAAAAATGATGCATAGAAGGAAACTACTGGAAGGATATCCATGAAAATGTTAGTAATAGTTGGACGTTGCCAGCCGCCCTTGGTCAGAACATGCCTTTCATCACCGTTTCCCAAAATGTTTCAACAGATGGAGAAGAAGAAGCAAGAGAACAAAATGAGAAGAGACCAGTTGAACGACCAGTACTTGGAACTGTTAGAAAAACAGAGGCTGTACTTTAAGACTGTGAAAGAGTTCAAGGAGGTAAGAGGAGGGCTGGGCTGGCACGTAAGGCTGGGCGAGATTTGTGTTCACCCCCAGATGAGCCGTTGCAAACCAGAGCATTGCTTTGTTTTTCCACTGGTCTGAAATGGGAGATAGCAAGTTGGCAGTGGATGTGACAGTAAAGCGTGCATCACGATTGCGTCGTTCTGTGGCCCATCTTGAGGCTCTAACTGAACATTCTAAGAAACGTCACTTCAACTTCCTAACACTCGGTAACCACATTAAACTCACAAGTAAAATGGCACCATCAGCCCACCTGGAAACAGTGTTTGCTATGGGTTCAGGTCTAGCATTTTCCCTCCTCCCAGTCTTAGACTGGGGAGGGACCTTGAGAAGCCACATGGGAGGAGAGTGAATTTGAGTGCGGCAGGCTTGCGTTCAGATCCTGCCACTCGCCAGCTGTGCAGGTGGGGAGGGACCTCATCCCTGTTGGGTCAGACGAGAGAGGAGAGCATCTAGTCTGTGTCTGGCACCTGTCACACCCACACGTAGATGAATTTTGTTTGCCCCTGTCTTTTCTCCCTGCATTTGGGCAGGATTATTCTCCATCATTCCAGAAGGAAACGTGCCCTTTTCTTAAGAAAATTTCCAGAAAGGAGACTTCATTCTGTTGCTTGCCAAGATCTGTCTCATCAGCTTTATTTTCAGGAATTTTTCCCCCTTTCTAATGTAAATGCATGTGGTTTTAGTGAATTTAGGGATTGCTGAAAATACAGGGGGCGGCTAAAGATAGTTGTATCCTGGGGTGTGGTCAGTGGAATAAAAAATACAATCTTTCCATACCAGTAATTTGGTCCTTACCTGTTTTAAGGCTCTTCCCTCTCCCTTCCTTGTCTTTTTCTTCTCTACTTCTTCCCTCTTTTGTAACTTGACTTTTGAGAACCACAACCGTAGGCATTTCAGATTCTCTCGTCCTTTCAACAAATGTTCTTCCAGCTCCTGCCACGGCCCTGGGATAGATACATCAGGTCGTAAAACAGACTGGGTCCCTGTGTCCGGGAGCTTGCACTGTGGTCGGGGAGACAGCAAGCTAGGAAGCAGACCCTCATAAACAAGTAGTAACAAGTAAGAAGTACTTCCAGCCATTGCCTTGGCGGGGACTAATGTAGAGGGTGTGGTCAGGGAAGGCCTCTCTCCAATGAGAAGGACCTGGCCTTGGGCAGAGTGGCCAGGCGAGGTGCTCCGGGCCTGGGAGCCCCTGTAGCCGACAGGAGTTGGAGCTGACAGGGAACAGATAGGGACCCGCTGCTCCCCATCAGAGCTCACTCTTCCCAAATAACGCGCAAAGAGAAGAGGCCCAGAGGAGAATTACATTTCACGTGTTGTGTGAACACCAGCACTGCCCTTTGACAGCCGGAGCAGAAAGCAGATGAGTTCAGGAGGGTAAGTATAAGCTGTCAGAAGCAAAGCAAATGAAAGTGAAGCAGAAAAGCTCATGGTTGCACTGCAGGCTCTCAGGCTGAAGGCTTGGGGTGATCTCTGAAGGAAAGGTTCCCTCAGACGTGTTGAGATTGAGGTTTCCACGTTCCCGCCTCCTCGGCACAGTTACTCTCAGTCAGAGACTGAGGGTGGGGCCCTCAGAGCCCGAGAAGACCCCAGACTGGACCTGGTGCTGGCCAAACAAGTTGGAAGAAAGGGGGTAGGGGGAATGTAATATGTTCCTCAGATAGCTAAGTGTATTTCACTTAAAGGACTCACCTTTTTAAAAAATTGCATGTCCCCTTGTTTTTTGATGTTAAAATTGCTCTCTCTTATAAAATGATAGCAACAGTATGCATTCCTTTTTTTTTTTTATCATTTTACTTGGCAAAAATTTAAAATTAACCACCACAGGTTAGCATTCCCAAATCTTAAATTTTTTTTCCAAGATCCTCTGAGGTAACTTGGGGCCATCACAGGTGTTGAGGTTTGCTTGCTACTCCCCAGTCTCCACCCCATTCCCCCAGGCAGAGGAATTCTGCTCTTTTACGTATTGCAGTGTCAGGTAAGATCTCATTTGTGGAAGGAACACAGTTCGAAAAGGCAGACTTTCATCCCAGGATGGACTCTCCTCCCAGAACCCTCTGTCTGCCTCCTTCATGTGCCTCTGCCCGACCTGCTTGGGTTTCTGCTCCCCAGTTCTGAATCCTCACTGCATCCTGGTCCCCAGCACCGTCCTGGGCAGTAATGGTTCTTCATGCAGAGCACGGTGTTAGCCAGAACATGGCCTTTGACCACTGCCATCGTCCCTTTATGGTTCAGTTGACTCCACATTAACTGAGCCCCATGACGCCTGTGGGCTCCGTGCCGGCACCGGGTCATGGCCTCGTCCTGATCCAGCCTCTTCTGGGATCAAGGCCTTTTTGACTGGCAACATCGGGTTGTCTCTAAAATCCCATTAGCTTGCTTGCTCTGGGACAGTTTATTAGTAACAAGTCTGCCAGGAAAAAACACATACTCTGGAATCACCTGAATCGCATTATTACACCAACTAATTGTGTTTCTCAAAGCACAGTCTGTCACAAGGTCACCAAACCAAGATTCAGATTCTAGCCTGGCTCTGACAAATGCCAGCCATACATTCTTATGATGCTGGCTCTGGGCACGTAATCTCCGGTGAGTGGAACTCAGGGTGTCTGGCACGTAGCGAGCCCTGTACCGTCTTCAGCAGGAAAGAAGCAGGAGGGAGGAGACATTTTCCCTTTTCTTATAGAAAGAAATACCTAAAGGGCCCTTTCTGTATTTGCTTTGAACAGACAGACAGTATCATTCTGTAGTCCCGAAAGGCTCCGAGGAGATTCCATGAAATGTAATCAGTGCTCACGCACCAGGTGACAGCCAAGGATGTCTTTACTGAGAACTTCAAGCATCATCTCAGTGTGGTGTGACGAGCAGAATCACCCTGGTGGTCTCTGCCACAGCAGTGTTTTGACGCTTACGGGTTGTTTGTTTTGGTTTTTGGGGGTTTTTTCTTTGCTCTATTCAGAAGGTGAGGTGGGTAACAAAAGTTATTTATTCATTGTTTTATTGTTTTATCCTTTTATTATGGAAATTTTGAAAAACACACAGAAGTAGAGAAAGTAGTGTAACAGTATAATAACATGACTCTGCCTGTCTTGTTCTGTCTTTACCCCTGCCCCCCCCCCGCCTTTTTTTTTTTTTTGGCTGGAGGTTTTTCGCCCAAGCAAATCTCAGTAACTCGTCTTAAATAAGAAAACTTTCTTCTCACCTTTTCTGACACAACAAATGTTACTTATCTTCACCTTCTTTTTCTTCCCATCCCCAGGAAAAATTAACTATCTACCCCTCCAAAAGCACGTGCTTAAAAAATGTCAGAGTATCTTGCTTCTGGCAGAACAATTCAGCTTCACCCCCGCCCAGCCCAGAGCCTCCCCAGCTCTGAGTGGAAGATACGCAGAAACCCCCGGGTGAACCAGGGTCCTTGCAGCCAGAAAGACCAAAGGGCCTCCAGACAAGTGGGAGCGCCTGGCCGGGCCCAGGGAGATGGAAACATTGACCTTAGGGGTCTTGGATGCAGAGGGGCCAAGGATGACAGAAAATTTTTCCTGCACACTAAGTGGATCTCCAGCCAAGCATGGCAACTGGAGGCCTAGCCACACTGCCGGGCCTGCACCCTCAGGCTCGACCCCTCCAGGCGCTTCCCCCTACCGCATTCACCTCTCACTCGGCTCCTTGTGACGTGGCCCGGGGAAGGGGTGGAGATGGTGTGCTAGCAGATGGAGGTACCCTGAGCTGTCAAGGCCACCACGAACAAGGGGGAAGGAGGACACACAGTGATAAGCTTTGGAAGAAGGGGATACAAAACGATGCAGCGGTGGCCTTGCACCCTGGACGCCAGACTCCCCACGCGGGGGAGGGCCCCAGTGACCCCTCCGCGCACACAGTGAGGGCTTTGCTTCAGCTCACTTTGAGGGGGAGGTGTCCCTTGACGCGTCTCTCTCCCTCTGTCTTCTGTGGGTTTCTCTCGTAAAGCCAAGGGTATTCTTAACCTTCACTCTTGCCGGGGTAGGAGCTTTTCTACGTGCTCTGCCTGCTGTGTGGACTGGGGCTGCCTCTTGCAACTCCTTAGGCCGTGGTCTCCGAGGACTTTGCCCCTTCCTCGCTGGACGGGTCCGAGATTGGCACGTAGGTGTCTGCTTTCTGCTTCTGTCCCTTGGGATCTTAGAGGCGTCTTGAAGTCTTTTGGAACGACAGTGCCTAATCCTCTCCAATCCTCAGTCTGACAGGCCAGAAACCAGTCGTCTTTGTAGCCGCTGGGGCCTTGAAGGTCAGCATGTGGCCAGGAAGCTATGCCATGCCGGTGGCGGCGTGCAAGGAGGCCGCTCCATGGTCCGCAGGGCTCCCTGCGGGATGGGAAAGGATGGAGAGGCCATCTGAGCCTCACGCGGGTGCTGACGCGGCCCCCACCTCTCTGCTCTCTCTCTCTCTGCTTCCCCTCCAGGAGGGCCGCAAGAACGAGGTGCTGCTGTCCAAGGTGAAAGCCAAGGCCTCCTGAAAATTCCCAGACGGCATCGTACGTCACTGATGTCTTTTTCTAAATGCCGTGTATCTACTACAAGATGGTGAAATGGTTCTGAACGCTGCAGCAAAGATGCAGGTGTGATGATCTCGACACCCTGGATATTTCCTTTCTCCTGTTTGCTTCCATTGTTGTCGATGGAATCAGATGGTGCAACCGTTGTGGCTCGGATAACGCCCATCCTCCGGTGAAGAAATGTGGGCAGTATTTGTTCTCTGTGTCGATTCAGCTCTTATTTCTCCAGTGACATTGCACATATGAAGGTACCGTGTTTGTCTGGACTCTGAATAAAGTAATGTTAATTGAGCAGCCGCTGAGACGGAGACGCTGAGGGAGAGAGCAGGGAGGCGCAGACCCTGCTGCCAGGCTCCTGGCGAGTGGCCCCAGAGCTTGACCTCCGGGATTTTTTTTTCCCTAATAAACAAGGGTTTTAGCTGAATGACCAGCCCAGGTGAGTGTTGCTCACCTGGGCCTTTCACTTGCCCGTGGTGCCTTTTGTTCCCGTCCCCTCGGGTGCCAGCCAGCAGGCTTGATGGTGTAGCAGCTAGAAAGAAAGCTCAGCACCTGCCCTGGCTTCACCCTCACGCTCCGCTCAAGTCCATCCCACCAGAAATCGAAAACAAGGGCTTCAGCTTGAGGACACGTAAGTAAGAATGACCCCTCACCTCACCCTCTTCTCCTGGGAGTCCCAGCCTACCTGTGGATGGTCCTGTGCCTCCCCCTCGCTAAGAGCACATCACACGCCCTCCGCTTGCACAGGTCAGGGCTGGGCCCGGAGATGGGCTCTGCCACCAGGCACGGCCGTCCAGGCCAGCGTGTAAGTGGCAGAGGGGCCAGCCGTGAGCAGGTGCCAGAGGGCGTCCCAGCAGGAAGAGCAGCGAGGTGGGTGGAGATCTGGAGGGCTTCATGGAGCCGGCTGGGGCTGGGCTGGATCTGAAGGGGGAACAGCAATGTAATAGCAGAGATTGGTGGGAAGGCCATTTTGGATAAAGTATGGCTGTGATTAAAACTGAAGAGGGTGTAGGGAGAGTGCAAGGCATGCTTGTGGGGAGAGGAGTGAGTGGCCAGTCTCTGCAGGAGGCTTTAGAAACCAGTCTGGAAAGGTGGGCTGGGACCCGCCTTTGCAAGGCCTTGAAGGGAAGGTGGAAGGCTCAAGTTTCTCCTCCGGAAGGAGCAGTCCATCCAGACGGAACTCCTCCTGCCCCAGCCCTGGGGAATCTGGCAGCTTGGGGTCAGTGAACTCAGCACGAGGCTTGCACGTCATTCCACACGCGCCTTGCACACGTACCAGTCAGCAGGTTTGGGCCATAAAACATAAAAGCTGAAACATGCAAGTAGGGCTCTCAGTGCAGCCACGGGGACACCGCGCTCATTTTTAGTTCCCTGATGTATGCGTTAAGCAGGGCTGATGCGTACAGACTTAAACAGCCTCTTGCTGGATTAGCAGCCCTTGGCTTCTGTGTCCTGGCAGCGAGGCCCACCCCATGAGGAGGCTGCCCCCGGTGCCCAGTGATAAGGGCGCTGCGCCTGGGCCGTGCGCTTCTCACGTGCCCTGAGCCCGGTCATTTGTGGGTTCTGAAAGGACTCGATGAAGTTGAAGCAAGTGACTGCCAAAGAGCAGGTGGTGCCCCGAGGGCAGGGGAAGGAGACGACAGTTTGACCGGAAACCGTTTCGGGTTCAGAGAAACATCTTAGTTATCTTGTTGAGAAGCTCACAGGCCCACTCCCTAACTAACAACTTTTGAGCAATTGGATTATTCGTGTATTATCCACAGGTGGTAGGGAGGAGGAACAGGTAATATCGGAGGTTGTGGCGGTCCTCCTTCTAGATGATCGGGGAAAGTAGGGCACGACTAATCCAAAGCAACCGATAATTCTTCTACAAGTACGGGCGTTTACTTTGGGCTGTTTCTAAACAGTTTCGTTTGGTTTGGTTTTGGTGTAGGGAGGTATCAGTAGATATCTTTTCCCATTTTTTAATCTACGAGGCCTAAGCCAGATAATAAATCAACTTCTGTTCCTTGAGCACATTTTGAATTAAACTACAGAAGCCCGTCTTGAGAATTCTGTTTGCCACAGATAAGCCACAGGGCGGACGGTGCCCTTGTGAGTAATGAGGACATAAAACGAGGACGTGCTTTACAGTTAGGCCTCAGAGGCTGAGGAGATGCCGCGAGGCCCTGATCATTTCAGAAGCCCTTCAGGGGGCCCTCCCAGGATTGTGTCCTTCCGTGTGCCCACAGAGTATGGCTGGCTGTTCTGCTAAGCCCACAGGCTTTTCTGGAGCTAAAAAAAGTAAGTTACTTTTAGGAAACCTGTGCTTCGGGAGGAACAGGGATTCCCCGGGGAGCGGTCCATTGTCCCTGCTCAGTCAGAGCAGTGAGCTTGCTGACGGCAGGTGCCCTGGGATTCTCGGGGAGCCTCTGGGCCGGGGCTCCCCTCCCTCCCACTTGCACCTCAGGGAGTACACGGGGCTGCTTTGGTGTAAACGGAAATCAGAGCTGCTGTGAGCAGGACATACCAGACGATCACGAGGCGCCTGGGGACGTATTTGTTGCTGTCCTTGGCCTGGGTTCCGGCTCCTGGCTCACTGGGCTCAGCTAATCACACCCGAGGGAGGCGCTGAGGTTACAAGCCAGGGGCCTGTCTCCCTTTTTAACAGGGAGGGCACAGCCCAAGCTCGTCAGGCCTGAGCTCTCTTAGAGTCTGCAGGGTATGGTTTTAATTGGGTGTGGGTTCCTTGCCCATGTTCTGTGGAGAGCCGGGTCCTACCAGTGTCCACTGGGCCGGCAGTGGGGCCAGAAGACAGGAGGCCTTTCCCAGGCTGAGGATCCCCTCCCTGACGAACCCCGCAGCTCCTGGGCCTCCTGAAACCAGGCGCAGGGGATGGGGAAGGCCTCAGGCTGTCAGGCTGACAGCCCCGATCGCGTCTGTAGTGACCAGAGCAGCCCTGCCCGAGGGCGCTTTGGGCCGTCAGCTGTGGCCTGCAAATCTGTGCCACCCTCATCTCTGTCACCTCAGCACGGCCTTGTGTCGCCCTCTCTGCAGGTGACGGGTGACCGGTGTGAGAGGGGAGTGGACCTTTTAGCAGCACGTGCTGAGTTACTAGGCGGAGCCTGAGCTGCAGTTAGTGGGCGGTCCCCAGCCTTTTTGGCACCAGGGCCCGGTTTCGTGGAAGACAGTTTTTCCACAGAAGGGGGCGGGAGGACGGTTCAGGCTGTGATGCAAGCGATGGGGAGCTATGCGGAGCAGCAGAAGAAGCTTTGCCCGCCCGCCCGCCGCTCACCTCCTGTGTGCGGCCCTGTTCCTAACGGGCCCCGGACCACTACCGCCCCGGGAGTCGGGGATCCCTGGCTTAGAACACACTCTGAGGAAGGAGGTACTTTATGAGTCGCACATGGCCAGCGTTGGCCTCAAGGAAAGCATGACTTGCTGCAGAGCCGATGGTGAAGAGCCCCCGTAGGGTGAGGGCCCGCTGTCTGTCCGGGTGGCTGGGCACTGGCCGGGAGAGGGGCCTGTGTGATGCGTCTTCAGAGTCCCCAGGCCCTCTCTTGGTCCTTTTCCGCCAGCCCACAGCATTCCCTCTCACAGCACATGGTGATAGGCTGAAAATGCTACTAAAAAATAATGTTATGGTCTCCGCTGTTCTCACAATAAATGTGTAAAAACATTAGGGGAGATTTAGTGGCTGGTCTGCAGCCTCTTTGGCAGCGTGGGGACCACGACGGGTTCTCCGCGTCAGCCTTACGTCAGTTCCTCAAAAGTGCCAGGCTCACACCTGCTTTGCCTCTGCCTGGACTGCCCTCCCTCCCAGATCGTGGGCAAGGGCCTTCACAGACCCCCCGCTGCTCACACAGACCCCTCAGTGTCAGCCTGCAGCCCTGACCACACACTGCCCTCTCCCCTGCGCTGTCTTGATGGCACTCGTCACTGCTGGACCCTTATGTAGTCTTTTGCAACGTGTGTTGCCTGCCCTCCCCTCTGGTGTGTAAGAGCAGCAAATGCAGGCACCTCGCCTGTATTGTTCCCCGCGGTCTCCTCGGCATCTGGCTAGAGTGGATGATGAGGAAATTCTGGCTGGATAAAACAGCTTCTCCACATTGCAGCTATGCATCCCCGTATTAGCAAAGTTTAGATTGAACCTTTCATCTATTTTATGCTTAGCTTGAGAACAAGGAGGCAATTTTATTCCGCAGCTTTAGAGGATCCCAGAGTCTTTGTTACACTCTAACCTTGATAGTTGGGATGAGAAAGGTGTCAGAGGTTTCAGGCCTTTCAAAGGAATTATGTTTTACAGAGGTATCTTCTCCCCATGTAGATGGGGGGAAGGGGGAAGAAAGGAAGCACATTACTGTCAGTGATGGGGTCATGAGTATGTTTTGGCTCAAAGTAAGCCATGCATAAAGGTAACTTGTCTGGTTGAAATGACTGAGCCACGTGAAACCAAGAAGTGGGAAGCAGCCCCGGGATACAGCATTCTGGATACAGAAGTACGAGCAGTACATCCCCTTGGAGGGTAGTCAGACAATTCCTATCAAAAGTGCAAATGCACAGATCTTTCGGGCCAGCCATGCTACTTGTAAGGGTTTTTCCTGTATACAAGGATTTTCATTGCAGCATTATTTGTAACAGTAAAAAGTTGGAAACTACCACCAACATAGGGCAATGGTTAAATAAATTGCGGCAAGTCCATACAATGGAATGTTAAGCCACTCTGTATGTACTACCATGGAATGATCCCTAAGATGCACGGTTAAGCGGGGAAAAGAGGCTCTTGGCTTAGTAGTGTTTGTTTCTAAAAAAAAAAAGAAAAACAATGGAAGGGGATGGAGAAAATGCCTGTGGTTGTCCCTGTCCGTACGTGTGTGTGTGTGTGTGCAGATAGAGCGCCTCTGAAGGGACCCACGGGAACCCGACAGCCTTGCGTGCCTCTGGGAAGAGGGCTGGGGGGGACTTTTCACTCTGTACCTTTTGTACCTTTTGCATTTTGTACCATGTACACGTATTATCTATTCAAAAAATAAAGTTTTAAAATTTTAACTTTGTTTACTATTCTAAACAATAGAAACATGACATCAGATTCTTGTTCACTGCATCTGCTGTCTTTAGGAATTGAAAGTCCTTGAGCCCGAAGTAGTTAATCTCCTTGTCTTGGGTCTTGGGGGAAATAGAGAAGTGAAGCAGGCGCCCTCCTCTTCCAGAGGAACAGCTCCGGGGAGACGAAGCAGTGAGCGTGGCTCTGCTCTGATTACGTGAATGGGTTTGGGTGGCAGTGAAGGGGACGCGGTCGGGGGGACGGTGAAGTGACTGCATCCCGGGAACAGACCAGGGCTGCTGTACGGTTGCCTCCGTCTCGTGAGGATCACGGCACAACCCGTGTTCCTCTGGCTTTCGGGCTTTAAAAGATGGAGATGGGACCTCTGAGTCGTGGTCCGGGGGAGTTGCGCCTGTCCTCTGTGGAAACCTGATGTGGGTGGTCCCTCTCCTGGCCAGCGGAACCAATTTTGTCCAGCTCTGGGCGGCAGTGTGTCCAGCCCCAGGAGAGGAAGCGTGACAGCTGTCCTAAAACAGTCATGAGAATTCTATTTCTGTTTGCCAAGAATTGGTCTACAGACGTGCACATAATTGGGTGTCTAGCCCAGTTACGGCCAATACGGAGGAGACCTCCTTCCTGCTGATGATCAGCACGAGATGCAGAGAAGCGCTTCTGTTCCGCAGGTGGCTGGGGAGGAGCAGGGCGCTGGAGCAGGCTTCGCCATTTCCAGACCGTCAGAAAGGACAGCGGCACCCTGAGTGAAAGGCTGGAAAGAGCCTGGCTCCCTGAAGGCACGACGAGCTTCCGAACCAACGTGGGGACCGCTTGCCTCCTTTCTTATTCCATGAGAAAAAATAAATCCCTGTTCACTCATTCATTCAACCAACAAATATTTGAGCTTCTGCTCGGGGTCAGGCCCTGGGAATAGACCCAAGCAGGCAAAGGAACCTGTTTTCCTAGAGGTACACTCCTGAGGGGAAAGTGTACAAACAGGTAACACGTACGCTATCGCATTTTGCTTCAGTGTGCTGACTAAGCAAACCAGCAAAGTGTCTGGTTTGGTGGTGATGGCTGCAATTTTATAATGCATAGGCAGGGGATACTACTTTGCATTCTTTACTGAAAACTACCTCAGTTTATATTCTGGAAGTTTTACCAGACAGCCAGATAATTTGCTGCCTATCATAGATGCGTCATTTTATCCGTCTGATCAGTGATTCTCGGCGTTCAGAGCCTCCTGGTTTCATCCAAGCTTGCAGTAGACATCCTGCTTTACAGGGTATCTCCTGTGCCTAATTGCCTTTCTTTTTTTTTTTTAATTTATTTATTTATTTATTTATTTTTGGCTGTGTTGGGTCTTCGTTTCTGTGCGAGGGCTCTCTCCAGTTGCGGTGAGCGGGGCCACTCTTCATCGCGGTGCGCGGGCCTCTCACTATCGCGGCCTCTCCCGTTGCGGAGCACAGGCTCCAGACGCGCAGGCTCAGTAGTTGTGGCTCACGGGCCTAGTTGCTCCGCGGCATGTGGGATCTTCCCAGACCAGGGCTCGAACCCGTGTCCCGTGCATTGGCAGGCAGATTCTTAACCACTGCGCCACCAGGGAAGCCCCCCTAATTGCCTTTCTTTCACTTTTTAGTCACCCTGATTTTCTTTGAATTCTATAAACTGCAGACTGTTTTACATGCTTTCATTTGATTACAAGCCAGGTACTGGTTTCATGGTTTAAAAGCTATGGGTACTGTCTCTTTGCACAATTTTAATATTGCTCTTTCTTAAAGATAATATTTAGGTGTTGTCAGATTAATTCCAGTAAGAGAGAAAATATGTTGTGCATTTTTCTAGATTTGTGTACTTTTCTGTTTTAGAGGTTTGAATCACTAGTGGTTTTATTACGAAAATCCTATTTAGAAAAAAAAAAGAGACTGTTCTTTAATTGTCGGCCCCTTCTTTAGGATATCTGTGTTCTTAGCATTAAATAAATATTAATAAACAAAACCTCACTACTAGTGAAGGGATGAATCACATAGATACCGTGTGAAGAGAATTCCAGGCAGAGGGGGTAGCAAGTGTCAAGGTGTAGGTAGGAGCAGGCCCAGCAGGTGAGTCCGAGGAGCAGGAAGGGGTCCTGCGTGGGAAACCACTGGAGGGTTTTGAGAAGATTTCAGTAGAGACCCCTCTGGCGGCTGTGCTGACTACGGACTGCAGGGGGGCCAAGGACAGAAGTGGGGAGTCTGGCTAAGCGGTGACTGATAATCCAGCTGAAACGTGCCTGGAAGGGGTTTTATGAGACAGTGCTTACCCTTTCCACACTACACTCTGCTGTTTTTCCTGTCCTACGTAACTTTTGGAAAATGCTAAGCATTGAATTATTGGATTGCATTCTTCACTCCCCAGAGCGGACACGTTTGTCATGGCACCCTGGCAGATGGAGTGTGCTTCCCCACTCTTGACTTTGGGCTCGGTCTGGTCTGTGGGTTATTAGCAGCCTTGATAGGAGCAAAGGTTTGAGAATGTGCTGTGTGCCGGGCTTGTCCCCTTGCACATCTGTCTGGAAAAGAACTTACCCTGCTGGCCCGAGAAGGTTCAGAGATACATGGAGACCAACCCGCAGCTTGAAGCTGAGCCCAGAAGAGCCCAGCCTGGATCAGTGAAATCCCAGCAACTCACAGACACCTTAGCAGGGAGTGAAGGCTTGTCGCTCTGCGCCACCCAGATTCTGTAGTGATTGTGTACAGACACTGAGAACACAGCTGTCTGAGATGATCACCAATTGATTTCATGACAAGTTGTGACCTGGAGTTTTAAAAGACACTTCTCTGTATCATCCAGCTTTAGTGTGGAGGGAGAAGGTCAGGGGCCAGAAGAGAGGGCTTCCGGGGGTGGAACCCCCATGTGGAAGAGATGCTCACAGAGGACAGCAGTCGTGAGCAGAATCCAGATTCCCTTCAGACACGCCTGAAGAAACATGGAGGCTGCGATAAAGGGGAGAAGAGGAGCATACTTTATGCAGGACTAAATTTACAAAATAAAACTATGAGGTTAGCCACACCCACCCTACAGGCCTGGAACTTTATGGAATTGGATTTGGACATGAAGACCCTTTAGTGATAACTTAATCAGCAAATAAATTCTGGCAAGGAAGAGATTAATTCCTCTTACAGCCTCCCAACCCTGTCTCCCTCATGTCCTACAGGCAGAGAGATTTGAGGCAGAACAGAGACATTAGGCTTAAGGGAGTTCCTGCAATGTTTATTGTAAATCCATTAGTTTGTCTATAGATTTCTACTTCTGATACTCTGTATTGAAAGGAATTACAAGTACATCCTTACATAAAGTTAATCATCAACTGCTCTGTCTCAGAAACTGAGCATTTTGTAATTATAGTGAGTAGTCAGGGAAGGCCTCACTAACTGAAGAAAAAGTTCAACTCTGAAAGATCCAACAGAAATTGCCATCAAGTTGGCCGGCAACAACTCCCTTTCAAGAAGAACTCAACATAAATGATTCCTTCTGCCTGGGATGCTTCCATAATGATCCTGCATTAAGTCAAAGCCCAGGCCAAATGAACACAGTGATAAAGCATCCTATCCAATAGTGAGAGTAAACCAAAAACTTGCATTCCCCTCCCCACCCCCCAACCATACCTAGGCTCTTCCTCTAAGGCTCCTGCCTGAAATCCAACCAGAACAATGCAAGTGGGGCCACTACACCAGGTGTGGATCCCGTGCTGCGAAATGCAAGCCAACATTGAAACATGGAGTCCAGTCAGATCTCTGTTGTGTTCCCTTCACTTTCCCATGTTTGGATTCAGGCAGACTTGAGTCCAGGTACTGTTCTACCATGTGCTGTGTGACCACAGGCAAGCTTCTCACCCTCTTGGAACATGATTTAATGAGGACAGTACCTACCTTGTAGGATAGACGTAGGATTAAACGAGTATTTGTATATGAAACCTAGTATAGCAGCTACACGCGGTGGGTGCTCAATAAAGAGTATTGTTAAATGTATTCCTGGTTGTGTGTTTTATGAGGGGAGGGACGGGGAGAAGACCATTACCACCACCTAGCGTCTTTCAACCAAGAGGGGAGGATCCTCACTAGCCCCAAGCTTGAGCTATATAGCCCTTAAAACCCACCGGTGACGATGTTTGAGGACGTCATTTGATCAGTAATGATGTGCCCACCTTTTCCACTGCATCCAGCTTGTCAATCATCTCCCGGTCCTTTCTTCCCTGTCTCAGTTCACAGAGGATTTGAGGCAGCCTGTAGGAAATACACAGAATATGATGGTAAAGTATAAATAAGACATAAAACGCTAGAATAGGGAGAACCTAAATAAGAATTGGGATTATAGACTGGCTAGGAACATCAAACACAAGTAGGTTACCCCTTCCTACATAGATTCCAAAGTTAAGCCATAAATTTGGTTCTGCCTCCTGATCAGAATAAAAACGGAAACATGGTCAATTAAAAGTTCCCATTATCATAAGAAAACATGCCTTCACAAAGAGTGTAATCAGATGACTTCAACTACAGCTTTATGTGAAAGGCATTGATAAGTTTCATAAGACTATTTCTTGAAGCACCTTCAATGAAAGAGAAGAACATATTTCCAAACTACGACTCCAAGAAGGCTGTCCTAGGGGCCATGTCCCGTCCTCTAGCAGCAAAGGAATGATTGGACCACGTACTCTTCCCAGACTCCCTGCAGAATCCCTCCTCTCAGCAGGGCTGAGCAAGTTTGGGGCTTCAGATGGCTTGAGGTTATACGGGTCCTCAATAGCAAAGCACAGAAAGCTCAGGAAACAAAGGTTGTTTCTAACTCATTTGATGATAAAATCTGATCTGACCCAGTGTGAGGTTATTTTTAGTTCTTTTCTCACAGTGTAAATATTCATGCATTTTACTGCAGAAGTACCCATGTGTTTGATTAGAGGCTGCTGGCCCAGACCAGCTGGGGGTATTAATTAATCTATGGATTACACACCATATTGCATTTCTAAAACTTAAAAAGGGATTCTATCTGTCCCAAAGATTTTGGAAAAGGCCCAGTGGACCTATATTCTGATAAACTCCAAAGTACAGATACTCTATAGTGTAAGTTGAAAGATGGTCTGCATACGTCAGACATCAAGTGAGCCAATGGTGGGGTGAACTGTTTCATGTAAATTAAAACACCTAATCAATAGGCAGCCAGCCACCTCCAAAATCAGGTAGACTCTGGCCAAGATGACTTAGTCCAGGCACCCCCCTCATCAAGGCCCTTGGATTCCTCCATACCTGGGCCACATTTAACATTTTCAGGAAGGCCAAGATTCACTGTGGCAGTTTTGGGGGGAGGGGTTGGTGCTGGTGTTTGTGTTTTAGTTTCACAGCAGACATTTTCCCCATCGCAGTGACATACACGTGAGTGTATGTACATACGAACATGTATCCGTGTGTGTGACCAATCACGTGTGAATGATTCTGAACCCAGAAATGAATGCTTCAGAAGTACTTTATTACGTATACAAGTCAGAATGGTGAAGTAATGGAAACATTTCTCACAGCTGCTCTCCCTTGCACAGAAGCAGAGGAAAGGCCTCACCAGGGTTTCCCAGTGCTGGCTACACAGTGGAATCACCCAGGGAGCTTTAAAAAGCACTACTGCCCGGATTGTACCCCCCAGAAATGCCAATTTAATTGCTCTAAAGAGCAGCCTAAGCATCCAGCAGTGCCTCTCACTGATTAAAAAAAAGATCATCTAGAGAACTTAATAAAATATAAATTACCAGACCTCTTCTTTGCAAGTCTGATTCAGTAGATATGGGTTGAACTGGACAATTTTTTTAGAAAACAAAAGTTCAGATGATCCTTGTCACCCAAATTGGGATACACTGCCTTGGAATTTGGGAAAGATAAGTTGAATTGGGTGGATAAGGGTGAGGGGAGGGCTGTTTCACAAAGAAGACAGGCTCCTGAGTGGGCCACCAAACAGGCCACTGGGGCCCTGTGCTGAGGAATATGCTAATTAGATAAAGGAAGGACAAATCAGCTTTGACTCTTGTATGAATTCTAGCCAATTTGCAGTAACCGCCTGATGTGCTGTCTGAAGAGGATTCTGAGGCCAGGTTCCTCCTCAGTGGGGAAATGTGCCGAGATCAATTAGCAATGTCTGCCACATACACGGCAAGAGGACATAGCTGCACGCTTGCCAACCATTTGCTGTTTTTCTGGAGAACCTTTGGCACTGCTGCTCCTATAGTCCAGGCCCAAGTGGTATGGTTCCCAAACGTCATTAATACTCAGCTGTGGGGAAGGCTCCCACCCAGATCTCGGGTGAAGGGGAGAGATCCCAGTTCCCTCCCCACGACCCTACCTGCGTGTCTCTCCAAGCCCTGGGTTTATCTCTGCTTGGTGAGAAGTTTCCTGAAGGCACTGTTGTAGTTCTTGTTCAATGCCGTGTAAATCAGGGGGTTGAAGAAAGAGTTGGAGTAGCCAAGCCACAGGAATACGCTTTTCCAGATGGGGGGCAGGCTGCAGGCACAGAGGGGGCTGATGAGCTCCGTCAGGAAGAAGGGGCTGCAGCACAGCACGAACACGCCGATGAGAACGCCCACCATCACGGCCGCCCGCTTCTCCTCACGCTTCCGCCACGAGGCTCTGTTCATCTGAAAGGCCACCCCCGTGAACACCATCTCAGCCTCGGGAGGGGCCTCCTTCACCTGGGAACAAAGGAAACGTGGAATTCAGAAATAAAACGTATCATCAGATGGTACAGCGACATGAGGCCACTCCAACCTTGGCCGACCCCTCCCCTCCTGCCTCACTCAAGATGCATTGATCCCATACTCCATCAGTAAATATTAGGCGAAAAAGTCCTTGAAACCGTAGGTTAAAATAAATTCTGAAGGCTCTTCAGGGAGTGAGAGTGGTGGTCCCTACAATGTCAAATAATATGATCTAAAAAGCGGGGAACGGGGAGAAGGTTAAGAGCTGGCGCCTAGGGGCTTCCCTGGTGGCGCAGTGGTTGAGAATCCGCCTGCCAATGCAGGGGACACGGGTTCGAGCTCTGGTCTGGGAAGATCCCGCATGCCGCGGAGCAACTAAGCCCGTGAGCCACAATTACTGAGCCTGCGCGTCTGGAGCCTGTGCTCCGCAACGAGAGGCCGCGATAATGAGAGGCCCGCGCACCGCGATGAAGAGTGGCCCCCACTTGCCACAACTGGAGAAAGCCCTCGCACAGAGATGAAGACCCAATACAGCCATGAATAAATAAATAAATAAATAATTAATTTAAAAAAAAAAAAAAAGGGTTGGCGCCTTGGTGTCACACCCTGGCTTGAGTCCCCGCCCCGCCGGCCGAGGCATTCCCTGACCTGGGAAGCCGGGCGACCAAGTCCCCACGGTCGGGAACTGGGAACGCGTTGCGTGCACAGCACTCACCATTCAATACTCGTGGAGGCGGGCGGGGCTGGGACTAGGGCCCCGGAGAGAGCAAACCCAGGCCTGCCCCCTCACAAAGTTCCCGGGAGAGGCAGCCTGTAAACATCAATACTGCAAGAAATTATACGCTCCTGTGCTAAAGGGATTCACTTTAAATTGGGAGATAATTTTGCATTGCTTAGCTTAAAATAAACAAGCTGTGAATGCCTTTGTGGTGATAATTAGCTACCATTTCAGGAGCCTCAGGCACACTCTCTCCACCCTCTCACCCCCATTCTTTTTTTTTTTAACATCTTTATTGGAGTATAATTGCTTTACAATGGTGTGTCAGTTTCTGCTTTATAACAAAGTGAATCAGTTATACATATGCATATGTTCCCATATCTCTTCCCTCTTGCGTCTCCTTCCCTCCCACCTTCCCTACTACCCCACCCCTCTAGGTGGTCACAAAGCACCGAGCTGTTCTCCCTGTGCTATGCGGTTGCTTCCCACTAGCTATCTATTTTATGTTTGGTAGTGTATATGTGTCCATGCCACTCTCTCACTTCACCCAGCTTACCCTTCCCCCTCCCCATATCCTCAAGTCCATTCTCTAGTACGTCTGTGTCTTTATTCCCGTCATGCCCCTAGGTTCTTCATGACCTTTTTTTTTTTTTTCCTTTGATTCCATATATATGCGTTAGCATACGGTATTTGTTTTTCTCTTTCTGACTTACTTCACTCTGTATGACAGACTCTAGGTCCATCCACCTCACTACAAATAACTCAATTTCGTTTCTTTTTATGGCTGAGTAATATTCCATTGTACCCCCATTCTTTGATGAGTCTCAGCTTAAAGACCACCAGCCCTCTCAGAGCGGCCTTCCTGCCCCTGTCAACTACAAACTGGCACTTGCCATCTACCTCTACAAGGATTAAATCATGAGCCGCTGCAGTGGCTGACCTTCAACACCCCCTGAAAGGCGTTCAGGGTGGAGAGCAGGAATGAGGCCCTCTTTGCTCTGGGAAAAACTGGCAGAACAGGTCTTCAGATAGTTAGATATTTTCAGGAGAGGATTTTATGAGCCCAATTCTTGCATTGCCTCATATATAGAAAAGCACTAAAATCCTTCATGGTGACGACTGCTCCTCGTGACTAGCAGAAACCTTCTGCAAAAAAATATGTGCTTGATTGTATGTAGTCCCCCTTCACCAAAATCACATATATACTGCCCTTCCCCCCTGCCTCTTTGGAGCAGTTTCTCAGAGCTATCTGAAATGCTGTCTCCCAGGCTATAGTCCTCATTTTGCCCCAAATAAAACTTAAGAAGTCACAACTCTCACATTGTGCTTTTTTTTCCAGTCAGCACCCCTCTAAACTCAGTCACATCTCCCTGTGATTTGGTATCATGTTCCCCTCCTTTGTAGCAATGTGTGTGATCATGGGTGTTATATGTGGCACCCCTCGGGGCCAAGCTGAACAAGGGCAGGCCTGGGTCTTCCTTGTACGGCACCTGCCTGGCAGCACCACCTGGCGCCTGACAGGTGCCCAGGAAACAGCTGCTAAGTTGCCATTTCAACAGCATGGTCTGCACCTGCAGTTCTCTTCCTTCCCGGAATGCTGCCAGTCATGATGCTGGAGAAAACTCAGAGGCAAGGGGCTCCCAGGCAAGGACTGGCATCTAGTTTCCCTCCCAGACACAACTGGAAGCAGGCATCAGGAGAGCCACCCAACCGCGGGGCACTTCACAGTGTCCACAGAGGGAAGAGCCCTGTCTCCTCTCGCCTGGGGCAGGACGGTGGGAGCCAAGAAGGCGACCACGTGGTCTGACCTGGCAAACCTGGGGCTCCTCATCCTCAGCTCTACCTTCAAATTCTTGGTCTCTGCTACTTCCCCCCACCTTCATCTCTATTTATTCAGAGAATCACTAGGTCAGCCTGAAACAGATCATGGTGATATGGACAAATTTGAGTCCTTTCCTTTGTTAGTGTAAACCCAGCATCTTCCCGCTGCCACTTGGAGAGAGAGAAGGAAAAGTTCTCTCGTGGAGACCAACCAGCACTTCCCTCCTCTCCATCCCTCTGCCCCTTACAAAGGCCTGTCTTGGCAAACACACGCCCTCTGGGGGCCAGCGGGCACCCCCTCTTTAATGAGCCGTCCCAAGGTTTCCGGTCCCAAGACAGGTGGGAGTTGCAGGTCACCTCTCCCCTTTAGAAGAGATAACACTGACCAATTCCCTCATAGTAGACCACCATTATCCACCAAAGGAAGCCTGGGGGATAAAACGTGTCACCCTGAAATCACCCCGTGAATCGTAGCAGTCCATTTTCCGGAGGGAAAAGTAGTGTCAGAGCACAAGAGGAAGTGTCAGGTGATGTTTGTCTTTCTCCCACTCAGCTCATTAATGGGCACTTTCCCAGCCATTTCTCCGCTGACCTCAATGACCTCCCAGGCACTTGAGTTCCTCCCTGGGTTAATGCAATTCCAAATCCTTGTTATGCTACAGAAGTAAAGACATGGGGTCAGTTCAGTTCAAAGGGATCCTGGGGGAAGAGAAACAGAAAAGGCAGTAGAAAGAAAAGGCAGTCCCCCTGGTTTGCTAGGAGACTGACAAGGTTGGCTTTTTTCATTTGAAATGTAATATCCAACAGTAAACCAAAAGACACTAAGAACAACTCCAGAAAAGCCACTGTAAAACAGAGACTATGCTAAACACTTGTAACGAATGACTTTGATTCATCCTCACACCAATCCTTCGAGGGATTATCTCCATTTTACAGTTGAGAAAACACAGAACCTATCTTAGGATCACATTTGTGCTTGGGATGCTTTCAGAATGGACATCTACAGCTTCCTAGGAAATGTCTAGGAGCTCTAGCAACCAGCTCTGGGGCCATCCCTGAGCTTCTCTGTCTTTCCTCTTTGGTTGGGTGTCTCCTCAGCCTCTTTGCCCTGACTCTCCTCTGTACACCTGTGGGAAAACTGACCATTCAGGTTTAACAAGCCTCTGACGCTGGCTTAGAATCCACTAATCTGAAGGCAAAAATACGGACTGTTGAAGGCACAAAACCAGTAGCACCCGCCACTTTTTGGTCCTGCTGTAAAAGGACAGGTGCTCTGGACACACAGAAATTTGGAGACATCAGATGTCATGGCCAAGGCCACACTAGCAGGGCAAAGCAGAACCAAGGTGCCTGCCCAGCCTGTTTGGTTCCAGGCCTGTATGGTTTCTTTCTGCCAGGGAATGGAAGGGAAGGAGAAGGGGACATGACCTAAAAGATGCGTTCACCTAAACATCTCCATAGAGTCTGAGGCTTTTCCACCTAAAATTAATTAAGGACCAAATCAGCCAGACAATATATTCTCAGAGATTTATGAATCACCTACTGTGGATATAGGGACTACATACTGGAATTCCCCATCAAGTCCCAATTTCAAATATTCTGTCCCACCATTCCCATAAGCACTCTGATATCAGGGCATGGATTCTGAATCATCATTCTGAATATTGTGTCACGATCAACACTCCAGGAGGGCAGGGACCTCGTGTGTCCCGTCCACTGAAAAGTCCCCAGCACCTTGTAATATATGGCCTATAGTAAAATCTCAATAAACACTTACTGAATAAATAGATATTTGGGGGAGAAAACTCTAAGTCTCTTGCATTTCTGCACATTTTGCTAGCAAAGACACTGACAGCCCTTGTTTTGGACTAGCTTGTCAAGGATGTTTGAAGAACAAAGAGCCTTGGAAGATAGAGATAGTGTCTCCCAGTAGAAAAGAAGGCAGGTTTACTTGCAACCCATCATAAAAGATTCATGTTTCCTAAGAGCAAAGGGCAGGTTTACTTATTGGCCAACCCTGGTCAATACAGACTTGGGCTCCCTAATCTGGGAGTTTCTCTACTATTTGTGATGCCAATCCAGTGGGCCACTCCATGTGACTCCCATGGAACTTTGAAGGAAAGGGGGAACGGACGCACACATGAAGCTTGTGCTGCCTGTGTACCATGAGTAATAAAGGCCTTTGACTCTGATCTGGGGGTCTCCTGCCTTCTGCCAGCGTCCAGTAAACTAGGGTAGGCCGACTTGTTTGCTTGCAAACAGGCTAAAATCTCAGACCTACACAGTTCCTGAGAGTCGTTTAGTATTTGCCATGTGGTTCCACACACCATCTTACTCAGTTATAACAGCAGCCAGTAAAGAAGGAATGAGGAAACCAAGGCTCAGAGCAAGTTAGTGATTAGATAGGATTCCAATCGGAGCCCCCAGTTCCACATCTCCAACCACGAAGAACCTTATCTATATGCTGGGCTTCCTGAAGGATGACAGTGAGACAGTAGTACATGGCAGGACCTCAGAAATGCCAGCTTCATGTCCCCTTGTCTCTTCCCCCCCACCCCCCCAATTAAAAAAACAAAAATTCCAGCTGCCACATATGTAAACCTCTAATGTTGTCGGATGAACAACCTAATGTGAACTAGAAAAGGAAAGCAGAAAGAAGGAAGGTTACTAATCGCTTCTGGGACCAACCAGTTTGCACTGTGATGCATGGTCAGGCACCCAGTACAGGGAGGCGTTTCACAAGGCTGGTGTGAGGAGGCACACTAACCCTAGTGACTCATCAAGCCCTGCAACATCTGAGAGAGGGCAGAGGGCAGAGGGCAGAGGGCAGAGGACACTGAGACGTTTCCGATTTCGGTTGAAGGCAATCTGGGTTGTCACTGGAATCCCCCATTTCTAACCAGAGCTCGGAGGGTCAGGAGTTGGAATATCCAGAGCTCCATTCTCTCTGCCCAAGGTGCACTGAGATAACCAAGCTCCAAGCTGCATTTCTAAAGGCATCTTGAAGAGATAACTAACCAAGGTAGCCCCTCAAAGTAAACAGGAGCTGTCTAGCTTATCTGACAAACTAGACCAGGAAATCTTCTCAGCTGCTTCTCTTGTGCAAAAGAAGCCAGAAAATAAATTAAGGACGTTTTCTTGTAAAAAAAATAAAAGCAGAGCACTGCTGGGCTTGAAAAAGATTAATTTTCCCTTGAGGGTAATTATATACACCACAGAGTACAGTTTTGCTAAACTTTTGGGTATGATGATAATATAAAGTACAATTACTATTAATCTTATATTTGGAAAACATGGGTTTGGCGGGGCTGTCAGTCACCCTGGAATGGCTAAGGCACCACTGGAGTTAATGCTGAGAAGGGGAAATTGTAATCAAGTGTGTTAATTAAAGTTACATGACATTTGTTTCTGCTCTTATGTCCTCTGATCTAGTCACCCCCCTTTATGGGTGGAGGCCAATGGAAGGTCGTCTGTTGAGGCAAGAGCTCTTACCCCGAGGTGCCTAGACTCCCAGGCCAGAGAGTCTGTGCACAGAAGGAGGGTGTCATGGAGAGAGGGGAGGTTTCGCCTTTTGCACACGCATCGTCCAGCCTCAGTGTTCTGACCGGCCTTCTTAGGGGGCCATGGCTCCCCTGACCACCACGGCCCCGCCTCAGAGAGGCCCAGTTCCTGCTGCACTGGGGGTTCCATCCCTTGGGAGAGCCAGTAGGAGGAAAGGCTGAGTGTTCACTCTCCAGAGATGGGCTTCAGGGAGTGCCCTAGGCACGCTGGGCAAGCAAGTGCCTACAGTAGCCTTTCTGGACAGCAAGTCCAAAGGTTTGTTCAGTCTTCAACGAATTCTGTGACTTACCAAAGGGTTAATAACCATGGAGTCTGGATGTCATTCTACCACTGAGAAGCTCAATCTCTTCCAAGGACTACACGGATTTAAAGGTCATTGGTGAAAACACATGATCCCTGCACCATGCCCATCTACCTCCCCTTTCGTTTCCCCTCCCCTTTCCACTCTTCCCCAACAGTCCAATCAGAGAAAAGAGAAACGGAAGCAGATGTAAAGAGACAGAATGAGCAGAATGATGTAAGAGAACAAGGGAGAAGTTTATAGAGAGGGGAAAGCCAGGGATAGTTCTAAAAGTATAGAGAAAACGCTCCTTCATCCACCCAAGTAGTTCTGGAAACTCTCAGTGCCAATCTTAAAAGAATCAAACCATAAGCCAGATGTATTGTTACCACTGATACAATTTGATTAATACAATTTATTTTTCTAAAGTTAAAATAACCTTGCAGTCTGGCATGGGAATGTGTTTCAGTCATATTTCTTTTAATAGATGGAATCAGAACAAGGGTGATGATTTTCCACCATCCTCTTCCCATATCTGAGCTCTGACTGAAGCCAGGTCCCACACGTGGTTCTGTACACAAGCCCACCAGCCGCTGGTCTTTGGAGAGGAACAGATGACAACTAAACATTGGAAAAGTGGCAAAAACGTCAAGGGCTCTGTACAGATTTCAGGTCACTTAGGGCTTATATACTGTATGCTCGCAACACAAATCTACTAATGTGGAGAAGTGGGCTGGAGAGCCAAATATTTTGTAATATAACATTATCTAAAATTCGGATCCAAGTCATCGTAAACGCTATAGCTCAATACTACAAATTTATTTTGACCTTTACAGGTTCCAAAGTGCTTTCCCGTACACTATCAGTCTTTTGGGATCACTGCCCTCTGGCCAGACTTCTAGAAAAGCACCTATAAGAATTTATTATTAATTCTGTAATTGTGGCTTACTAAAATTAATCCCTTGAGAGCAGAGACCACTTCTATGAAACCTCAAAGGCTACTACATTGTCTGATGCATAGGTCACTACAAGTCAGCCAAGTAACCTTGAACCCATCTGCGTGTCTTTTTGAAGGGGTTTTAAAATACATCCACGGGTTCATTGACACGTTTCCCAAAGGTGAAGCCTAATTCCCCCTCCCTTGAGTATGGACTGGAGTTAGTGACTCACTTCTAAGGGACAGAATATAAGGGAAGTGATGGAATATAACTTCTGAGACCAGATCATAAAAGGCACTGACTGCAGTTTCCTCCTTGCTTCACTGTCTCAGGCTAGGGGAAGCCAGAGGCCATGTTGTGATGACACTCAAGCAGCCTTGTGGAGACGTCCTGCTAACAGACATGCAAACAAGCCACAGCTACAACCACAAGAGACCTTGTGCCAGAACCGCCCAGCTAAGCCATTCCCAATGCCTGCCCCACGGAAACTGTGAGTTCATACATGTTTGTGGTCTTAAGACGCTAAGCTTTGCACTAATTGTTAAGAAATAAATAGCAAACCCACCTATAATGGTAAGAGGTATAAAATAATAGTTTATTACTTATAATTTATAAGAAGAATTTCAAAAAGTAATAATGAAGATAGTGCAGCAGCTATCATTTAGGGTTTACTATTTTAGTCACTCCACATACACTATTATCTCATCTACTCTTCACAAGAATTTTAAGAGGCAGATGGCAATATTTCCATTTTACCTACAGGGGAATGCAGATGGAGATGAACTCACTTGGCTGAAGTGCTAATAAGTGGCACAAAAAGAATTGAAATCCAGGTCTTCTTGCTTCTAAATCCCATGCTCTTAACCACTGTGCACACTGTCTCCCAACACATGTTTATTGATTGAGTGAATGAGTGAAGGGTATCAACCAGGGCCACGTTATAACCTTCACGAGCCCGAGGCATCCTTGCCTCTGTGGGTCCTTCCTCCATTAAAAAATATTAAAAATTATATTTTATGACCATATTATTATAAAGACTAATGTAATCGAGGCTGGGCTCATTATTACATATTCATTAACAATTATATTCATTTTTTCCTCTAAAAGAAATTAAAATTAAACTATTTCCACAGGCCCCTATAAGTATGCTGGCTCTCGGTAGTGTACTCACCGTGCCTAATGAATAAAATGGCCCCAGTATCAACTTGTGCACAGATATCAGATAATTAAAAAGAACAAAATGTTCGACGTCGCATTTTAAAAGCCAAACAAATCATCTCTATTGGCTTTGTTTTTTTCTTCTTCCAAGCAGTAAAAGGCACAGGGCAGAAGGAAACAGTCATAACCCATGGGAGGTGCATGCTGAGGGCAGAATATACTCTGTGTGTCGTGCTCAGTCTGTGAGGCTGAAAACAGGGATGCAGGTGGGAATTAATCCCGTCTCCCAAGAGAAGCTGGCAGTACCTCTGTGCTCAACTGTGTTCAGCTCTCCTGGAAAGGTGTTCACGGGCCTAGTTTTGAGATCCTGCTCCCTGTGCATGAAAAATGTCGCCTGCCATATCAGTAAACAGAGGATATTGAGGCCCTCAAGCCATCAGCCACGGAACTGTGCACCCTGAGGGGATTCAGGACAAAGAAAAGCAGGATACAGGCCCCAGATAGCTAAGGCGCAAATCAAAGGGATGATTTCAATGAGCCCAGACTCTTGCATCTTCCCGTACATAGACAAGCGCTAAATTCATTAACTTAAGATATCTGGGGCTTCCCTGGTGGCCCAGTGGTTAGGAATCGCCTGCCAAGACAGGGGACACGGGTTCGAACCCTGGTCCGGGAAGATCCCACATGCCGCGGAGCAACTAGGCTCGTGCGCCACAGCTGCTGGGCCTGCGTTCTATAGCCCGCGAGCCACAACTACTGAGCCCGTGCGCCACAACTGCTGAAGCCCACACGCCTAGAACCTGTGCTCTGCAACGAGAGAAGCCACCACAATGAGAAACCCGTGCACCGCAGCAAAGGGTGGCCCCCGCTCGCCGCAACTGGAGAAGGCCTGTGCGCAGCAACGAGGACCCAACATGGCCAAAGATGGATAAATAAATAAATAAATTTATTAAAAAACAAACTTAAGATATCAGGTTTTCTTTAATTAACAGTAATCTTTTGAAGTTCCGACTACCTGATTTCTCTATATATCCTGGTTCCTTCCTTACCTCTTTGGAGCCGTCCCTCAGAGCGGCCTGAGAGGCTGCCTTCGGGCTTAAGTCCTCAGAAAGTCCACTGACTAAAACATACTTCTCATCTTTTAGGTTGTGCTTTTTTTTTTAGTTGACATCCCATGACCCACCTTGACTGGGATATGACTGCCTCTCTCCCATGCAGGTCTAGATGCTTGTGAGATGCTTGTGACAGCGCTCAGAAGTTAAGTTCCTGGAGAGAGCATGCCATACTGAAAAAGGGGTGGAAAAGAACAGTGACTTTTAGATCCGGGACAAACTGCAGCTTTTCCACCCCATAACTGTGTGGTCATAGATGAACTCACTTTATGGCACTTGAGTTTGGTCATCTGTAAAATGAGAGCTGTGTGGCGAAGACCGTTAGTGTTCACCAAATAGCCAGAGGCTCCCCAAGTTTTCACCGTGTCTGGCCAATGGACTGTGACCCGAAGGGCCACTTCAGGGTAAAGCAGGTAAAAGATGCTGTATCTGCAGGTCTTGCTTCCCCTTCCACAGCAACCTTGGAAGCCACATGTTCAGGACAGCATAGCTAAAGGATGACAAGGGGCCCGGATCCATGAGTCACCGCCTGGAGGAGAGCTGAGCAGGAGGAGGGCCGGCAGACCCACACTGAACTTTAAGTGAGAGTGAGATAAACTGTTAGTCTGGGGGTTCTATGTTACGCGGCATATCTTAGCTTATCCTGACGAACAGAGACTGTAGTGCCAATTTGTCTGGACCCTGAGGATTAAATAAGAAGATGTAGGTAAAGTGGCACAGTGCCTGAAAGAGGGAACTCAGTCAGCATTGCTTTCCTTCTGTACTTTAAAAACTTGAGGCACTGTTGCAGATCCCTTTCGGATACTATTTGAGTGTTGGGACCTAGTCACAGAATCCTGAAAATAGATGAAGGGCGTGCACAGCCTCATGACCAGAGGCCTTCTGCCTTCCTAAGTGCTTCCGTCACCCACAGAAAGCAGTAAAGACACTTTGCAGGACCTAAATGCAACTTGACTCATTTCCCCGGAGGGCAGACAAAAGCAGGTGGGGGAACGCATGGAGAGAGTACTCCCGGCACATTATTTTAAATTTCTGTCTGGGTGTCCTGTGGTCAGCAAGCTTGCAAATGCTGACTCAGCAACAGTACCCAGGAGTTTTGAGTGACAGCTTGCTGGAGCCTAAAGAAGCAGGGTGTTCTCGAACCCCATCTCATCTGTAGATGTATCTCAGCATCATATGAGTCAGGACTCAGCGTGACTTAGACCAATGCTGTGTCCTAGAGCAGAGACTTGCAGCACAAGGTGCGGAAGGGGCTCGCCCCAGCAGGTGGCGCCAGCGGGTGGCTAAATCAGGGCACCACGCTGCCCTGCCTCCTAGTAGAGCTCTTTCTCCCTGCCAGTGGCCTCCCCATTGGCCAGGCTCCCGACCAGGCACATCTGCTTTGTATCACCCGCCTGAATGGGTTCTGTCAAAAATGAACACTCAACTCAGGCTTGGCAAGCCTTTCTGGCATCCGTTTCACCATGATTTCTCTGGGTGCGCACTGGATTGATGTAGTCAGTAAAAGCCAGCCCTACCTCGGCCAGCAGAGAGAAAAGCGATGATCCCCCCAGGATTTCCGAGGGACCTTTCAAAGGACGTCATTAATTCTGAATAAAGCTCTCCCCTACCAACACTTTCCAGCTGACATTCCTATTTTATCCTACAAAACTCCTCTGCCATTTAATGAAGGGCAGTGCGGGTTGGCGAGACGCCTGCTTTTAAAAATACACACGTTTGAATAACCTAAGTATCGGAGTTAACTTTCAAAAGTAGAACAAAACTAACAACAGAAGAACGTACCCCGTCTCTTTCCTTCCCCTCTCATGCCCCCTTTCCCTGGTCCATATATTGTATTAGGAAAGGGGCAGTAAGTCCTGTTATTCTCTAGGACTGAGAGCCTGAAACCCCCATTCACTCAAAAGGAGAGTTTGGGGCTTCCAGGGTGAGGAGGGAAGTGTCATCTGTTAGGGTCTGGCCAAAAGGCAGAGAGCCCCGACTCTAAATACAATGGAGAGAAGTTCTGCCAAATGCAGGTTCCTCCATCTCATTCATTTCCAGGCTTATGCGCGGGCCGATTGTAGATTGCCAGGCAACGCGCTGTGGATCTCCTTGCTCCAGCCAGCTCTGCCCCCCATTCCCCGTTTGCCAGGGACTGTGCTAGGTGCCTCGCATGCTTCATCTCACGTAAACCAACAGCCCTATGAAGTAGGAATTCACTTATTCAAAGTGGAGGAAACAAAGCCCACAGAGATTAAGCAACTGCCCCAATGTCCCCAGCTGGGATTTCAACCCACGGTTCTATCTCGTTCCGAAGTCACTGAAAGATAGCACTGAGGTTGGGACAGTGAAAGCAAAGCGACACTTGGATTCATTTTTATCCTCACTTCCGCCTTGGCAGGGAGCTGACCGATAGGGTTGGGGAATCGTCTCTGGACAGCAGGGTGTGGACGGGGGCGCAGTGGAGACATTAAATAAGGGGCGAACGGTCACAGGAATTCGCTCCTCTGCAGGACGTATTCCCAGCCCCCTGCAGTCGCGCTTGGTCTAGCCGGGACTAGGAAGTTGGCGGCGGAAGACTCGAATGGACACAATAGCTCCAGGGGAAAAGCAACAGAGGGCGCAGCGAAATCAGACGTGCCCTCACCGCTACCGAGCAACGCTGCCCCTGTCGCCCCCTTCAGCCGCGTGGTGCAGCGGTGCCGGCTCCAGCTCCAGCCCCAGTGTGCACGTGCTGGAACCCCTTCTCCCGCGCGCACCAGCTACGCAGCTGGCGGACCCTTCGCGTGCGCGCCAGGCGCAGGTGATGCGCCCCTCGGTGTGCGCTGCAGGAGAGCAGATAGCAAACTCCCCGGCCGCTCCGGCTCCGCTGGGGGCCAACCTTTTCGCGCGTGCGCCAAGTGCGCAAACTGTCACCGCCAGCTCTCCCTTTCGCCAAGCTTCCTCCTCCCGCAGCGACCCGCTTCCCCAAAGCCCCATTGCTCAACACGCGCCTCACCTGCACGGTGGCGGGCAACGGCAGCACAGCCCTGCGGCGGCGACCGACGCGAAACTTGGCCGCCTTGTATATCTTCCAGTAGACAGATAGCACCACGCCCAGAGGCAGGTAGAAGGCGCCCCAGGTGGAGAAGACGGCGTAGGAGGGTTCCTGGCTCACCTAGCAGCGCCGGAGCCGAGCGTCGTTCGCCTCGCCCCAGCCGGAGAGCAGCGGCGCGAGGGCGATGAGCGCGGAGAGGGCCCAGGTGAGCGCGATCATGAGCACCGAGGCTCGGCGGCAGGTGCGCGGCGTGTACGGCAGGTGGCGCGTGATGGTCCAGTATCGGGCCAGGGCGATGGCCGCCACGTTCCAGATGCTGGCGGGGCAGCGCAGCACGTCGAAGGAGATCCACACGCGGCACAAGCTCCGGCCCAGCCGCCACCGTCGCCCGGTCGACAGCTCGCTCGCCAGGCTCAGGGGCGTGATGCACCAGCGCTGCCACGAGCTCGTCCGACACGGCCGTCGAGGCCACCACGTTATGCGGCACACGGTGGAGGGCGCGGACGCGCAGCATGGTGACCAAGACCAGCAGGTTCCACAGGAAAGTGGCCGCGATCAGCCGCACCAGCTGCGTCACCACCAGCGCCGTGAAGACAGAGAAGGGCGGCTCTCGACCAGGCAGGGCGGCGCCGCCTGGGGTCAACTGGACGACCCCGCCGGGGCTTGGGCTGCTGCTCTAGGCGTCGGGTCCCAGGCGAAGGGCGACCCCGGTGGAGGCCACCGAGAGGTTAGCTGCTTCCATGGCGCGCGGGATCCCGGCTCCTCGGCGGGGACGCACGCGCCCCTGGCGCTCAGCGTGGACAGGGAGGGCGCGGGCGTCGGAGGGGGGACCCGTGTGCCCGGGGAGGGCAGAGAGGGGTCCAGTTCGTCCTACCACGGTCCCTCATTGTGCCGCAGCCCTCCTTTGGCGCCTCTGCTTGGAGCGCTCGTAGACCTCTTTTCCAGTGGAGGAAAAAAAAAAAAAAAAGTGGGACCCCTCAGGAGTCCAGCTGCGCCGGACGCGCCGGTCCTTCCCGCGTCTCCTCGCCGTCCCGGGGGCAGCGGGCTGTCGTAGGGCTGGGAATCCGAGAGCACGCGGTGTCCGCGCGCAGGGCGGGCTTGGAGAGTGGACCCCACCACGAGCCGGCGGCCCCTGGAGTAGAGCTGCGCCCGGGGTGCGCGGGGACGGGTGGTCCGGAGAGCCCGCCGACTGGAGCCGGGCCTTCAGGCCGTCCCGCGAGTCTCCCCGCTCCCGCCGCGCCGAGAGAACCGTAACGCGGGCGTCCGCGGAGAAGGTTCACAGTTGCCTAGGAATCCCGCGGCCGCCACCTTCGCGGATCCCTGGGACCAGCCTGGGGCACAGTTTGACATCCGGAAACGTAGGGACCGGCCCTCTCCCGGACCGAGAGATTCTGGTTTCCTCGATCCCCATCCTAGGTGAACTAGGAGACTCAGGTGTTGGGTATGTCAAACGGGAAGCTCCTCAACCCGGCTCCATCCTGCCTGCCGCACCTCGGCCCGGCGAGGCTTCCGGCTGCCTTGAGAAGTTCCCTCTCTGGCTCTGTGCAGAAAGAAGGCGGCTTCTAGGCAGTTTGGCAGCGGCTCTGCGCGGGAGGGTTCGCCACCTCCTCGCCATCGCTAACCCGTCCCATTACGTCCCTACTCGCATTCCCACCCCGCCCTCCCTTTGCGGAAGTTCCTGACCCGAGTGTATGTCTTCCAGTTTTTCACATCCAGGGTGAGGATCGGCTTATATTTTGTGGACCCCTGGGCAAAGGTGGAAACCAGTGAGAAGAGAAATTCCCCTAACCCGCCGCCCAACCCCCATTTTCAGTCTCTTACACTTTAAAAAATAGTTCAGTCATAATTAAATCGGCCTAAAGCTGCAATACTTCTGTGCCTGGGAGTAGACTAGAAACCTAACGAACACAGAGCCCAAACCGCCCCTTCTCTTGTCAGGGCAGCCGGACTGGCGGCCATTCACTGGCTTCTTACTAACACCCCGGGAACAGCCTCAGGCTGAGCAGGGCGCCCAGAAGAGGCTCTTTCTGGAAAGGTTCCCTGGGCTGCAGCGGGGGGAAGTGTTTCTTCCCTGGTCCTCTGAGCAGCCCACCCCTGGCATCTGGGGCAATCCTTGGGGATCTGGACCCTGCAGGAGGGACACAGAGAATGTCCTCCTTACTCTCCCTTCCTCGTCCATTCACAGAGTGGGGACTCTTGCCTTCTGCATCCTGTGTGGGACTGGCCTTGCTTACACACCCAGACTCACCCCTGGCTGGGGCATAAGGAGCAACAGGCAAAGGAGTCAAGATAAAAATACTTGGACTTGGGGCTTCCCTGGTGGCGCAGTGGTTGAGAATCTGCCTGCCAATGCAGGGGACACGGGTTCGAGCCCTGGTCTGGGAAGATCCCACATGCCGCGGAGCAACTAAGCCCGTGCGCCACAACTACTGAGCCTGTGCGTCTGGAGCCTGTGCTCCACAACAAGAGAGGCCGCGATAGTGAGAGGTCCGCGCACCACAATGAAACAATGAAGAGTGGCCCCCGCTTGCCACAACTAGAGAAAGCCCTCGCACAGAACCGAAGACCCAACACAGCCAAAAAAAAAAAAAAAACTTGGACTTGCAGGCGTAAGTGTCAAGTGGTTGACAAAAAAATCTCAGAAATGATAGGTTGTTCAGGGATCACAGAGATGGGGGCAGCTGTGGTCAGAGAAGCCCTTAGGCTTACTGAACTGTCAGGAAGGTATTTAGATGTTGGATGAGATGAATGGAGGGTGGGACCTGGCCAGAGTGTGAGTAGCTGGGGCAGAGCCACCAGGAGATGGACATGCAGAGTGCAAATGCCAAGGAGCAGGGTTTGCACTTGATGGTGGAAAAAGTTGGATTTGGGACGAAAATTGACATGACAAAGACCATCCTTTAGAAGGAAATGGTGACTAGCATTTGAAATAGTTTCACAAGAATTTCCTTCCTATTTTATTGGGCAAACATTGTAACGAGAGCAAACAATATCAAAAATGTAGAAGCATTCACCTTGCCCCAGTCGGATGCAGGACATGCTTTTATTTTCCCGTCTTTGCTTCTATCCACATACATTTTTCATGCCTAAAGTCAATTTTTTATTTTCCAGATTTCTCTTAACATTTTTCGTGTTGCTATATACTCTCTTCATAGTTACACTTTTTACATTGTTCCATGTATTAGGTGAGAGACTTCGAGCAACTTAAGCTTTCTGAGACTCAGTTTCCTCATTTTAGAAATGAGGATAATTAACACCTGTCAGGAGATTATTGTAAAAGTATGGTTTCATAGTTGACTAAGTGTTCAATAAATGATGACAATTGCTACTATTTTTAACTTCTAGTTCAGAGCTTAGATTCCATTCTCTTGTGATGTTTGATGCAGATCGATTTATTACAGTTTTACTCTCAAATATTTGTAACTACAAAATACATTCACACATTTTATTTCACTTGATCGTACCCGCAAGCTTTTTAGGCATTTTTCCTATTTGCAGATGGAGAAACAGTGAGAGGTTTGTCACCTGGTGACTGATGGCGGGGGGGGCTTAGCTCTTCTGACCCCCATCCCCCAATTGTCCATGACACCAAGTGGCCCTCCATTCACTGGACTGGGGCTTCAGTCTGATGGTTTTCATTGACTTCTTCTGTATAAATTGTTTTATGTAAAAAGTCTGTTTGTCATTTTAGAAAATCATATTGTCTCCATTACAAGTCGTTCTGGGCTTTTCTACTCTCATCTCAGACCACTCTCCCCTGCTCACCACACCTCAGCTGCGCGGCCTCCCGTTCCTCGAAGGTGACAAGCACGTCCCATTCTCAGGGCTTTGGGGTGTGCCTGGGATGCTCTTCCCTCAGGTAGGCGTGTGGCTTATTCACTTCCTTCTGGTCTCTGGTCCAGTGTCACCATCTCAGGCCTTCCCTGAACATCGGATCTATAGTCCATCGGTCTGTCTAAAGATGGCTCTATCCCACTCCTCCGCTTTATTTGTCTTCACAACAGTTCGCAGAGTGCCATCATGTTATTTAATTCCTTTTGGATACCTGCCTCCCCTACTATATAAGCTCTTCTCAGGCAGGAAATTTATTCAGCGCTGTATCCTTAACTTCTACAGTTGACCCTCGAGCAATGCCGAGGATTAGGGGTGCCACGCTGTGGAAAATCTACCTATAACTTTAGTCAGCCCCTCCTATCTGTGATTCCGCATCTGCTGATTCAACCAACTGCAGATCACGCGGTACTGTAGTAGGTATTTATAGAAAAAAAAATCCGTGTATAAGTGGACCTGCACAGTTCAAGGGTCAACTGTATTTCAGTGCAAGGCATATAGAAGGTGACAATAAATTTGAATGGATATGTTGAATGAGTAAATGAGTCACTATTGGGAGAGGTGATCCTGGAGCCCGGAGCCCCCCCTGCACATTCATGTAGGGCAGGCCAAGGTTACAAGGCCCTGACTCATTATCTAGGCCATTTCTCAGAGTTGTGTGTGCAGCAAGCCACCTTAAAGGATGAAGTAACCTCTTCCCCTGGGCAAAAGGCAAGCTTGCTTCCATTACTATAGCCGTGGCGAGCCCCCCAAGCTCAGTGTTCCTCTCCTGTAACAGAGACCCCTGCCTGTGCAGGATCCAGCCCAGGCCCTTTCCGTAACCCCCATGGGACTTGGGAAACGTGGGGAGCCGGCATACATGAACTTGGAGCTCTGGCTACAGCTTTTCCCCAGAGGAATAAAGTCCTCTGTCTCTGACCTGGGGGTCTCCTGTCTTCTGACAGCATCTAGGAAACAGTTACAGGGTAGCTTGTTAGCTTGCAGGCCAGGTAAACTCCCAGGCCCTGCACAGTACTTGCCAGGCCTTTTTGGTTTGCTGATTTTTAAATTACAATTCGCAAAATTCTTTCGCCCCTTTGAGATTATTTCCTTGATACATTTTCTCCCAAATCTAATAACTGAGTTGAATTGTAGGAACTGCGTGATTGTTCTTTTTACATACTTTCAAACTTTACCTTAGAGAGATTTATTGGATTCACTGTTGTGTTGGCCCTGGCTTTGGAGAAACAAGAGAGAGACTGACAGCCTTGACAAAATCAATTTTTTTATTTGAAAACAAGTTTAATTGGTGTATAATGATCTATTTTAATTGTTTTAATTTGCATTTCTTCAATGGCTAAAAAAAGCCCTGATTTTTCCACATGGTGATTTATTGTCTATATATTCTTGTGTAGAAACTGTTCATCTCCTTTTAACTACTTTATACAGGACCTTATGACTATTGATCAATTTCAGTGTAATTATAGAGCAGATTTTCATCTGTGTTGTTGTCACATACTTGTTTCTGTCATTCCTGTGTTCATATTTATAATTTTATTACATTTTGTTGAATAATTTATTTGCTTTATATAATAGGACTCATTGATCTTGTCTCCACCAATGTCTGCAATTTACTTTGCAATTGTAAGTTGCTTTGCTGCCCTTTATTTCTGTTTCTCAAGTTTATGGATGGATTTGGGAATTCAACTCCTTGATTCCTCTGGAGTCGTCGTGTGTGGTGCAGCAGGAGATGGTGATCGGCCTTCTCATCCCCAGGCCGTGTGTGATCGTCTGCAGCGAAGCCCAGCCCTGACTGTTGAGGGCAAGACATTGAGGTGGTACAGATGCAGGTGAGATGTTGTCCTGGCCCGAAGACCCTTCATCCATCTGTTGCATGACCGGAATGCAGCAAAATGTGCCAACTGCTGATTAGAAGTAGAAACAAAGGTGTCTGATCTTGCTGGGGGAGAGGAGTCACCTCCCATGGGAAGGAGCAGAGAGGGAGGCAGCCTTTGACCTGGACATTAAAAGATGCAGGACTTTCCCTGACGGAGGTGAAGGAGGAGGGAGGCAGAGCCGGCTGGGGGAAGAGGGTGAGCAAAGGCTTGGAGGCCAAAGAAGAAGAACAAAAACAACAACAAACCCAAGGCACCGGCAGAGAATAATCAGGAAGTGCCTGACATTGACTGAACAGCAGTTCATTGCCTTCTGGTTTGTCAGGTTTTGCTTTTAAAGAAAACAGAGGTAGAACATTTCAATCATCTTTAGTCAGCTGATCCTGCTATTTCTCTTTAGTGTTTCCATGCATCTCCCATGATTACCTTCTGCTGCTGTTATTAAAAAAGCATTTGTTCTTTGATATTATTGCCCTTGTGTTCTCCCAGATGATTTTTAATGTTATTTTATCGGGTTCTTTTCCTATTTGTTCATCGTCTCAGACCAAGTGTAAGTGTCACCTCCTTTGAGAAGCTGGTCCTGGTCCCCACCTCTGCCCCACCCCCAGCCTCAGCAGTGCTCTTGCTCTGGCTGGACCCTGAGGCCAGTCCTGGGACAGGGCAGGTTTCTGCCTCTCCCCTGGAAGGCAGCAGGATCCCTGAGGTTATGGCTGGGTCGCTCCCTGCCCTTCCTCCCAGCATCTACACAGTGCTGGGTATGGCTCAGTGAGCATGCATGCATGCATGAATGAATGAGTGAATGAATGAATGAGTGAATGAATGAATGAGTGAGTGAGTGAATGAATGAATGAGTGAATAAGTGCATGAATGAGTGAGTGAGTGAGTGAATGAATGAGTGAGTGAGTGAATGAATGAATGAAGGGAGCCAAGAACCAGCTAACTGAAGGTAGAGAGCAGTTGAGGGTGTGGAAGGGTATCAGGGAAGATATCTGGTCGTGGAAGGTGAGGAGAAGGGATCGGTTAAGCATGAAGCCAAGCAAAAGTAAAGAAACAGCAAAAGAGAAGGGAGGAAATATAGAGTTTCAAAAAAAACTGAAAAAAAAAATAAAAGTTTGTAGTTGTGGAGGAAGTTAGGATCTAGTGGAGAAGCACCCCCGTATCACAGCCCAAACACCACCGCCTCAGACGGGTCTCATGCATTAGTTCTGAAACCTCAGCGTGCATCAGAGTCACCCAGAGAGCGTATTAAACCCAGATGGCTGGGGCCCAGCCCCAGAGTTAGGCCTGAGCTGAGGGCCAAGAGTCTGCATTTCTAATGAGCTCCCAGATGTAACTGCTGATCCTGGGTCCACACTTTGAGGACCACTGGTCTAAAGCAGGTTTTCAGCTATTCTCTCTCTACTTTCCACTTTCCTTATACGACTTATTAACCTTCACTCTATGCAAGCGCTTTCTATCACTCGACACACTTAATTTTCACAAAAACCTTCTGTGATACTTCTTTTATCTCCATTCTACACATAAAGGAAGAAGCAAGAGAAATTAAATTATGGTACCAAAATCATATAGCTAGTGAAGCTCTAAAGTCTGTTTGACAGTAAGAGCAATTTTAAATGCTGTCAAGATTGGGACTCACTGTCAGTGGTGGGACCCTGGACAAGGTGCTTACAGTCTAAGGCCTCAGTGTCTTTTTAAATGAGGTTATTATAGTAGCACATATTTCACTATGGGTTGTTGGGAGAATTCAATGTGTTAATTCACAAGAGCTGATAGCATAATTATGATCTGAAGTGTACCCGATTCTTAGGGGCCTGCCCTCCCAACTAGAATATAAATTCCATGAGGACAAGATGTTTGTCCTGTTGGTTTCTGGGACCCCAGAACACATAACAAAACCTAACACACACTAGGCCCTCAATAAACACATCTCGTTGTCTTGTTTTTGGCCAGACAACTACTGAAGTCCGTGTGCCTAGAGCCCATGCTCCGCAACAAGAGAAGCCACCACAATGAGAAGCCCGTGCACCACAACGAAGAGTAGCCCCCGCTCGCCACAGCTAGAGAAAGCCCATGCGCAGCAACGAAGACCCAACACAGCCAGAAAGAAATAAATTAATTAAAAAAAAAAAAAAACCTTTTCTTTTAAAACCAACATTACTAGTACCCTTGAGACAGAGCTTTTAGTATATTTGCATATGAACATCTAAGTGCATTTACTATGTCCATCTAGGTCAGAGTTCCTCAACCTAAGCACTGTTGACATTTTGGGCTAGATATTCTTGCTGTGGGAGAGGAGAAGTCTGTTGCCGTAGGATGTTTAGCCGCATCTTTGACCCCCACCCACTAGATGCCAGCAGCACCTCCCCAGGGCTGACAACGAAAAACGTCTCCAGAAACTGCCGGATGTTTCCTGGGGGTCAAAGCCCCTGAAGTTGAGAACCACTGACTTAGGTATTTCAGACATGTCTCTCTGGCTGGCCTGTCCCCTCTCAAATGTCCTGCTTGATCACAGAAGGCTTAGTCCTACTAGTTTCCCTTCCTATGGCTTCCCAGAGAAAGTTCCTCCACATTGGCATGGCCCCTGCCTTAGCTTCTCAGGAATCAGACAACAGCACTGGGGGCTGGATATGGCTGTTCCAAATCACCATATTGTAGGTGATAAGGTCCCTCCAATGGTGGGCTCCTGAGGAGTTCTCACCCGTCTGGAGTGCCAGCCTCAACCCCTCAGTCCTCACAGCCCAGCCCATTTCTGGGGTGTCTGGCCCTTAGAAGGTCCCATCAGAAACAAATGTTCCTCCTAAGGCCTTTCCTTAGTCGCTCCCCTCACCTAGACAATACCAAAACCCAAAGGGGTACCTTCCCTGACAGCAGAGTTATTTAATCTGCATTGACGCCTGGTGTGAAGCTTTACAAAGCAAGTGTGAAATGCAGACATGTCACTGTATCCTTCCGGCTACCATCCCAGCTCCTTTTTGCTCCTAATACAGACGGTTAAATTCCTGAACAAGAATGCTTCTGCATGAACGTGCACACACGCACGCACACACACACACACACACACACACACACAAGAACAAAGAAATTTTAAGGCCAGTATGGTCTAAATCCACATTTGGAGGAATTTTTTTCCCCTAAAGGAAATGTGACCCGTATTTCACACCCAGTGAACATGCCCTTTTATGGAACCGTGCGGACCAGTTTCCCTCCTTGTGGTTCCTGAACATCTCTATTCCAGAAAGGACTGCACCCCTGCCTTGGCATAACCAAAACGCTCAAAGGAACTGCCTGCCGGCAAAGGTGAAATTCAGGTGTCCACCTCCAGAGAAAGCAATAGCTGCCTGTGACTTTAAAATAGCCATCTCTCCTCCTCACACCCACTGCTTGTCTTTATCAAGGTTTTAAAAAGCACAAGGACTAGCCTCAGGCAGGTACCCCTTTGTATCTATAGTTAGAAATAAATCTAGAAACGCATCCTCTATACATTAACATATGTCATAGTGTCATCTGCCTTTATAAAACGATTTTTAGCCACATTTCCTCAATTATGATTTACATTGAAATTTAACAATTAAAGCATATTCCTCTCCTGCGCTATGAATGACTATAATTAGTCCTCAGCCACCCAGAGATTTGTGTTCTATCTGGAGTGGAAGAAGGTGGTCTTTTTCTCACCTCACACACAGGAAGGAATTGATCTGGGTTTGGTGTTGGTCCCAGCCTCCCCACTCCTGTGACTTTGCTTTAGAATAAAAGTGGGCAAAAATAATTTTTCCAGATAAGCAACGAGCTTATCTGCAACTCACTCTCAAAGTAATGTTAATGTTCAGGTGGTGACGGGGAAGAGGAAACATGTTCAAGGAAACATCCAGGCGTGATTGGCGTTTGTTTTTCCACGGTGTGGGTGTTGAGGCCAATTTGTTTGCAGGAATGTGGGAGAGATAGTGCCTTAGGGTAATTGCTCCTCCTACAATTCTTGGAGTTTTGATTAGCAGATGGGTTCCATTTTTTTCCCCAGCTACTTTCTTTTCCATGACCAAAGGTAATTTTTTTCCCATGCATTCAAACCTCAACCCTTGAAAATACCTCCATTCTTATTAAAGCAAAGACCTCTAGCAAAGACTCTTGGCCTACAGCTGAAAGTTCTCCAATGTCAATGATGATAATAAAGCCTGTCCAAGACCCTCCAGGACCCTGCATCAATAGGTTACATCCCAGGGTGGCTCCACTGAACGGAGGGCCCTGCCTAGTTCAGTGTTTTCCACGCTCAGTGGTCTCTTCCCACCAGTCAGGGAATTAGCCAGTCTAATTACCTCTGGCTCATCTTCCCACATGTTGCTTCCCAGCATCAGAAGGGGTTAGAAACAGAATAAGGAAGACGAGGGGGTGCATGGAAGAGAAGGGGTGTCTCAGTGGACTTTTCCCGCATTTTAAGCAGTTCACAGGAAGGCAAAATTGGAAAGCACGGCTGTAATGAGATCTGGAATTACCCACATTCCCCCTGCAGGCTAATTTGCACCCTGAACCCTATCTGAGCTGTTGATTTAGCCCCAGATCCTGTAACTGAAACATCAGCCCTAGAATGACTAATAGTTGCAATTTCTAACTCCAGAGGAGCAAAAGAGAGAAGTGCTTAGAAAACAGAATAAATCCAAGATCTCTTAAGTCTCTTAATTTGGAGAGGTCAATTAGGAAACACCTCACTGAGAGAAGTACAGATTAGAAAAATCGATCAAGACTAGTTGATACTTGGTATATTTAATGTATAGATTTATAGGATGAATACAGAGAGCCATAAAGAAATATCCTACCAATCTGTTGCTTGTTGGTGAATTTTAACTATAAGGTGTTAGAGAAAAGCATTAAATATTTTGAAAAAGGCATGGATTTAAGTACGGATTCAAGGAAAAATTCCTCACTCACTGTCTTGCCTCACAGTCTTGGATGAAAACCCCAGTTTGGCCCAAGATCCTTGGGGGCAGAAGGTATTATGATTTCTAGAAGGCTTGGACTTTCATTCCTCCTGGGGGGAGGGAGGGTGTTCTGAGATGAATTCAGATTCTTGAGCTGCAGGAAAGGCCTCGGTGGTTCCTATTTCCCTGCTGTGATAACTGGTTGCTAAATGAGCTTCAGAAGTTGGAAGCGGGAATAATACCTTCAAGTCGCCCAAGCCATGCCAGTTGGGCTCACCTCTGCCTCCGCTTCTCCTCCCTGCCTCTATCGTTTTGATCTTTCTCTTCCCTGGAATTTGATTTTCTGCGGGTTGTAAGAGGGAGTCATTATCATGCTTGCCCCGTGGACTTCCTTTGATGTTTATAATTTCAGATTCCAACACATTCCAGGCACACTCTTTTATCTCCAATAGTTTGAATTCCTTTTTGGGCTTTACAGAAAGTCTGGTCTCTGGATACTCTTTACTTTAGGCAAACTTAACTTTTACCTTAGAAAAAAAATAGCTTTATTGTGCACGGAATTATTTTCCTTCCATGAAATTTTTCTTTCAGTCTCTAAGGATTTCAGAGAAAGCAGAGGCCTTTCAAAATTCTCTTTCTTGGTTTTGAGCCCGCTTTTCCTTCAACATCTCCAGATGCTTCCCAAACGATGACATGGCCAGAGGCTCAGTTTGCCAACTGAGAGGACAATGAAGGGGGACCCTGGAGCCTGACACGCGTGGGTGCAGATCCCAGCTCAACCAGTGGCCAGCAGAGCCCCTTGGTCAGGACACCACTGCTCTGCATGGCCGTCCTCTTGTCTCCTTGCAGCTCGTCGCCCTAATAAGGGAGTGACGACCCTGTCACATCCTGCTCCAAACAAGACCCAGGGTAACACGATGGACTCCTCCCCTTCTTCCCTCTTTTCCATCTCCCCCTTTCTTTCCTCACTTCCTTTCAAGCCCTCAGAGTTGACAACCAGCTCCCCCTTTAGGATCAAACGACCTGGTCCCCTGGCAGCTGGGGGAGATGCCACAGAGAGTCCTCCAGCCCCAGCTTATTCTGGAATTGCCTCTGCTGACGGGAGCCCCTGGCCCAGGTCGCAGCCCCTCCCAGGACTGCTCAGCCATGACCAACACAGAGTATAAAGTCTCAGCCCCCCTTTCCAACCTGAGACTCAGAAGAATCCTCTCAGCTTCAGAGCCCCCAGTGGGCTTAGCTGTGCATTTTTGGTGACTGTGTCCCAGCTCAGCTTCTCCCTCAGCCCCTGAAGGTGATGTTTTCCCCTGAGCCACACCCCAATAAACTTCCTGCACACTAATCTCCATCCCAGCATCTGTGTCCTAGGGAATTCCACCTGCAACAGCTGTGATGAGGTAGGATACCGAAGACACAATTTGATGGATGAGGAAGTGCACATTAAATAGGTTGAAAGCAATACAAGATGAAGGCTAATGAAGAGTCGTTAAGTTACCATTCAAAAAACACATTCACAGGAAAACTTCAATGGGGTGAAAATAGTGAGGGGGGCTTCCTGGAGGTGGTGTTGTAAGTGTTCGGACTTCTTGATGGGTAGGATTGGAAAAGAAGAACAACACAGGATGCTTTTGACAGAGGGAATCACTCAAGCAATTTGAGACTGAACATCCCTAGTTTGTGAAACAGGAGTTTTAGGAAGGCAAAGCAAACACCATTTGATGGGGGGTGGGAGGGAGCTAGATATAGGGTATGCTAGATTGTGGTTAAATATTAGATTTGGAAGAACTTTGACAGCCAGGCTGTGACATCCAATACCCACAAGCGGTGAGGAGCAACTAGGCATATTGGAGCACATGAGGACACAAGGAAGCTTATCTAGGTATTGGTGACACTGATTCATTGTTGGGGCCAGGTGGGCAGAGATTTCATAGTAATACTTGATGCCAGTTATTGAAAATCACTCCTAATTTTACTTATTTTAACAAAAATCCACTATTTTTTACTTGGTTGTAAATGACAACCTGGATCCAAATTTCACTACATGTGTAGCTGTTTTATCAACCTTTGACTGTTCCATTGCAATTACACTTTCCCCCTCCTGGGATGTTGGCACATAGTGTAGGGAGTTTGAGAGAGGTACCAGGGCGTGTACTGCCATGATTTCCCCCTCCTGGGTTTGTGTGTTTAGGAGTATTATTGATATTTTGCCAGCAGTTTTTATGACGGGTTAGCATTGGGACTAAATTGGAGGAAGGAAAGCAGGTGGGTGAAAATTCCACTGATGCAAGTGGCGTGTGAAGGGAGCTTGGCATCTGGGCAGCGACAATGTGTAGCATGTATCAACATCTCATTCCTTTTTATGGCTGAATAATATTGGACTGAAGTGTATAAACCACATTTTGTTTAACCATGTATCTGTTGATGGGCACTTGGGTTGTTTCTACCTTTTGGCTATTGTGAATAATGCTGTGATGAACATAGGCACGCAAGTAACTGAGTCCATGTTTTTGATTCCTTTGGGTATGTACCTAGGAGTGGAATTGCTGGGTCATATGGTAACTCTATGTTTAACTTACTGGGGAGCCACCCCACTGTTTTCCACAGCAGCTGCACCATTTTACATTCCACCAGCAATGTGTGAGAGTTACAATTTCTCTACGGGCTCACCGACACTTGTTATTTTCCATTTTTAAAACTATAGACATCCTAGTAGATGTGAAGTGGTATATCATTGTGGTTCATATTTCATTCTTAATTGCAGAAATTATTTTTGTATATTTCTTTTTTCTTACTATGCAACAATTTTAATAACCTAGCTCTATATTGATTTTTATTGCAAGCCTTTTAGAAATAGATACACTGGACTTAAGCTGCCTTAAAAGAGCTCACATTTTGTGTTACGAAGCTCTCCATTCAAATTGCTTTTCACTTCCTAGATGATCTTGTCATGGAGGATTTTCTTTCTCTGTGTTTCTTTGTCAAGTCTCTAGTGTTATGCCTGTACGGTCCAGTGGAGATTCTTCTGTTTCCTGAGCAATTTGACAGTTGAACTCATCTAGTCAAAAGAGCTGATAGTCCTTGTTGTCTCTTTTGAGTAACATTTATATTCTGTTGGCAAGATATGAAACTCCCAGCATCAGAGTGTTCTTTATTGAGGGTGAAATGATACAGGACTATGGAAGTAGCTACAACCAGACCCACCTCTTACCCTGCCATGATTGACTTCGTGACAAATTCTGGAATCCTCAGACTGTCTTTCTTTAAAAACTTCCCTAGCCAAATACTAGCCATTATTTTCATTAATGACTTCAAGAAGGGCTAATGGCAGTCAATCACAAAGGAAAATAAAACTCTCTTTTCTTTCTTTTCCTTATATGTTTTGAACACGAAATAGAGGAAAAGTATAAGGTAATCTCTGGGTATTGTTTCCAAATCTTTAAAAATTACGCCTGCATGCAAAAAAGCATTTGAGGAATCTATCACCCTTTGAAGATAAAGCACTAGATAAACTCGGAGTAGAAGGGAACTTTCTCAACATAATAAAGGATATAAATGAAAAACCTATAGCTAATATCATGTTCAGTAGTGAAAAAGTCTGAAAGCTAAGATTAAGAACAAGACAAGGATACCCACTTTCATCACTTCTGTTCACCATGTTTATAACCACAGCAATTAGGCAAGAAAAGAAATAAAAGGCATCCAAATTGGAAAGAAGGTACTAAGACATGTCACAGGTGACATGATGTTATATGAAGAAAACCCTAAAGATTCCACAAAAAACTGTTAGAGCTAATAAACAAATTCATCAAAGTTGCAGGCTATAAGATCAACATGTGAAAATGAATATTTCCATACACAAGCAGTGACTAACCCAAAAAGGCAATTAAAAACAATTTCATTTACAATATCATTAAAAAGAATAAAATACTTAGGAATAAAATCAACCAAAGAGGTTCAGGACTTGTAAATTAAAACTACAAAATATTGCTGAAAGAAATTTTAAGACTTCAAGAAACAGAAAGACATCCTATGTTCATGCATTGGAAGACAATATTGTTAAGACTGAAATACTCCCCAACGTGATCTATAGATTCAATGTAATCCCTATCAAAATCACAAAGGCCTTCTTGCAGAATAAAAAACCTGATCCTAAAATTTATACAGAGTCTCGAGGGACCGCCAATAGCCAAAACAATCGTGTAAAAGAAGAGCAAAGTTGTAGAACTCATAATTACTAAGTTCAAAAGTTACTACAAAGTCACAGTCATCAAAATAGTGTGGTGTTGGCATAAAGACAGACACAATAGACCTCTGGAATAGAAAGTCCAAAAATAATCCCATATATTCATGGCCAGTTGATTTTGACATTGATGCCAAGACCATTCAATGGGGGAAAGAACATCCTCTTCAAAAAATGGTGCTGGGACAACTGGATATCCACACGTAAAGAAATTATGTTAGACCCTTACCTCATACCATATACAGAAATTAACTAAAATAGAGCAAAGACCAAAATGTAAGAGCTGCAACTGTAAAATTCTTAGAAGACAACATGGAGGAAAATCTTCATGACATCATTAGCTATCAGGGAAATGAAAATCAAAACCACAATGAGATATCAGTTCACACTTACTAGGATGGCTACAAGCCACAGTCAGACAATAACCAGTGTCACTGAGGATGTGAGAAATTAGAACCTTCATACACTGCTGTTAAAAATGTAAATGGTGCAGACACTTTGGAAAACAGCCTGGCAGTTCCTCAAAAAAGTTAAACATGAGTTACTATTTGGCCCAACAATTCCACTCCTAGGTATGTTCCCAAGTGAAATGAAAATATGTGTCCACACAAAAACTTGTACACAAATGTTCATAGCAGCATTGTTTATAATACCCCCAAACAGAAACAATTCAAATGCCTGTCAATGGACAAGTGTTTAAATAAAATGTGGTATATTCATACAATGGATTATTATTTGGCCATAAAAAGGGATGAAGTACTAGTTCACGTGACAACATGGATAAATCTTGAAAACATGCTAAGTGAAAGAAGCCAGGCACAAAAGGCTTCATATTGTATGATTCCATATATGTGAAAGATACAGAATAGGCATATTTATAAAAACAGAGAGTAGATTAGTGCCTGCCAGAGGCTGGAGGCAGGGGGCAGGGGCTGCTAATGGGTACTGGCTGTCTTTTTGAGGTGGTGGAAATGTTCTAAAATTGATTGTGGTGATGGTTGCACAACTCCCTGAATATGTGAAAAAAACTTTCAGTGGGTGAATTGTATGGTACATGAATGGTATAATAATATATATTATATCTCATTAGAGCTACCAAAAAAGGGTTCAAAGGAATTGGACTCCTCCAGCCCTTCCAACCTTGCCCTCACTCACGATAGAGTGGGAAAACCTCCAGTTTCAGCTGCTGGTCTCAAATTGGCCCCCTGTTTGTTCTTTTTGGGCTTCTCCTGTTCTTAGATCCATCAGCTGATGCATTATTTCCCACTGTTTCCTCCCGCACTTTGCCAATAACCAGCAAGTCTGTGGCTGTTTGCTGCTTTGTCCCACTCACCTGTGCTTTGGGATTCAACGGGACACTCTGTAACCGACTTTTTGTTGTAATTATTGTCTGTGGCTTTTTTGTTTTGCTCTCTGGCTGCTCTGTTTTTAGGTGGGGATTCAGAAAAATCAAAAACTTATTCTGTCAGGGTGACCACCATCTTCCTAGGAGCCCTGTAGGAGAGCTTTGTCAAGTACCCTTTTTTGATATGAATTTCAAAGATTCCTCCCCCCAACCTATTTAATTGGTCTTTTGTCATTTGAGCTTCATGGATGGGTCACTTGGAGATGAGGAGGTGGGAGTTCTGAGGGTGATTCATAGCTGCCCACACTGCACTTTATATGACCTGGGGGTCGCACCTTTCTGATCGATCACTAGCGAATCCATTGAGCCCCTTGTTTTAACAGCCTCGAGGCTCTGTAGCACGCTGGACTTTCCCAGGTTGTTATTCCTATTTTCTCTTGAGCTTCTTCAATAGTGCAATTCAGCCCATCTATTGCTTAGAAAGTATTGCTATGGTAACCTATTCCGGCATGTAAAGCTGTTACTTAGAGTTGAGGGAAATGAAGGTGGACGAAAAAACTGAGTACTCCAACCGTTCCAGCACCGCTTATTCCCCAAAGGCACCTGAAAGAGTTAAGGGAAACAAACATGTAGGTATTGAATACATTGCGGCACTCTGTCCATCACAGATGCGGAAGGGTTCAATCCAGCTGGCGTTCGCAGAGGACACTTCTCTGAAGCAGAGAATGTTGGTGAATTTAATTCCTTGCCACACTGGGGTTTGCAGAAGAGTCTCTAATAAGACTGCCAGATGTCTAATTTGGGGTCAAAAGATAGCTTGTTTTAAAGCGTCTTAAATTCCTGTGGAGTTCTATTAAGATTTAAACTCCAGTTTCCACAGCTGTGAAAGTTGTTCCAAGGCTGAATGCAGAAGTCCAGTGTTTTACAGCCTGTGTCTTCCAAATGGTTGCCAAGGATCCCGGGAAATGTGCACAGGTACAAAGAAGTCTTTCAACTCGAAATGGGGGAAAGGTGCTATATTAGTTTCCTACGGCTGCTGTAATGAATTACCACACACTTAGTGGTGTAAAGCAACACAAATTTATTATCTTACAATAATCAGAAGTCCAAAGTGGGCCTCCCTGAACTAAAGTCAAAGTGTCAGCAGAGCCTTTTGGAGGCTCCAGAGAGAATGTTTCCTTGCTTTTCCAGCTTCTAGCGTCTGCCTGCATTCCTTGACTCACAGCCCTTCCTCTGTCTTCAAAGCTGGCCGGGTAGTATCTTCAAATCTCTCCCTGACTCTCTGATCTCTGCTCCTGTTGTCACATCACCTTCTTTGAGTCTGACCCTCTTGCCTTTCTCTTATAAGGACCCCTGTGACCACAGTGAGCCCATTTGGGAAATCGAGGATATCTTTCCATCTCAAGATTATCACTTAATCACATCCACAAAGTCCCTTTTGTCACGTAAGGTAGTGTATTCATGGTTTCTGGGGATTAGGACATGGGCATTATTGGGGGGGCCATTATTTTGGCTGCCACAGATCCCAACATATCCGAGGTACTCCTGCTCTAACCAGAACCTGGTCTTTTCACCTGGGTCCCTATTGAGCTGAAAACCTCCAGGATCTGGTGCCAGGGGAGCTAGAATGTCAAAGCCAAGGATGCTCAGGGATGCTGTTAGGAAACAGACACTTCTTAAGTTTTACTTAGAGTGGGGAAGACATCAAACAGGAAAGTATCCTATTTAAATCAATTACTCACCTGCCAGCCTTCTCTGAGGCTTTGCTTCTTCGACTACCGTCACTTTCCCTTTTCCATCTTCAACTTCTCGCTCCTTTGCCCAAGGATATGTTTAAGCCTCTTCTATCCTAAAAAAGCAAACAGCATTACCTTCCCAGGACACTACAGCGGCTCTTGACCTAGGCAAGGTGGCAGTTCAAGAATCCTTTTATTTAAATACATTTTTTTAAAATTAATTAATTAATTTATATTTATTTTTGACTGTGTTGGGTCTTCACTTCTGTGTGAGGGCTTTCTCTAGTTGTGGCAAGTGGGGGCCACTCTTCATCGCGGTGCGCGGGCCTCTCACTATCGCGGCCTCTCTTGTTGCGGAGCACAGGCTCCAGACGCGCAGGCTCAGTAGTTGTGGCTCACGGGCCTAGTTGCTCCACGGCGTGTGGGATCTTCCCAGACCAGGGCTCGAACCCGTGTCCCCTGCATTGGCAGGCGGATTCTCAACCACTGTGCCACCAGGGAAGCCCAAGAATCCTTTTATTTAATAGGAAATCAGTGCTCATTACACAGGACACCGTGTAGCTGCTGTACAGGACCCTTCACCGCCCTCTGTCTTTGTGTCCACCTACAAATGCTTGCTATCCTTCTCCAAATACAGAGCCCTGGCTCACCTGCTATTCCCCACCACACATCACTCCTCACCATCCTCTCATGCAGCCCTGCCCCCGGCGTTTCCACCATTTTCGCTTGGCACGAGCAGTTGCCACCACCTGGAATATTTTCCAGTCCTTGCTCTTCTTCTTTACCCAAGAGATCTCTCCCGGGCCCTCCTGTCTCTGGTCAATGCTCGCGTCATCCATGAATCCCCAGGCAGCATTAGTGGCCCATCCTCAGGGCTCACACGAGGCTCTGCTCATGATGGATTTACTTCCGAGTGTCTCCTCCTCCCGTGGACCACAAGCTCCTAATGAGTAGGGATGGAGTTGCTCCCCTCTGCTGCTGCAGCGTCTAGCACAGCGCCTCATACAAAGCAGTTACTCAGTACAGTTCTCATGGGTGGTGGAATGACTCCAAATGTCCTGCTGCAAGTTCTCTTACGACTTCTGGTCCTCCTTGCCTCTTCCCTTGGAGATCCTGCTGAATTCTCAACATTGACTTGCTCCGAAGTCCCTCTTCTTCCCCAGAAATCAGCACCTCTTCCTGATTTCTTCTCTGTTCAATCCCTGTTTATTAAACTCTTAACTCTGTGTGCTAGACACAAGGGGTACAAAGATAAATAAGACCCAGAGCCATGCCCTCAAGGAGGGTCTAGATCAGGGTTTCCCATTCTTGATGCCACTGACATGTGGGGCTGGATCATTCTCTGTTGTGAGGGCCTGTCCTGTGCACTGAAGATTGTTTAGCGGCATCTCTGGCCTCTACCCGATAAGTGCTGGCCACATCCACCTCCCAATCATGACCAAAAACGTCTGCAGACATTGTCAAATGTCCCCTGTGAGACAAAACTGACCTCCATTGAGAACCACTGGTCTAGATGCAGAGACATCAAGAAACAGAGAGAGAAAAATTTCCAAATGAGGTAGATGTAAGCACAAAGTACAAAAATGATCTGTAAGAAAATTAAATTGGAGACTTGGAAAATACTTGTATGTACACTGATGAACTGACCAAGAATCTAAAGCTTCGTCACATGAAATAATTAAAAGGCAACACAAGACAGCATTTTCATAATGGGAGACGAGGGGGTTAAAACTTGTTCAGTCCTTGCTATGCAGAAGCTGCTTTGCATTTGTTGATTCATTTCATTCTCAGGACAATCCTGCGAGGCAGGGATGGTTTTCCATTAGTTAGAGGAGGAAAGTGAATTAATGAGTTAAGGTTACATGCTCAAGGCGACACCTCGGCTTCTTTGTATTTGCTAATGGCACCACATTCCTCTCCGCTCCCCCCCCCACCCCCGTCTTTGTGGTCAGCACACTGTCTTCTTCGAGCCACCCCAGTGTCACCCCCGAAACCATCAGTGTCGTGTCTGGAGGACTGCAGCATCACAATGTCTCATATCTGCTCTTGTTTCCTTCTCTAATTCCCAGCTTTCCCCACCTCCAGTTTCACCCTGGTCCTCTCCACCCTAAACATTAGCCAGCATGATTCCTAATGCACAATCTGACACTGCACCCGCTTTCTTTCCACTGCAAACCAAATTAAAGTCCAAGCTTCATGGCTTGGCTTTCTAGCGTCCTTTCTCTGAGTTCCACCTAGGTTCCTAGTCTCGTCTCTCACTGCCTCCTAAAGTACACGTCCTGCTCGGCTAAGAGCAGCTAGTATATCTGAAGTGCTTATATTGGTTCATAGACTCCTTACAGCAGCCCAGTGAGGTAGACGGTGCCGTTCTTGTTTTACCCAAGCTGCTTCATTTTTGCCTTTGCTCAGGCTGTTCACATCGTTGCCTGGACACCTGGTTCCTCCCTTCCGTCACCCCCTTTGCTCCTGGTAAAGCCACCTGCAAGACTCCGCTCTGACGTCACACCTTCCCAAAGCTGCTCTCTATCATTTAACCCTTGGAGATGGTTATTCTCTCTGTATAGTACATTGTCCCTGTATTTATGTCATATCCCTCTCACAGTAAGCTTCTAGAATGGCATCAGAACCGCCCCTACACTCCTGGGGTTCTACCCTTAGTAGATGCTCAAATACACGTTACCTGAACAAAGTTGAGGCCCAGTGCTCACGTGGTTTCTGACCTTTAACATTTTTCCTCTATCACAGCCGCCCTGGTAGCCCTATTGACCGGAGCATCAGGGCTGCGAGGCACGCCTCCTGAGCCCTCGGCCTGCATCGCCCGCTCTGTCAGGGCTCAGGGGCTCGGTGTCCCGTCTGCATCTGGGGACACCCGCGCCAGCCCTGAGCAGGATGGAGCCTGGTGAGCGGGCACCCCTGCTCTCCCCCTACTCGCCCCGCCCCCTTTCCTCTAGCCTGGGGCCGAGGGAAGGAGCTCCCTATGTCCCTCCTCTGCCAACAAAAGGAAGACCAATCAACCCGCGGATTCTGCGCAGAGGGGCAGCGGGAGCGCAGACGCAGCCGCAGACGCCGGTCGCTCCCGCTCGGCTGCCGCGCCCCCTGCTGGCGAGATGCGGAATCACAGAAAGCACACGACACCTCCCGGGCTTTATTGGCCTACGTCCGAAACCAAGACGTTTTGATGGTGGGGAGAGGGTGTGAGAAAGCAGGTACGTCCGAGGAAACATTGTTTTGTTTCTGACCCACCCTATCCCTTTTCTGATGTTCTCGGTAGTAGCTTCAATAGCTGTCATTTCCAAGAGCTGACTCGGCTCCATTCGGTGCTCAAGTTTTCCCTTGCTCTACTGCGTTTAATCCTGCGGGTGCCGTGACTTCCTCCCTTTCTGTGGATGAGGAAACTGAGGCACAGAGAGGGAAGTCGCTGTTCAAAGCCTCACGGTCAGTGGTGGAGTCGGGATTCACACAGGTTGTGACTCCAGAAGCTGCGGCCCTGGAAGGTTCGATGAGGGCAGCCCGGTCCGTTCCCAGCGCCAATGCTCCACACGAGGCCCTGAGAAATGCGAAGGCCCCACGTTCTCCCGCCCCGCAGGCCCCCAGATCCAGAGCAGTACTCCATGATCTTTCCCTGGAGGTGGTGAACTTGCCGCTTGTTCCTCCTTTGATGCGTCCTTGCCTCAAGGATGTTTGCATGTTTCAAGTCCTGGCTTTGCTCCACATCAGCCATCTTCCCTGTGTAGGAGGCAGGAGTCTGCGCGGGGAGAGCCTGGATGGTGGGAAGCAACCTGGACTTTCTACCCTCCCCCAACAGAGGGAGAGAGAGAAACCAAATCTGAGAGTCACTTGAGTGTTAGAGGGGCCTTAGAGGTTATTTCTTTAGGTTCTTTCTTATAAGCAACAAAGAGCCACTCAATGATCTAAACTGAAAGGAATTAATTGAAATGACAGTGGATGGCTGGAGACCCTGGCTTGGAGAAGAGGCAGAAATAGGGGCAGGTCGATAATGGGCAGGACCACAGCCAAAGTCACGTCCCACAGTCAATCTGGCGTTAAGTCCTGCTGCTGCCTGGACGCCACAGCTGGAGGCACCTCTGCTCCTGACGCAGCTGTCTCTGGAAGATGGATGAGGAACCCGCCACTTGCGTCTGTGTCTTTTTTAGTAACTGATTCAGCATTCTGATACCTTCAGGTTACACCTAGGTCACAGCCCTCCTGACTACAGGGGAGGCTTTCTGCTTTCCGATGGGAAGTGGTCCTGCCCACACACCAGGACTTACATGGCTCGGTCTCTGAACCCAGGAAGGAGATTAGATGCTGGGCAGCCCCACAAACCAAAAATGCCCACTACAGCGGTCATCTAGTTAAAATTTGTTTGCATCCCCTCCCCTCCCCCTGCCTTAAATTACAGATGAGATGCTGAGTCCTAGAGGGGAGAATGGCTTTCTTAATGACATCTCCTGTGCTAACGCCAACCAACTGGATCCCAGTTGAACGGAGCACTGCTGGGGGATCTCGGGGCTTTGGCTGGCTGGGGCAGGAATGGGGGCCAAGGTTGCTGTGCTGTCCTGCACTGTGCTTTCCCACGTAAGGCATTCAGACAAAGGCACAGCTGTTTCTTGCTGGAAAGCCTGAGTCTTAGGTGTCTCCTCTGGCCACCCTGCCTTGTGGATGGCTAAACACACTAACGCCATTTCCTGTGTCTGGCAATTTTACTTTACAGGACGAGAACACTACAAGGTTTAGCAAGAGACTGTCTGTGTTTGTACTCTAGACTGGATGTTCCCACACCTAGCCTTGCTGAGAATCATCCAGAGTCCTCTGCCCTGCTAAAGGCCTATATGGACCATCTCCTGGGCATGGGCAAGAAAAATCTTAAAAAAAAAAATCTTGGGGTTTCTCATGTGGCACATTTCCTGTGTGGCATTTGGGAACCCACTTCCCAGAACAGAAGCCTGTCTTCCATAGGTGGAGAAGGTTCCAACAGCTCTTTATCAGCTGAAGTCCACCCGAACCCAAGGATGCAGAATTTCCAGGCTTAGAAATAGCTGGGACATTTCTCTATATATCTGCATGTCACATGACTTGGAAAACAATATTACAATTGCTTACGACATCTATCTTCTCTAGACCTACCAGGCTCCGAAGAGGAGCTCAGCCACATGCAACTGTGTCCTCTGCAGTTCCTGGCACCTAGCAGGCTCTTGATTCATGAACATTTAGCATTATCCAAAGTCACTGTTCCCTCCACCAAACACCCGATACAAAGCAGCCTTGACAACTGCATGAATCACCTTGACAGTTGCCTTTGGAAGGTACTGCAGGATTGGAGCACTTCCCAAAACCTGGGTCTGATCAGAATTCCAGGGGACCTGGGCTGTCAGAAATCCTTGGCCTGTTCTCCAGAAGGCCCAAGATAGCTCAGGCTTCTCAGTGAGTCCTTGTGCCTGATTCCGCTGGGCAGCAGGCCTTTGGCGTAGGATTTAGGTATTCATAAAGACCGCTAACAGGTACTTCGTACTGTCCTAGCACCTTATATGTTAGTGCATTCAATTCTTACCACCTTACAAAGTAGGTTTTATTACTTTCTTTGTTCTACTCATTTCACAGGCCCAGAAAAGAGGCAGAGCTGGAATTTGAACCCAGGCATTCTGGTTCCAGAGCACTCATTTTTAACCACTACGATTTTTTTTTTTTAAATATAAATTTATTTTTGGCTGCATTGGGTCTTCGTTGCTGCATGTGGACTTTCTCTACTTGCGGCGGGCGGGGTCTACTCTTCTTTGTGGTGTGTGGGCTTCTCACTGCGGTGGCTTCTCTTGTTGTGGAGCACAGGTTCTAGGCGTGTGGGTTTCAGTAGTTATGGCACTCGGGCTCAGTAGTTGTGGCTCGTGGGCTCTAGAGTGCAGGCTTAGTAGTTGTGGCGCACGGGCTTAGTTGTTCCACAGCATGTGGGATCTTCCCGGCCCAGGGCTCGAACCCACGTCCCCTGCATTGGCAGGCGGATTCTTAACCACTGCACCTCCAGGGAAGTCCCACCACTATGTATTTTTGAATAAACAAGATCCTTTTTTTGGATATCCCAAATTCAGCTTTAACTTGGGCAGCTAAGACCAAAATGAATTTAGAAATAGCAGTGACACACGTGCAGCCCAGAGGACCCAAAGGTCTCTACTTGCTGGCAGTGATCTGCGTAGCTTCAAGTCCACGCTGCCTGGCCTTCCTGGCTGAGGCCACTTAATTCCATTTGTCAAGTTAGTGGCCGCACACATGCCGCCAGCAGCTGTGTTCTTAGCACAGGAACCTAAGGGGGCCTTCTCTCTGTGCAAACGAGCCTTGCAGATGGTGCTGCCCTGCCCTCGTATCTGGTTCTAGTGACCGCTCCCTCACATGTGAATCCTGGCCAGGTTGGTCAAGTGTGGTTGCCTGGATGTCCCGAGGCTGGACCAGCCTGCCAGCACAATTTCACATAGGACTCCCAGCAAGTCCTGAAGTAAGCCGTTATCATAGTAAGAACAATCTTTCCACCTCCTGTTTATATACTTTTCTCACAAATGACAAAACAGGCACTAGACACACTGAGACAAGGAGAGCCAGTGTGGGACACGCAGGCAGCCAGAACTCAAATCCAGGCAGACCAGGCAAGGTTAAAGCATAGTAATAAATGAGATACAAAGTTGATGTAATTATTTAATGACACAGGAAAATAATGTTATGAAACAAGATGGTTACAAATAGTGGGTAAGGATGACTTACTACACCTTTGATAAAAAAAATGAAAAAGTATGTGTACAAAACACTGGAGGGTTATGTATCAAAATATTGGCAGTATTTACTTCTGTTCAGTGATTAAATATTCTCTTTGCTTTTGTGTACTTTCTGAAACATGATTATTTCTGAAACAAAAAAGAATAGTTACTGGAAAGAGAAACAGTTATTAAATGCCGGAAGTCCAGCAATCAAGGTCTGAAACCCGGGACATGTCTAGCTAGGGGGACAGTGGTCCAGCCCAGGTGTGGAACAGTGTATCATTCTTTTCTTTTCCTACTGCAGTGCTGTCTACCAGACTGTTTCTTCTACATTTGATACTTATATTTAATAGGAATCTATGAACATGAACTGGTACAACAGCAAAATGATGCTAGCAACTTTGGTTTTAAATAACTACAAAATGTAATAACCATTCTGTAGTTACAAAACACACTAGAAATAAAACATAAAACACACCAGAAATCAAAAGTTCCTACAACAAAAAACCCCATCTGACTAAACCACTGACTTTGTTGCTCATTCTGATGTGTGTTCATTTTCAATTTTCACCATAAATCTATTTTTGTTTCATGGATCTGGAAGAGGCAATTTTTCTCAAAAAGATGCTTTGCCTTCTAAGTACTATGAAGAGTTGGAAGGGCTCACCAAAATCCAAACCACTTCAAACAAACAAGTTTGACTGAGGAGTGTCACCATTCTCTGTGCCTTAAAAACAAAAGTCTGCTAAGTTACCAAATGGAGAACAGCAGAGTATTACACCTGTAAATGAGGCTCAAAACTCTCAGATCTCATCCCCACCCTACCCTCCATGTCAGGACTGCTGGGGCACTTTATTCAAATAACAATGACAACCCGTATTTCTTACCCTTAAAAAAGTAAAATGGAGAAAGGATCATTGTTTTAAAATCCAACATATAAAAAACACAGTGCCACCTTTAACCGGAGGTGCGTCTTAGGTATTTCCCAAAGCTCTCTGCCCTTTTACGTGGCAGCATTTTCAGGAGGGGTCAGAAAACTACTGAAGTAAGGTCCAAGAAACAACGAAAGGTCCAAGAAACAACCAAAACCAAAAAAATAAACTGAGATAATTTCAGCTGTCCAGTGTCAGCTGCCCTGTGTGGCACCTGCCCTGTGTGGCAAGCTGACACGGCACCCTAAGCCATACACATCTTCAGACGCCAGGAAGGAAAGGTGCCAAAGGAGTTACACTACAACACTAACCAGTCTGGGGAAGAAAAGATTTAAACTTAAAAACATTCTATCATCACACAGACTAAGAAGGTCCCCTGCTTCGTCCTTGGCCAATCAAGAAATACTGAACTGTTTTATATCCCCGAAGAGGAGACCCACTGGAAATGTCAGTGCCGGCGCCCCAAGTCCATTCATACTCGTTAGACAAGTCCCAAATCCTACGGCAACAACAATTCCTTTGTTAGAGCAAGAAAAAAAAAAAAATTCCATTTCAGGACAAAGGCGTGTCTTCAGTGAGAGAACTGCCTGCCGTCAGATGGTTTCCTGCTTATGTGCTTGAAGATCTTGGACTTCTCGACTTTTCTGGCTTTCTGGTAGCCGAAGCCACCGCCGCCGCCCCTTTTTTTAAGTTTGCCGTCGTTGCTGTTCACGTCTAAAGGGGGACGTTAAGGAAATCAAGCAACACAAAGACAAGGACTCCAGTCTACCGTCTGCAGAAGAACCAGCCAGCTGTACCCCAGGGGCCCCACCACCCCTCCCCAGGCCACGAACACACGCGAACATTCCAGACAATCAGCAGTGGCCACGTGACTGTGGAATAAAACTAGCAGATAGATTTTTAAGGCCAGTGTAATACTTCTATTATTCTTCCACGCAATGAAGCCGAAGAGGTAAATCGGTTAAGTGTGTAGGAACACATTAAGAAATACTCCCAGTGTCAAAACAAAATGACTTTCACCTCTGTTGGGAGCTGATTCAGAGGTGCCTGACCGAGTGGAGCTGCTCTTCCTGTCACACGGGGACTCAACATGTGTTCACAACAGCAGACACTGACTCGATGCCCACGATGCGGACGGCCACCCAAAGGTGGTCCTCCAAGTCCCCGTGGGAGTTACTACCACGGTGTTAACGAGCAGGCCTCACTCCAGCTGGCTGCTGCTTCTGTTGAAAGTGTGTAATAAAACACATATTACGTATCACAACAGAAGCAACTGGACGTGTTCCCTTTGCCTTTTATCTTGAGTAGCACTTAGGCTATTTTCTTTCGCTGGTCTTGCCATTTCCTTGCACGAAATACTTCAATGACTGAGAGGATGAAAGCCCTCTGAGAGGTTCCATCTTGTCTGCAGCTTCTTCAAGGTATCCCGCTCCTCTGTGTACCCTGTACAGTGAAGCCACACACCGCCAAGCCCCGCCCCTCTGAGCTTCTCCCCACAACGTACAACTCCCCCTGCTGTCTGCCACTCAAATTCCGCTGTCTTTTTTAAAGCCATGAACTGTCTCGCTTCTGTAGTCTCCACGCTGACAATTAACCCCTGCCCACCCCACGTGAGCACTGGCAAGAGGTCAGTGACCAGCTTGAAGGCCTGGGCCCTGCAGGCCTCAGCCAGAGCAGACACACCAGCCCAAGTGCTAAGCCCCAAGGCCCCCGGTCACGCTTCTGTCCCTTAGTGCCTGGACGAATTCATAACCACAAAGAAAAGGATACTCAAATCAACAAAAGGAGGCACCTTGAAACCAAACGACAGAGCAACCTGAGGCAAGTTTAAGTTATTAACATTAAAGATCTGTTTCAGCGAATGGGAATCATACGCTCGAATGTATGACTTATATGCTTCCTGGGCTGACTTATGAAGGAAGTAGTTCTTTTCAATCAGTTTTTCAAGCTGAAACAGAAAGAAATATTGCTTTTAATGAAATAAAAAAGCACGTCATATAAAACATTTGTTCCACTACACTTGCTCCAAGCTTTGTAATATCTGCAAAATCAGGCTGCAGTTAAGAATGACGACAAAATTCTTGTAAGATACGGACGGAAACAAGGTAGAGAGCTCTGGAATGTGGTCACCAGCGCAACAAGACACGGAAACAATCGCTCGGTCCGAACTTCTCACTTTATGAACAGGGAGACTCGGAGGACAGAGAGTGTCAGTGAGACGCTACGAAGGTGGTGCTGGGACGACCCTTCCTCCCCCTCTGCCCTGCATACCTGAGACTGAATGTCAGAAATTTTGGACCAGGAAAACTCAAATTCACTTAAAGGAACCTAGAAAACAAAAGCATGCAGGTTAGTAAAGCAGGATGGCTCTGATGCAGCTCATCAGGCACTGAAGAGACGGAAGGGGAACAGGCCTGTGGAATTCCCACGGGCCAGACACCTGCTCCCTCGTCTCCCAATGCCAATGGGACAGGCTTAACCTCCCTCTGCTGACTGCACATGAATCATGCTATGGAATCCTCTTGAAAGAAAAGGCGAGAAACTGGCAGGGACAATGAACCACTGAAGCCCTTTTCTCTAAATAAAGATCTCTGTGGATGCAACATGATGAAGCAGCTTGAAGCTTCCAGCTGAAAGAACCACTAGCCCTTCTCTCCAACACCACACTGCCCTGTGACTGGGGTCTGTGACACTAGGTCACAGTGATCACAAACTCCTACAGGAAGGATATTTCTTACCAGTCGGAACTTCTTAGATGACTGGGGAGTGCGAGACCGGTGCTAGATGCTGGGGGGAAAGAACAGCTGCCCGAGTCACGGGCCCTGCCGTCAGGGAGCCTGCCGCCTTGGGGGAGACAGGTAAGTGACGAGACAACTTGCCGAGCACCCGTGCTGGGGGTCATGAGGAGGGCAGGGCCTCCCAGAGGAGACAGCAGCTAGCGGAAGCAGAGGCTCTCTGAGAGCCGGGAAACAGGCATCTGGAGAAAACGTGCGAGGGCTGATGGCAATCCCTAGGAGCTGCTCCACGATGGGGGAGTGGGGGAAGGAAAATCCACCAGGCGACACTGTGCCAGTGAAGAGGCAAATGTTAGGCAAGACAAGGCCTGACAAGCATTCTCAAGACCTGGCAACAGAGAGGCCAAAGCCAGATGAGGGCGGACTGGAGACCAAAATCAGAGGAGTTGAAATGTAACCCACTTTTCAAAACGGCAGACTGAGGAAAGGCGACAGGCAGTAGCCACGCTGGACCTCGTGGTAGGAGAGCGGGTTTAGGGTTGAAGTTATTTTTTGGTCAGAGACTTGAGACGGTAAAGAGCGAAGTGCCAGGGAGGGACGGAGTCAACGAAGAAGGGCCCGAAGGAGGAAGAGGTAGGAGGGAATGGGCTCCCTGGGCTTGGGGCGAGGTGCAGACACGTGGAGAAGGGCTGCAGCGGGGGAGCAGGGGCAGAGATGACCGGCGTGAGGGAGCTCGCTCACAAGGAGTGGAGACGGTTTCAAACAGGGCTGCGGGGACGAGAGCGGAGACTGGGGACAGGGACGCACCCTGCGCGACACAGAGCTCAGGGACGGGGCCTCGGGGACAGTCTCCCGCTCACAGTTCCTGGGGGCGACCACGTAAATCTCATCCGCTAAGCTGCTCTAACAACTGTCCGAACGGCATGGCGACGACGCCGGACTCCTCGGACACACCGAGAAATGGTGCTTAAGGCCATGTGCACCGGTAACCAGTTCCTCCCGAGAGCAATCTGTCCCCAGCTTAAGGTTTTCCAAGTGAAGGGCTTTACCTTGGATTGCTTCAAGTAGCGAAGGAAACCCAATTCTTCAGGGCGCAAAATGAGCAAGGCATGCCCTCTGCCGTTCAGGCCTCTGGCTGTTCTGCCCACACGATGAATGTATTCCTTTGGTGGAGAGAGAAAGCCTGAGGTAACACACTGGTTTCCATGGCAACCTGTGGCGATCTGCACGTCCAGAACCTGCACGGCAGTGGACGGCAGTGTGCCAGCACAGCAGTGTGAGACGGCCCCCACCTCCACCTAGTGGCGCCACACAGCCCGTGACCAAGCTCCCCAAAGCTGGCCCCCCATTCCTTCCGCAGGGAGCGTCCCCACAGAGGTAACACAGCCATGCCCGGGGCCAAGGAAAGCTAGACAGAACATTCACATTAATTCTGTGACCTAATCAGATGACTATTAAGTGTGCTTCAACTTCAAAAGGGCTTTGGGAAACACATTTAAATGCCGGCTGATAATTTATATAATCTATTGTCTGTTGAAATACCCAATAAAACTTATTTTACTACATATAGTAAGGAATGGTATCTATCTCTGTAAGCAAATTTTATTTCCTTCTGACATCTACTGCTCTTAACCGATCCTTCCAAGCATATAACATGCCTAACGTAAGTCCCACTGACACCTGTCGAATCTCCCTGCACACACCCTCTCTGGGTCCTGCAAAAGCCCTGAACGCTATCAGCCTCAGAGAAGTCCTGCAGTCACTGCACACTAGAGGGGTATTCTGCGGAATGCGGTATTTCTCAGGGAACCTTGGGGTCATCCGGAGGGTCATACTGAACAATCCAGTCCACTTCAGGAATGTCCAGCCCTCTAGCTGCCACGTCTGTACACAACAAGATCCCCGAATCTGCATTGCAGAACTGGAAGAACGTGGTCGTACGCTTGTTTTGTTTCTGCCTTCCCTAGAATCAAAACAAAACATCCATTGGAACAGAAAACTTGAAGTTGTTTGTGGGAGGTCTCGATGTAGAATCCCCAAACCGTGGAACTATTACCCTGCTTTACTTCAAGTTCATAACCAGTCCTATTTCCTCAAGGGATGGCGTCCGCTCCTCCTTTCTGGTCCCCGCCCCTCCACCCCCAGCAAAGCTCCCTCCACACAGGGTCAGTCACCCACTATTGCCCAAACGACTTAGAACTATGTTTGGAGGAGAGAGCAATACCTCAATCCCCACGATCTATATAACTTGATAAGTGTAACCTGTTTTTAATAAATTCATCATAATCACTTACATGAATGGCCAAGACAGGCAAATCGATGTAGTTCAGCAACTCATAGTGGTATTTCACGGACTTACAGGACGAAAAGAAGACCATCAGTTTCTTCTTCCGGTTCTTCTTAAGGAATGTAAAGAGGAGGAGGAATCTCTTTTCGGAAGGACAGACAACGTATCCCTAGGAGAGGTGCAAGTGGACAGACACAGAAGAATCAAATGGACATTTTCAGCTTCATCAACTAATATAATTTGATGGAGAGCACAGATTAATACAGCATATACACTGTTATGCCTCACCTACAGCAAAATTACTGCCTTCTTTATAACAATGCATTCCTAAAATAAGACTAATTTTAACTCTTTTGATTCCTTTTATTGGCTACAATCACTGGATACTAAATACTTCCCATATTTCTGAGACTACTGGTTATTAAGTTCTTGTAATCATAATGTACCAATACCTCCGTTAACTGGAACCCTCAAAGTGTATCAATGTTTCATTTTTAGAAGGTCCTTAACAGCAAGACCTCAAATAACCACAGCTTAGGTGCACTGTCCTAAACATGATAACAAAGCTGGGTGAATATATTTTTAAAAACTCAACAACCAGTGAAAGGTTTTTAAGCTGAAGTGTTACAGGAAACAGATCATTCAGCAAAAGAGTCAACCTTAAGCTCTATTTTTAATCAAGCTAGTCTGGATCTCTGCCACCTCATTTCCACAGTGAGGCGCCTGAAACCAGCCTCTCCGCCTTCTAGCTCACCTCACATCTTAGCGCAAAAGATTATTAAACAGCAAAATGTTTTTTACTCATCTAAAATTGGCAGTGATATATTCAGTTCATTAACCCATTTGCTTTCTAGACGATCCTCCAAACACTTGCAAGGAAACACCAACGACCCTTAAAATCGAAGGTATTGACAAAACGTACCTGCTCAAGACCGTCCACGGTTGCATGAGCTTTATCGTCATCAACACCAACATACAAGGGCTCCTTTTTCAGAGAAATCCTTGCCAGGTCTTCAACTTTTCGAGTTTGTGTGGCAGAAAAGAGCATGGTCTGTCTGCGGGCTGAAACACACCCACATAAACATGACCCAGATCCTTCAGGGAACCCTTAGAATTGCTTCACAACTAAAAATGCTCTCAGTGGAACTATCAGAAATGAGAGACATGGTATCACTATAAATAGTAAGAAAGGAACATCATGGACAACTTTAGACATTTGACAACTAAGATGAAATGGACAGTTTCCTTGAAAAAGAAACTGCTAAAGCTTGCTCAAGAAGAAATAGAAAACCTGAATAGCCTTGTATCTATTAAGGAAATTATAGTTAAAATCTTCATGTAAAGAAGACTCCAGCCCCCAATGGCCTCTGCTGTTGAAGTCTATCAAACACTTATGAAAGAAATATTATCAATATTTCATAAACTCTCCAGGACATTGAAGAGAGCTTACTTCCCAACTCACACCTTTCACAAAGTTTTAGCAAAGTGAATCCAGAAATATATATAAAGGATAATGCATCATGACCAAGTGGGGTTTATTCTAGGAATGCAGGGTTGGTTAACAGTTGAAAATTAACCAATATAATTTACCATATTAACAGACTAAAGAAAAAACATCTGATCATTTCAACAGACACAGAAAAAACATGTCAGAATTTAACATTTATTTCTAATTTAAGAAAAATCTTAGCAAACTAGGAACAAAAGGGATCACCCTCAGTCTGACATAGGGCATATAGATCTAGAGCATCTACAGCTAACATCATACTTAACGGTGAAAGACTGAATGCTTTCCCACCTAAGATCAGGAGTAAGACAAAGATGTCTTCTCTTGCCAGTTCCATTCAGGATTATACTGGAGGTTCTGGCCAGCTCAATCGGGCAAGAAAACAATTAAGTGAAAAATTTTATCTCACAAAAGATATGAAAAAACCTGTACACTGAACTCTGAAACACTGCTGAGAGAAATCAGGGCGCTAATAAACGAAGATCTACCTCATTCACGTGTTGAATGACTCAACATTGTCTTCCACCAATGATCAATATTCAGTACAACCCCAAGATCCCCGGAGATTAACAAACTGATTCTAACATTCATATAGAAATGCCAAGGACAAGACCAGCCAAAACAATTTTGAAAACGAACAAAGTTGGAGGGTTAACACTACCTAATTTCAAGACTTAACAGGAGGAACTGGAAATCCATACACTGCTGATGGGGATGTAAACTGGTACAAGTTAAACATCCACCAGCCACTCCATTCCGAGGTAATCACCCAACAGAAAAGGAGATATATGCCCACAAAAAGAGTTGCAGATGGATGTTCATAGCAACTTTATTTGTAGTAGACAGAAACCGTTAACAACACAGTGGTCCATCAACAGTTAAATGGATAAACAGGTTGTGGCATATTTATACACGAGAACGTCACTGAGGAATAAAGCAAAGAACTACTGATATGTGTAACGGCACAGACGAATCACAGAAGCATCTGTTGAGCACAAGAAACCAGACAAAAAGAGAGTTACACTGCATATGAATTCATATGAATCCCTGGAAAATGCAAACCGATCTACAGTGACAGAAAGCAGACCCACAGTCACCTGTGAGAGAGAGGTGCGTGGCAGCTGTTGGAAGCGGGGGACGGTGAGAGGGAGGGATTACAAAGGCGCACAAAGAAAGTTCTGAGGGTTATGGAAATGTTCACTGTATGGATTGTGGTGATGGTTTCGAGGTGTAAACAGGACAAAAACGTATCAAAGCATACATTTAAAATATGTAGATTATTATGTTAATTATACCTCAATGAAGCATTAAAAAACTAATTGTATAATGCACTGAACCATGGTGTTTTTATAGACATAAGCAGTCTATAATGTTTCAAGTACTATAACCAAGGTATGTACCACTCACACGTAACACAGAAGGCAGCAGGTCGATGGCTACCCAGGAGATGTGAGATGGGGTGGCGGGGACGGACGGGAACAGGACGTACGTTAAGACTGTTCAGCTTGCGCCGCAGCCTCTCTAATGGCAAAACCACTGCATTAAGTCACTAGTGAGAGTGATGCTTATGTTGCAAACTACATCTGAGGGTGACCGGCACAACCACTTCACTCGCCAAATTAAAATTCTGACGTTAGTAGTTTTCATACAGGAAAAACTCTCATCTACTTCCAACAGCTACTCGGCAAACCACATGCAGATGCTACCTACTTACTTGGCAGAAGTTTAATAATTTGCTTTAATTCTTCTTCAAACCCAACATCCAAGATACGATCAGCCTCATCAATGACCAGACACTGTAGGTTTTTATACATAAACCCTGGGGTATTCTGACAAGACAAAGGACAAAGAAAAACTGTTAGCTGTCAAGTTTATGTTTCACACAGACAAAAGATGGGGACCACACAATAGTGTTCCCTTACCTGCATATGGTCCAGGAGACGGCCTGGTGTGGCCACAATGACGTTGATCCCATTGGCAAGCTTCTGTGCTTCAGCAGATCTGTTGCTGCCCCCCATTATTAACCCATACGTGTGAACATGGTGTGTCATCAGCTCCTTAAGGACACCAAAAGTCTGCATGGCCAGTTCCCTAGTAGGTGAGAGAATAAGGACTCCTGTTCCTAAAAAGCAAAACAGGATATACAGTGAAAGTCCAACTGTAGTTATCACCAGGAGTCCACCAACAGCTACAACAGACTTCCAGTGAGATACTGGCAGAAACAGTGGGACCACAGACTTACCATTCCTGGGCATGAACTTTAACTTAACAACGAGTTCAACTGCAGGAATGAGAAATGCCAGGGTTTTGCCACTGCCTGTTTTTGCAGCCGCTAGAAGATCCCTAAAAAATAAAAAGGAAAAGGAGAGAGACATTTAGTCTACTCATTCAACAAGTACCATGTACTATCACACATGTTTTAGGCACTGAGGCTAGATCATAACAAGAAAGAAGTCCCCACCTTCTCTATCACTGAAATCAATCATGTGGGTTAAATACTTAACTCAAAAATAAGAATTGTGCTAAAAACAGAAGTGAACAATTTTCTCCAAATATCAGTAAATAAGCTAAAGCCTTTAACGAAGGTTGGGTATGTTACCCAACACGGTGCAAGATCAATAGAACATAATGGTATCTTCTTTCCAAACTACTAGCACTAAAAATAGAGATACTAATGCCCAAACCTCAATGTTAATCATACCTGCCTTCCAGAAGTGGTCTGATACTTTTATGCTGAATTTCAGTCATGTTTGTAAAGCCCATTTCTTTTATTGCCTTCAGAGTGTTCTCATTGACAAGATTAGTCAGAGAATCAAACAAAGTATCCTCAAAAGCTCCTAAGGAGAAGATAGTTTATCATTAGCAAATTTATCTTTTCTTAATAGTTAATATTGCTAGTTTCCTAAATTAGTTTTGCTGATTGAAAACATTACTGGGTTGGTGTCAAGCTTAGAAGAGCTTCTTCCAATAAGAATAAACCCCAACCATTCCATAATATCAAGAAAAAAACCTTATACTTTTCAAGTTTCTCCACTGCTAATGGCTGTGTGATGTAAAGTCCAGAGCCTATACTGTAACAAAATAACAGACGGAGAGGTGGTACAGTCAAGGGACTTGTATGAAATGAAAATGCCAAGGTGGTGGGAAGGGGAGAGGGGAGAGATGGGGGTGGTTTGCTGGGGGAGAGTTCAGAGAGAAATGAAATGTTTAAGAAATGTGAAATAAAAACTGAATATGAAATCAATCAAAATAGTAACTCTCACTCCAAAAAGACAACTGAGAAGAGTCAGATGTAGCCACAGATGGTTAGACTGTACCCACAGATCAGGTGTGCTGTGGCTCTCCAGCAGGGGGAGGCATCAGGATCACCCGGGAGCTCCCCGCCCCACACGTGCCCTGGCTATAACCCAAGTTTTGGCAACCTTGACAACACTGACATTTTGGGATGGATAATTTTTTGTTGTGAGAGGCTGTCCTATGCATTATAGGATGTCCTGCAGCATCACTGACCTCTACCTACTGGATGCCTGTAGCCTGCCCTCAGTTCTGACAACCAAACATATTGGTGGCCAACCCTCATGGTTTGCCTGGGACAGAGGTTTAAGGGATGCAGGACTTTGAATGGGAAAACTGGGATGAGCTGGTCACCCTACCTGGGAGGTAAAATTACCCTGTTTGAGAACCATTGCCATAACCTTTGCAATTTTGATTATGGAGATTGGGTGCTGGGCCTCAATTATTTTAATAAACAAAAAAACCCAAACCAAATAACCCAAGCAACTGCTAGATATTTCTGGTTAGGAGCAACTGATTCTAGCCTAAACGCTTGACTTTACAGGTAAAGAAATAGAGGCTAAAGGAGGTGACTCTGGCACAAGCCCCTCAATAATGTTAATTTCACCCTTCTCTTTTAGTAACGGAGCCAGTAACGAACCTCTGGGCTCCAGACTTCCGGGCCAATGATTTTCCTACTACAACATGGAGTGAGCTTTAGAAAGTGACAAACCAAAGGAACAGAGGACCCCAAGAGCTATTCGTGTGCATGTCAAAATATTTAGTGTTAGAAATAAAGAAAAGGGAAAAACAGAGAAAGAAACAACAGGAACTAAGGCACACAATGTGGATGATAAAAATAGTTAGCTATAAATCCATTTCTTGTCAATACTTATCTTTTCCCGGTAAATTAAATGCCACAACTGAACCTTTAGATACTATAATCCAAGGAGGCATGACATTTTAGAGAAGATCTATCTGGAAAGCACTGATAGCTACCTGTCAGTCCCAGGGGCAGGCTGGGCACCACGCTGTCATCGTCCTCATTGTCTGGCTTCTCCACACTGTTTCCTGTTTCTTCAGGAGCCTGGGCACCATCTTCAGAGTCTCCTTTGTCTTCAGTTTTTGCTTTTTTGGAATCTTTGGATTAAAGGACAAACCCCTCACAAATTTTTTTCTTAAAATAAGAATACCAAATGAGACCACAAAATAAAAGATGTGTGATGCAAAAAGGCGTATTTTCAAAAGCTTAACATATTTTCAGTTTTAATTTGCTAAGAATCTCTTTTTCCTGATTAAAAAATCTGGCTATATTAAAAAACCCAGTGGGACACACAGATTTGCCAACAAACTTTATTTTTTAGGCTTCTTAATACATATTCTTTTACTGAAGTATAGTTGATTTACAATATTGTGTTGGTTTCAGGTATATAGCAAAGTGATTCAGTTCTACATACATATATGTATATGTTGACATTCTTTTTAAAAATTCTTTTTCATTATATTGACTACAGTTCCCTGTGCTATACAGTAAATCCTTGTTCTTTGTTTTATGTATGGTAGCATGCATCTGTTAACCCCATACTCCCAATTCATCCACCCCCCCTTCCCCTTTGGTAACCGTAAGCTTGTTTTCTGTCCGTGAGTCTGTTTCTGTTTTGTAAGTTCATTTGTACTATTTTTCAGATTCCACATATATGTGATATCATATAATATTTCTTTCTCTGTTTGACTTACTACTTATATATTGTACCATCTTAAGTGAGCAAGAAATTTTTTATAAGCTGAACTAAACAATTTAAGTATGTTAATCACACCCAGTTCTATAAACTTCACTGAGAAAAACAAGGGCAAGTCATTAACGTTTTTTAAAAAAACTTATAACAAGCGTGGTCTTTCCTCCTATGCCATTAAACATAAATTTTCTATAAAAGCTAATTTTGTTTTAAAGGGGAACAGAAACACAAAAGGCTCTTCTTCATGGTACTAGAGGCAGACTACAAAGCAAGAGCAACAATCTACTTAGCAGGGCGACAGAAACTGGCCTGTTCCTTGAATGTAAGTGGTGAGGGGAGGAGAGGGAAGGCCTCCTGGCTTTTCATTTCTACATCCACACTTTCGTAACATAGTCCCCTAAACTACCTTCCCAGTCTCACCTCCCATCATGCTCTTAAATGTTCCACCCTGGGCCAAATGGGTTGACTACCATGCTGGGCTTTTACAAGTTTATGGCAATTAGTGATGCTAGTTAGAACAGAATTGACCTAAACCAGAACTCAGGACTCTTTGTAGCCCAGGACTGGCCTCTTCTTTGGACCTTATTACCACCCTTCTGGGAAATGGTCAACACTGCAGGACCCACACGTTCAAAGGCCATGGATATTATCAGCTGGTCTTCAAAGCTTATTACTTCTGTTTTCCTTAAAATAGTTCTTAAAGGTTACCAATAGGATTTAAACTCCCAGCCCTGTGATTCAATGCTTGAGAGAAGAAATAATATCCACTTCCTTAGGCATACTCAGAACAAGAATCCTAAGGGCACTAATAATTTTAGAATAGGATTACAATCACTTTAAATCAAAACTGTAATGTCTAATCCTCATGCTTTTCTCTATCTTATTTCACTTTCTGTTTAAACGATTTCCCATAACTTACAAATGTATTATAGCCTGTAGGTAGCAAAAAGACAGCCATGCGTGTTTGGAAAATTCAAAGTGTCTTTCTAAATGAAACCTTTATTTCAGACAAAAGATGAATAGGATATGCTAACACAAGTGCTGGCAAACTTCTATAAAGGGCTAGACTGTAAACATTTTAGGCTTTGCAGGCCATATGGTCTCTATCACCACAAAGGCCAAGTAAAAAAATGGGCATCTCAGTGTTCCAATTAAGCTTTATTTGCAAAAATAGGCAGAAGGCTGAATAGTTTGCTGACACCTGTTCTATCCTGTCTTGAAATCTCTGCTTGCTCACATTTCAATTAAAATGCCTGTTCTTTCACCTAAGCTTATTCAATCCAAGAATCTTGCAAAAGAAAATAGCCCTGCCTCCCCAATCCTGGCCATTCTACTCACTTGGAAATTAACGTTCCATTTATTCAGAAGTTTCCTAACTGCTATTTTATACACTTTGCATATCCAAATTATCACTAAGTTGCCTTTCGAAGGTAGGAATTTATTGTAGGAAAAAGGAATGGGGCAAAAAAGACGTAAATGAGAAGAATCACTAATGCAAAGTCCTTGACACATGAAGACCCAAGAAGATAGATTCTACTACCAGCCCAGATTTCTTTAGTGTCAGTAATTCCATAATTCTCTTTGGAAACAGGTAAACATAAAATATTTTCCATAAGATCTTATGGAAAAACCCGAATGGACTTTTTGGCCAGCCCAATACTATGTCATAGTACGTTCTGTTTATCATAAAAAGCTCAGATAGTTAACTGCCAAAGAAGAGCAGTATTTTGAGAAACGTTAAACTGCAACCCCCCCCCCCCCCACCAACGTTTGCTTTAGCTGCCAGGCTAGTTTCTCGTATGCCAGTAAGTACAGAGGAGTCTTGCGTGTCATGTGGACATAAGAAGAAGAGAGGAAAAGCAGAATGAGAACTTGAAAACCTGAAGAGCTTAAGTTCAAAGAAAATACATACCAGGCCCAGTATCATCCACTATTTTTCTCTTTTTCTTCTTCTTCTTCTTCTTTTTTGATTCTGAATTGGGAGACTGCAATGCTGCTTCCCCACTGGTCAGTGTGGTAGATTTCTTGGTGGATTTTTTAACTTTTACATTTTCCACTGTTTCTTTAGGTAAGTCTCCATTTTGGGCTTCTGACCAGCCTGCATTCATAGACTGTTTCAGGAATTTTTTAACTTTTCCACCTACTACTGCTTCTTCAGAGATGTCTCCATTTTGGGTTTCTGACAAGCCCACAGTCACAGACTGTTTTAGGGCCTTTTTAATTTTTCCACCTCCCACTGTTCCTTCAGACACATCTCCGTTTTGAGCTTCTGACAAGCTCACAGCTGAGGCCCCTGTTTAAAAACAGAGCACACACAGTGACAAAGAAGGAGAGGTTTACTTGGAAACGCTGGTATCCCAAATGAGAAATGTCACGGCTTCCAGGACTGAAAGGATTTAGTTTCTACTTCCCTGTCATGCATATTAAAACAGCTTCCAATTTTACAGTGTTCTACTGCAGGACAAATAAATTAAAAAAAAAAAGGGAAAGCTGCATTGATTTTTTAACTTCAAAAACCACATCTCTGTCCGTAAGGAGTTAAAAGTCTGGATCAGGAAAACTTCAGTGAGGTTAAATAAACAAATGGGGCCAATGTTACTTACAAAATATACATTCTAATATTAGGTATTTGATATACTTTCCTAGACATCAGTGAATTGAAAACTCTGTTGATATAACCACTTATTTGTCTTGATATTTATCATATATAAATGCCTAAGACTGTCTTTACAAAAGTTTCTGTTTACACACAGAAGAAGCACCATCTTTTGTTACCTTTAACTAAGAAGTAGTTAGCAATGCTTTGTTATTCTATAGGAAATGGAAATATAAGGGAACTTCAAAAACATTATTCCTAAAACCCACACACCTCTTCTCTCCTCCAGAATTTCTTTCAATCAACTAATCTCTGCAGAAAACCAGCTAGTGTAAGGCATTATGCCTCCAACACTGCCCTAGGGGGCTTCCGAATTATACAGGACCGAAAAAGGTTATCATAACTTCAGGATGTCTGACCCACTATCAGGAAGTTAGGACTGCAAATGAGGTAGGTAAAGAAAAGTGACATTCAGGTAAAATGCTTTTCATGGAAGTCTTTAAGGATGCAAATACGTAGAAGTTCTTAAGAAATTTATAACCTAAAGTTAGGGGTGACAGGAAGACAGGGCACGAGATTACGCACATGCGTATGATATGTGCAAAAAGACACTTTGGGAGCTGAAAATGATGGAGTTCAAGAGTCGAAACAGAGGGCAGGTGCGTAGGGGAAGGCAAGGTTATCAGGAATGTTCTGTGAAGAGTGACACCCAGCTTGTTCTGAAGCAACAGAGACATGAGATAGATGATGTGAAAGGAAGATGGGGGGAGGTGAGAAAGTCCCACGTGCCTGATTGGAAATGGGGGCTGGGGATGACCCTAGAGGTGGTGAGGAAGTCAGAAAGGGAGGGTGGAAGTGGGGCAGGCTGGAAACGAACTCTAGAGGCCTCCTGCCCGAACTCTGTAGGGACAAACTGCTGCTCAGAAAGGGCAGATCGGGGGCCACGCGGAGAGTCGGCATCTGCGCGGGGCCCGACGGGAGGCCGCGCCGGGCTGCCTTTCCACGCTCCGCAAGCACGCGCGCTCTGCGGGGACGCTGCCAGCGCTACCTCGGGGCCGCAGGGCCTCCCCACCAGCGCCGCTCGGCCCCGCGGCCGCCGCAGGGCGCCACGGCCCACGTGCTGGCTCCCTCCGCAACCCAGGCCGCCGCGAAGCTCAGCGCATCTCACCCTGGAGCTTTAGGTTTCGCTGTCGCAATTTGAGGTTCCGCTTCTCGATCTTCTTGCGTAAAAGTTTCATCGGTAAATGAGACATGTTGTCGGTGAAGCGCCTTCACGGCCGCGCCACAACCCGGCTTCTCTGCTCTCCCCGGTGACGTTACTTCCTTCCCGGCCACAGGAGCTCAGTTCAGCCAGCCGGAAATACGTCACAGGAGCGCTCGCGGTCGGCGGAGCGGAAGTGGGTCCGGAGCGGAAATGCTTCCGGGCGCGTGCGCCGTCTTACCCTGGGAGAACGGATTCTCTGCAGCGCCGTCTAGGGGAACGTAGGCCTGGCTCTGCACTGTGTTCCTTCCCGGTGTGCCCGAGCCTGCAGAGCACTGGGGACATTTGGTAGTGTGAGCTTCTCCGGGGGAAGTGGGAAAAATCAAGGCCGAGGAGAGGGCCTTAGGGAGTCTCCATTCTTATGTTCCTACCCTCTTTGGATCCTGGACGATGTAAGTTGAGTAGTACCTGAATTTCGTATATGTGTGTTTTCAAACTTGTTTGATCGCTCTCCTTAGTGAGAAATACACTTTCCATGTCACTTGCTACCCAGTAATCCACACATAAATATAACATTTCTCAAAGCAATACCCTAATTCTTGTTTCACTTTGATGTTTTTCCTTCGATACCATTCATCCCATCCTAAATTCTGAGTCCGTTAAATATTCTGATTAGAATGCATTTAAATTGATTTTACTAGTCTATTAAAGGATTGGCTGCAGTTTGAAAAATGAAGGTTTATAATCCCCAAAGCTCATACCCACAGACCCTTCAGAAGTCAGGACAGAAATTACAATCTGGCTGGCCAGTAGACATTTTTGTGTGTGTGGAAGAGGGTACGTTAAAAAAAAAATGTTATCAACATTAAAAATTTGGGATAGTTCTTGTGGAAATTCACATTTTTCTTTAAAAATTGGTCCTAATGGGCTCAAATTCCCCTTGGCAATAATCAATTTGAGCTGAACGATAATTGGAAGGGTTAATGAAAGCTAGAATAATTTGTTCACTTGGAGTGGCAGAGCATGAGCTCATAGGGATTAGACATAATCATAGGGAAGAAGAGAAAGGGAGAAAACTTGGGAGGGAGTTTAAACAGAATGTAAATAAACTGACTGAGAAATCACATTGAATTGGACTAGAAATTGAGACAAACCATGATGTGCTTAAGTTGTAACTAATTCGGTGGGTTAACGGATGAGTCAGAAATTTAAACTGGCACACACGCACAGACAGACACACACACAGACACACACCCATAGACACACAGACACACGCAGACAGACACACACAGACACAGACACACACACAGACACAGACACACAGATATACATACATGCATACATACACACATATCTCAGTTTAAATATATATATGGCAGGTTAAATTGATATATATCAGTTTATATATTTATCTATATACATTGTATTTTTTATATTTAAAAATTTTTTTGTATATTGTGAAGTTTTGACATATTAAAAAACTCTGGCTGGAGAGAGATTGCTCCTCCAGGGACTAGCCAATTTTTAGAGAGAGCAAAAGACTCAGCCAGGAGCATGCCTTTAACATGCAAACTAAGTAATGCAGAGCCATACCTCCTCCATCTGGCCCGTGTACCCCAAGAGGCAATATTCCTCTGCCTTAATCATCCCAGGGCCAGGTACCAAGCAACTATGGACCACTCCTATAGTTTACAGCCCACCTAAATTACTTAAACCAGTCAACTGCAAACTGTTTATTTTGCCTTGCTTTGCTTTTCCTGAGGAACCTCCAGTAAAGGCTGTGGCCTAGGCTCTCCCTTTGGTCCTGCCGCTTCTGCCTGTATGGGGTGCTGGTGCTTTCCCATGTGGCCCTGCATGGTGTGGCATGCCTCCTCCTTCTAGTACCTGTGAGTATAATAAACTTTGTTTTCGTGAGCCTCTCCTGTGTCTCCTCTTGTGGTCATACCTGACGATCACATGAAAGAGCACAGAATATACATACATATCTAATTCTCTCTATATATACATAAACATATATTCACATGATTACACACCTGAATATTGGGTCTGTGACTTTGAAATTCACATCCATCACTCTTAGGTGCAACAACTAATACCTTCCATATTTTCTTAAGGTACATGGAAGTGCTTAATTTTAGGGATTGGCAACCTTCCAGTAGCCATATATAAGGCTATTGATGCCATTTTTTCTAGACTTTTAGGAAAGGGATGAGAGGTGATAACCTTGCATCAACTCTCAAAATTGGGGGTAGGAGTTTTAACAGAGTGAATTTCCAAGACCAGGTCTGGTAAACAAATGAGTATCACTGGATTGGACTTCAGAAAATATCTGTGAGGTTTGGAGAGGTGGCAATTAAAAACATGTGCCTCTGAAAATCCTTTTGTCTCTCACTGCTAGAGCCTATCTTAATATCTATTTAGTATATGTTTGTAAATGCCTTTAGAACTTTTTGCCTTGGTTCCCCATCCCAGATGTCTGTCTCCCCAGAATATATTCATTTCTCAATTATTACCAATTATTTTCTGAGCATATCTGTGCTATGAGTATGTGATTGGTGTGTGCTAAGTTCTGAGAATAGAACTGTGGGTAAGATCGACGTGGCTCGCCTTTGTGGAGCTTACAGAACTTACATGGAAAACAACCATGGTAAACTGTGCAGTGAGAAAGGAAGCCCATGACAGGAACAACACCCTAGTCTGGGAGTGGAGTCCTTCATTCAGTACCCACTGTGCATGTACACTGGTCTAGAGGCAGGCAGAACAGGGCGTGGAGATGATGTCTTTTACCTGCCTACTAGAAATATTTAAATTTAATATGGACCATATTCCTTACCCATACCATTCTTTCAATTTCATTTGCGATCCTTAAGGCTTAGACAAGTGTTTATATAATAAAAAGCAGATTTGTCCGTGCAAAATTTCTTCTCATTCAAAAAAAAAAAAAGCCTCACTTCACTGGGAAAAGAAATCAGTCTATTTCACAAATCCCTTAGAATTTGTCAGAAATAACTGACTCACTCTCTAATCACTGCATTTGGATGCTTGAAACGTTTTCCTAGGGACTTTCAAATGCTTTTTTCTATAAGGTTAACCACCCTTTAGTGTGTAGAAAAGTGCTACATTGCTGTAAGTAAGTGGGGTGTTGCACCCTTCATGTGGCTTGACCCTGGTTCTCGGTATTGTCTTAAGCAGATGGCAGGTGCTTGAGAAATGTCTTCTTCAATGAACTGACAGATATGAAAATGAGAGAGCATTTTAGGGAGCATTGCCACAATTCTCCAAGTCATGATTATTGCAGTGGTTCTAGGGACTAGAGTATATAACCTTTCTCTAAGTGTATTCATTTGTTATTTAAAAAAATCTACTCTGTTCCAGGTACTGTTTCGGGCCCTGGGAATCAGCAGTGAACAAGACAGACAAGATCTTTGTTTCCAGGGAGCTTAGTGCCTAGAGAGGGACTAAGTGCCTAGAGAGGTACTACTGTACAGTAGTACAGTAAAACAGATATTAATCAGTTAAATAAGTGAGCGAACAACGTAACTTTACATGGAGCTAAATGCTGGAGAGACATTAAAACAAGATGATGTCATATAATAGAGAGAGACGGATAGGAGGCCAGGGCAGCATGCTACTCAGGGTGGGAGGTATTTTTGTGGAGCCAAAGTCAGCCATGCAAAGATCTGAGGCCAGAGAAAAGGCTGGCAAAGACAAGCCTTAGTATTCCATTAAATAACAGTACAGGACCACAAGAGCAGCTATGCAGGGGAGAGTCCAGGGCTTGGGCCAGGCTTGGGGAGGGAGGCTTGAAAAGGTATAGGGATTGGTGGGGGAAAGTGAGAACTTCAAAAAGACACCTTCCTTTGACTACCTGCCCCCTGAGCCCTCCAATCTGACCACTGATGACAGAATCATAGACTGACCTTTGCTCATCCAGTACCTTGTGGAAATAAGAGTTCAGAATTGGGATTTACTTTAATACACTTTTTATTTGGCATGACTTTATTTATTTATTTTAAAAATTTATTTATTTATTTATTTATGGCTGTGTTGGGTCTTCGTTGCTGCTCAGGGGCTACTCTTCGTTGCGGTGCGCAGGCTCTAGATGCGTGGGCTTCAGTAGTTGTGGCTCGCAGGCTCAGCAGTTGTGGCTCGTGGGCTCTAGAGCGCAGGCTCAGTAGTTGTGGCGCATGGGCTTAGTTGCTCCGTGGCATGTGGGATCTTCCCGGACCAGGGCTCGAACCCGTGTCCCCTGCATTGGCAGGTGGATTCTTAACCACTGCACCACCGGGAAAGTCCTGGCATGACTTCAGATTTACAAAAATTTTGCAATGATAGTACCCACCACTCAGCTTCCCCTTATGTCAACAGCTCATGTAGCTGTAAGACATTTGTCAAAATTAAGACATTAAGACTGGCAAATTACTATTAACTAAATTACAGATTTATTCAGATTTCACCAGTCTTTCCACTAATATCTGTTTTCTGTCCCAGGATTTTTGCCATTTTCTAAATAATCCATGTGAATAAATGAGGGTAGTGGCTACCAGCCAGAACCTGGTAAGTTCTACATCTTATTTCCTAACATGTCATTTTTACTGGTTCTTTATTTTACAACCGAAGATCTCTCCTCCTCCCATGCTTACTTACCCTGTCTTTCCCAGGGTAGTGTTATCATAGTAATTTTAACAACCACCAGGTCAACTTATTTCCCTAAAAGAATTTTGAAAATGGGCCACTTTCAGAGAATGAGTTTAGGGAAGCAACTGCTACCCCCCAACCCTCTACCTAGCTGCTTTACTACAGTGAGAACTATGAGAAGTCTGACCCTTCACCAACTGATTTCATGCAATTTATCAAACTACCTTCCTATATTACACCTATTGTCTGGGTCTTTACTTCACAGTTAATTTTCCATTCTTGAAGACAGGAGTGTTGTTTCATTCATCTTTAGAGACCACCGACATTTAGAACTTTCCATTCATTCACTGATTCTTTCAAACTAGCATCTATGAATCCATGATGATGTGACAGGTAATTGACTATATGCTGGCAATATAAAGTTAAATTAGCCAAAGCTCCCTCTGTCAACATGCTCACACTTTTGGGGGAAGTCAAAGATGTCTCCCTTCCCATTTAGACTTCCCAGCCAGCACAGTGCCTGGATTTATGTAGGCCCTCAGTAAATGTCTGACACCCTGTTTTGAGAAGACTTCTCTGACAGCAGTGGAGAGAATAGAGGTGAGATGGTCAATCAGGTGGTGTTGCAATGGTTCAGTAGGGACATTATGAAGATCATGGGGCTGGAACAGAGTGAGTTTCAATATATTTTCTGAGAAAGAATTAACGTAACTGGGTGACCAGTTGGATGAGGGAGTTAAGAGAGAGGGAGGAGTAGAGGATGCTTCTGAATTTTCCAGCTTGAGATGTGCTGTATAGAATACAGGAAGAGAAGAAAGCTTGGAGGACAGTGGTGGAGAGGAGGAAGGGGAAAGGGAAAATGAGCTTAGTGGGAACATTTAGTTTGAGAAGAAGTACATATAATAGAGGGCCCACAAATACCTCTTGAATGAGTGAAGGTAGGGATGGATTGCTGCTTGAATGTCAACGGAAAGATGGGGAAGATGGACTAAATGGGGCGAATGTTTTTTCTGTATAACATTCTGAGTCTGTGATGCTAATTGCCCAGTATTCTTGGCAGCCGGAGCAGGTAAAGGAGGAACAAGAACAGGTGGCACAGGACCTGGGTCCTAAGCATGGATAGAATTTGGTTGTGGAATGGCATAACAGAGGTGTAAGGTGGGGTTGAACCTCCTGTCAGCAAAGGAGTAGAGTCATTAGAAGTTTTTGAGGGCAGTTGGGTAAGTAATAGGGAAGATAAGGAAATGTGGAAACAGATTGTAAGGTCCTTAAGTAAGAGCCTGAAGTTTAGGCATAATGTATGACAATATAGGCTCTTGAGAAGGGCAATGGGGATGACCAAAGTTATGCTCTTGGAGGACTTTTTTGTCAGCAATGTTCAGGAGGAATTGGATACGGGAGGGAATTGAGACTGGCTGGTGGCTGTTTTGCTAGTCCAGGAATAAAGTGATGGGATTTCATGGTGCTTGTTTCATGCCCCCATGTGGTCTCCATTGCTTGGCACACCTTCCCCTCCTTCCCTGCCTCCACTTAGTTTTGCGCCCCCCCCAGTCAGCTACCTTCTCTTCATCCTTCAAGACTCTGTTTCAGTGCAGCCCCCCTCTGGGGAGCTCCCCCAAACCCCTGTGGGCTGAGCTGCTCACTCCCTCCTCGGAACTGCCTGTGTATTGTGTTTCTACTGATGCTCCTGGATGGTAATGTGTTCTCTGGAATATCTTTCTTTCTAGTACCCTGTGAGCTACTTAAAGACAGAGATACTATCCTTCGGTTCCAGAACTCTGCCTAGCACATAGTAGGTACTCAGTGAATTGAATTAAATTATGTTGGATAAATTAATGACAGGGAAAATGGAAAGAAAAGTATGGATCAAGGGTGAATTTGGAGGATAAAACTGGAGAGATTTACTGATTAATTTAATCAAAAGAAGAACTGTCACCTATAGAGTTGATGTATTCATTGAGGGTAGAGTGGGGGTGGTGATCTGTAATGGGAGTAATAAATTCCGTCTGGAACATACTTACTGCCATATACAGTAAGTCCCCTGCATACTGACCTCCAAGTTGCAAATTTTCAAAGATGCGGACGTGAATTCGCATGTCCAGTCACACAAGTTAGTTCACATGTCTGGCGTACATTGTCATGTGCGTGCATCTGCTACAAGTGGTTGTGCTTTTGTGTACTTTACTGTACAATACTGTATAGAGTACGTAGTACAGTATCTTTATTTCAAGCCCAGGATGTCCAGAAGCAAGCGTAAAAGCAGCGGTGATGTAGCTGGTACTGCTAAGAAGCGCCAAGCAATAAGGATGGAAACAAAAGTGAAAATAGAGAGTGGAGCAAGGCAAAAAGATGGTAGACATCGCTCGTTCTTATAACATGAATTGTTCAACCATCGGCACGGTTCTAAAGAACAAGGACGAGATCGTGGAACATGTGAAGTCTGCTGTGCCGATGATGTCAACAATAATATCAAAGAAGCGTGGAAAAGTGAGGGAGGAGATGGAGAAACTTCTCAGTGTGTGGTTGCAGGACCAGCATCAGCATCAAGTCCCCCTCAGCTTAATGCTGATTCAAGAGAAAGCTAAAAGCCTTTATGAAGACTTGAAAAAGAAACATGGCAAAGAATCAAAGGGTGCATCTTTTAATGCCAACCATGGCTGGTTTCATTAGTTCAAGGCTACAGCCAACCTTCACAAGGTAAAAGTAAGTGGGAGGGAGCGAGTGTAGATATGGTAGCTGCCCGGGAATATCCTGAAACACTTTGAGAAATTATTGATGAAGGCGCGTACTTACCTGAGCAGGTTTTTAATGTGGATGAGACAGGACTGTACTGGAAAAGGATGCCAGACCAAAGTTACATCAGTAAGGAGGAAAAGTTGATGCCAGGCTATAAAGCAGCAAAGGATAGGCCAACTCTGTTGTTTGGTAGCAATGCTTTGGCCATATGAAGCTGAAGCCTCTCTTAGTTCATCATTCAGAGAACCCAAGAGCCCTTAAAAATATAGCCAAGGGTTCTCTTCCTGTTGTGTGGAAGAGTAACCCCAAAGCCTGGGTTACACAGACCATTTTCGAGGTTTTTCCACCACTTTATCCTGGAGGTAGAGAAATATTGCTTGGAGAAGGACGTCCCATTCAACAGTCTTTTGCTGTTCGACAGTGTTCAGGGCCACCTCCCATTCATGGATGACTTGCATCCCAACGTCAAAGTAGTGCATCTGCTATCGAATACTATGTTGCTCATCCAACTTACGGACCAGGGGGTTATAGCGACTTTCAAGAAATATTATTTATGTCATACTTTTTGTCAGGCAGTAAAGGCAAGTGACAAAACAGGAACAACCTTGCAACAATTTCGGAAGGAGTATTGTTGCTCATCCAGAAGGCCATAAAAAATATTGACTTTGCTTGGCGTGAGGTTATGGCCATCACCATGAATAGGGTTTGGAAGAACCTTTGCCTGCAGTTTATTCATGAGTTTGGTGGATTTGAGAAGGTGGATGAGGAGTCCAAAGAGGTCTTCAGCAGCTTTAGTGACCCTTGCCAGAAGCTGGAGCTAGATTTGCAAGAGGATGACTTCATTGAACTCCTTGCTGTGCAACATGAGGAGCTTACTAATGAAGACCTGATTGAATTGGAGGCCCAGAGAAAGGACGAAGAGAGACAAGAGGAAGAAGAAGTAACTGAAGAACCAAAGAGATTCACGACACAGGATTTTCTTTATCTGTTAGTTTTTGAGTCACAGTACCCAAACATAGAATGGTACCTGAAGGTTGCAACAGCTGTTCAGAATGCAATCCAGTGCTACCGTGTCATCTGTGACGAGAAAAAAAAGCTGCCACCCAGACATCACTGGATTGTTTTTTCAAGAGCGTAGATAGAAGTGAATCTAGCAAGGAACCAGAACCTGTGCCATCCACGTCAGGCGTGAGTGACATTACAGCTTGCCCTCTGTCTCCTATTGCTGATGATCCTTCAGCTCTACCATCTCCCACCTCCTCTCCCTCCTCCAGTCAGTAACTCTTCTTGCATGTTCACGCGATGCCAGCCTCTGGATGCCAGCTGTTGTACTGTACAACTGTACTTTTCTTGATTTTCCATGGTGAGTTGGTTCTCCTTTTGTTGTTGTTGTTGTTACTTGGAAGTTCTTTCTTCTTAGGCAAACAATCACATATTGGCAATGGGGAGGTTACTCTACCTATTTTTCTAGTCACCATCCCTTGTCTAGCTCCTTACCACAATGCCGGCACAGGGGGAGGCAAACTGCCCCAGCAGCGTCCATGGACAAGGAACTCCCTAAAAATTTCCCATAGGCATTGGTGGTCCTTCTGTGATGCACGCGTATCTTCCAGTTGACCCCTAGGTGGCAGCCTCTGAGTATCTTCCTGTCAGGCGCATGCCCCATTCATTGTCCCATGCAGTAAACCTCTCCAGAACATCTACAGCATCAATCTCATCTACGTTTTGTGGACCCTTTAGTCCCTGCATTGGTTTATCTTCCATCAATTTTCTTAGATAAGGCATTGCAATGGAGCTAAAAGTGCTAGAAAAGTATACATGGTTAGTTACTTTCCCTTGTGCTCTACATTTTTTTCCTCTTCCTTCTCCTCACTGTAATACCAAAGGAACAAGCACAAGAAAGAGGAGGGAAGAAGAATGTAGCAGACAAAGGCCTCATTCCTCCTCTTCAAATCTTTGGAGAGGAACACCTAGACTGCTCTAGAGGGAGGTGAGAGATTTGAATTGAATAAGAGGTTGACATATTCAAGAGCTAGATTTTTAAATAACTGAAGATGAAAAGTTATAGAATCAAACTGAAATATTTTTAAGAGACCTCACAACACAACAGATACAGGGATCTGACAGGACAGGGTAAGAGTTTAAAAAGTCAAACTCAAAAAAAAAATTAAAAAAATTTAAAAAAAAGTCAAACTCTGCAATGTTTGCACCCCAATGAGCCTGGAGAGTACAAGCTTAACTTCATAATTCTTAAGGAAAAATGTATTAAATTTAACAGATGTTATGGACTGAATGCTTGTGTCACCCCCCAATTCTTATGTTGAAGCTCTACCACCTCAATATGATGGTTTTAGGAGATGGGGCCTTTGGGAGGCCATTGGGAATAGATGAGGTCACGAGGGTGGAGCCCTTGTGAATGAGATTAGTGCCCTCATAAGAGTCACTGGAGAGCTTTCTTTGCTTTTCGCTCTCTGCCATGTGAGGCTACAATGAGACATCCTCTATCTTCAACAAGAAGAGGGTCCTCACAATGCTGGCAACCTGACTTAGACTTTCAGCCCCTAGAACTGTAAAAAATAAATTTCCATTGTTTATAAGCCACCTAGTCTATGGAATTTTGTTATAGCAAACTGATCTAAGACAACAGGAAACATACACATGAACTCTAATAATCAAGGCAATAGTCCTGTTGGCTGTTCTGGACTCCCATTAGTGCCTTTTCTGACTCTAGTACACAGCCATGCATGGAGCTGTCTGCTCTGTCAGCACTCAGCACCAGAGGAATCATGTTCAATCATTCATTCAGCAAAATTGATTGAGTGCCCACTGTGTGCTGGCACCGTGCAAAGCACTAGGAACACAATGCTGAGCAAAATGCAGACACAGTCGCTGTTCCCTTGGTGCCCTGAGTATGAAGGTGTCAGACATTAAGCAAATATTTACATGTGGCTGTATCATTATAAAGGAAAAGCAGGGTTCTATGAGTGCACACGGCGTGTGTAAGTACTAAAGCCAAGGGCTGTATTACCTGCCTCTTGTGGGGGCAGTGCTGCCACCTAGGAGGCTCTTTGGAAATCTGTGGGAGCATTTTTGTTTGTACCCCAAAATAGTAGGAGGCGTTTAGTGGGAGAGGAACAGAGTGTTTGCCTACAGCTCACAGGACAGTCTTCTGTACAAGGTATTGTCTCACTTCACACATGACTTTCATATGTACTTATGTGTTTAATTATCTGAGCTTGGCACTGAACTCCATTTCACATAGAAATACAAAGTATTTTTGCATGATTTTAACATATGTAGAATTTTCCAACAATGTAACTTTAATGTAAATTGCGGTAAGATTATGCTTTATTTTGTTTGCAACTTGAATGAGAGAAGTGACCCTTTGTAGTCTGGACTCAGCCACAGACAGACATGGGTGCAGCCTGACTGACTGCCTAGCTTAGAGCCCCTAGGAATAGTGCAGCGCTTCTCAGCTCTGACTGTCCTTAAGAGTGACCTGGGGAGCTTTTATAAAGTACTCACGTCCAGACCTCACTCCAAACCAATTAAATCAGAATCTCTGGGAGTAGGCTGGCTTCCTCATTATAAAAGATTTCTCAGTTGATTATAATATTTGGCCAAGTGTTGAACACCTTGTGCAGGTTCTTTGGTGAATTCTGTTTCTACCAATAGGACCATCTATCTCTCTGGTAGATTTAGAGGACTGGTTTATTGGATCAACCTCACCTGGCCAGGTAGAGCATTCCAGACTTTATAGGCCATTGATTAGCTCCTTTTTTTGGGTTGTAGTTCCTGGTGAAAATCAGTTATATACTCCTTTCTATCCTGTTAAATCCACCACTCTTAACAACATATTGACACTTGAAAGATTTAAGCCGACAGTAATTCATTTGCCAGTGCTGAGAATAAGTAGATTCCATGCAGATTTATGAGTTTGTATTGCACAACACTTAAGCACAGTGTTGTACAATATGCTTTTTGTTAAAATTATCTAAAGAGGGAGACAGGGAGGGTTATTTGTGTCAAGGTACTAAATGTTCTTTTATTTAAGTTGTAGCAAATTGAGAGGAATGAAAAAACATTTTTCTTGTGGTAGGCTACATGTAGAGAGATTGAATCAACTCTGGCTGAGATAGACAAACTATACACACAAAAATGCTAAGCGTCATGTAGAGGAGATACTAGTTTGTAGAACCTGGTCTTGGGCCCTGGCTGCTTTGGTTTATTTGATTCAGGGTCATTTGTATCTGATGCCGGAGGTCTATAAATCACCACCAGGGGGCCCTGAAAGCGTTTCTATCTGATTTCTAGGACCGTAGTCTCTTTCAATGAGCAGAGCTGATAAAATATCCCTGGTGCAAATTGGAGGGGTGCCTTGGACCCTATTTAAAGTTTGGCTTTCTCCCATGGATATTTTCCCCCAGAATGTAGCAGCAGCTGCTGAAATAGCTTTGATGTACTCTGCGTTTTATCAAGTTTTTACTGTAATGTTGAATAATCTTTTATACCTTGGCTTCTATTTGATGAGCTAAGGTTTTGTGTAAATTTGATATTTGCTGTGGTAAGAAAAAAAGGTTTATTTCTTTTTAAATTAGAAGCAAAAAAGAAAACAGCTAACTTTTTTCTCTGTCTTTTTACTGAGCTAAAATAACTGGGGTTTTGCAAAGTCTGTTCTGAGTGTATGGTGAGTTTTCTTAACACCCCATCCTTTGCATCAGATCTATGTTGAATTTTCCTTTAGATCTATTTCAAGAACCTTGAATTATTTTCAAATGAATACTTAATTGTGTTACCTGAAAAATAACTTAATTGCTCAAAAGGGGTATGATTTGTAGCCTTAAAGTAATTTTATTAATCTGGGCAATCCATTTAAATTTTTAGGGAAATATTTCTCACATTCAGATAGTTATCAGCAGACTTTGCATCATTTCAAAATATTGCTATTTTTATTTAAATAATCTCCTTTGGGGAGGAGGGATTCATACCACTAAAAATGAGATACAGGAAGTAAGGCTTTATTATTGTGAAGAAATGAAAGATTATCTGTTTAGTCTGCTTATGTTTTGAACTGACTTTTGCAGGTTTAGCATTACGTATCTGAAGTATGAGTATTCTCAAGTATTAGAAAGAATTTTATAGTTTTAATGAAATCTACATCGAATTCAAAATTAAAGTTGTACCAAATACAACTATTTAATAATACATGAATATATTCTAGTAATAAATATATAAATAATAATGAATAATTTATAAATATAAATGAATAAATATAGAACTAATCCAGAAAGTTCTCTGGCCCTGTATTCAACGATAAACAGATAACCACTTGCCAAGAATCCGAAGGAGAGATTCAAGTATCACAAATCTGGTGAGTAGAGATGTCCTTTAAGACATTATTCACATTTTAGATTTTATACATATGTGAAATCAGATACTACATTCAGTTCTATTAAAACTGTTGTTTCCTCAAACTCCACAGTTTCTATATAGACAAAATGTTTTTGTGATATGAAATAAAGTTGAAGGTGAATTTGCAGGATGCTTAAGGCCCGTAGAGAAACATATATTCAGGGTTAAGTTATTGAACTGAATTTGTTTCTGTAACTGGTCATTGGATATAACTGAGTCTGTGTGCCTTTATGGTGTGCTTGCTCTTTGTCAACTTGTATGTTTTAGATTTTAACCTTATAAATCCATTTGATGCATTCTTTTACCTGGTGCTCTCATAATACCAAGAAATTATGTCAGTTTGCTAAGACAGCTGCCATTAGTAGGGCTCCAAAATGCCAGGGGTGAGCATATCATCCTAGAATGAATTTAACAGTTTATTTCTGGCAACAACTTCTTTCATTCAGTGAACTCCAAGACTGTTGGGTTAAATGAAGGGCACAGATTTTGTGTTTATGTACGTGTGTGGTGCGGAGAATAATTTCTTCCCCAGTTCTTATAGATAAGTATTTTATATAAGTAAATTTAAATGTACAGGAGTCAATCCAAATATTTGCATTTGAAAGTTACTAGTAGATATGGTTCTTAGAGATTCTAGAAACATTCCTCAATTGAGAAAATGGAATCACTATCTACAATGCTAATTCAGTCTCATTGAATTGATGGTAGAGAATTTCCTTACTTAACTAAAGGTCACTTATCTTCTTTTTTTATTGAGGCATGGTTGATGTACAATACTATATAAGTTTCAAGTTTACAGCATCGTGATTCACAGTTTTTAAAGATTATATTCCATTTACAGTTCTTATAAAATATTGGCTATATTCCCTGTTTTGTACAATATATCCTTGTAGCTTATTTATTTTATACCTAGTAGTTTGTACCTCATAATCCCCTACCGCATATTACCCCTGTCCTCTTCCCTCTCCCCACTGCTAACCACTAGTTTGTTCTCTATATCTGTGAGTCTGTTTCTTTTTTGTTATATTCACTAGTTTGTTTTACTTTTTAGATTCCACATATAAGTAATATCTGTTTTTTAAAATATTTATTTATTTTATTTATTTATTTTCTTTCTTTTCTTTTTTTTTTTTTGGCTGCGTTGGGTCTTAGTTGCGGCATGCGGGGTCTTCATTGAGTTGTACGGGATCTTTCATTGAGGCGCGGGCTCCTCGTTGTGGCGCTTGGGCTTCTCTCTAGTTGTGGTGCGAGGGCTCCAAGATGTGTGGGCTCTGTAGTTGTGGTGCATGGGGTCCAGAGTGCATGGGCTCTGTAGTTTGTGGCACGCAGGCTTTCTAGTTGAGGCGCACGAGCTCAGTAGTTGTGGCGCATAGGCTTAGTTGCCCCACGGCATGTGGGATCTTAGTTCCCCGACCAGGGATTGAACCCGCGTTCCCTGCATTGGAAGGCAGATTCTTTACCACTGGACCACCAGGGAAGTCCCATAAGTCATATCATACAGCAGCAGTCCCCAACCTTTTTGGCACCAGGGACTGGTTTCATGGAAGACAATTTTTCCATGGACGGGGGTGGCGGGATGGTTCAGGTGGTAATGCGAGTGACGGGGAGCAGCAAATGAAGCTTCGCTCGTTTGCCCACCACTCACCTCCTGCTGTGTGGCCCGGTTCCTACCAGGCCGCGGACCACTACTGGTGGTTGGGGACCCCTGTCATACAGTATTTGTCTTTCTGTGTCTCACTTATTTCATTTAGCATAATACCCTCCAAGTCTATCCACGTTGTTGCAAATGGCAAAATTTTATTCTTTTTTATGGCTAAGTAATATTCCATTGTACTATATATATATATATATATATATATATATATATATATATATATGTATATATATATATGTATATATATATATATATATATATATACACACACACACACACGCACACAGAATATATATATACACAGAATATATATATATATGAAGAAGATGTGGTATATATTGGGTTGGCCAAAAAGTTCATTCAGGTTTTCCATTACGGAAAAACCCGAATGAACTTTTTGGCCAACCCAATGTATATGTGTATATATATATATATGCGTCTGTTGATGGACACTTAGGTTCCTTCCATATTTTGGCAATTATAAATAATGCTGATATGAACATTAGGGTACATGTATCTTTTTGAATTAGTGCTTCTTTTTTTTTTTTTTTTTCAGATAAATACCCAGGAGTGGAATTGCTGGGTCATATGGTAGTTCTATTTTTAGTTTTTTGAGGAACCTCCATTCTGTTTTCCATAGTGGCTGCACCAATTTACATTCCCACCAACAGTGTATGAGGGTTCCTTTTTCTCCACATCCTCACCAAAAACTTGTTATTTGTGGTCTTTTTGATGATAGCCATTCTGACAGGTGTGAGGTGATAACGCATCTTGGTTCTAATTTACATTTTTCTGATGATTTCATGTACCTGTTGGCCGTCTGTATCTCTTCCTTGGAAAAATGTGTATTCAGGTCTTCTGCTCATTTTTTTAATTGGGTTGTTTGTTTTTTTGATGTTGAATTATATGAGCTGTTTATATATTTTGGATATTAACCCCTTATTGGTCATATCATTTGTGAATATTTTCTCCTATTCATTAAGTTGTCTCTTTGTTTTCTCGATGGTTTCCTTTTGCTGTGAAAAAGCTTTTAAGTTTAATTAGGTCCCATTTATTCATTTTTGCTTTTATTTCCTTTGCTTTAGGAGACAGATCTAAAAAAATACTGCTACAGTTTATGTCAAAGAGTGTTTTGCCTATGTTTTCTTCTAGGGGTTTTATGGTTTCCAGTCTTACGTTTCCATTTTTTTTTTTTAATTATTTAATTATTTATTTATTTATTTTTGGCTGTGTTGGGTCTTCGTTTCTGTGCGAGGGCTTTCTCCAGTTGTGGCAAGCGGGGGCCACTCTTCATCGCGGTGCGCGGGCCTCTCACTATCGTGGCCTCCTTGTTGCGGAGCACAGACTCCAGACACTCAGGCTCAGTAGTTGTGGCTCACGGGCCCAGCCGCTCCACGGCATGTGGGATCTTCCCAGACCAGGGCTCGAACCCATTTGCACTGCATTGAGAGGCAGATTCTCAACCACTGCGCCACCAGGGAAGCCCACGTTTCCATTTTTAATCCATTTTGAGTTTATTTTTGTATATGGTGTTAGAGAATGCTATGATTTCATTAAAGGTTACTTATCTTCAAGTATATATTTGGCAATCTGGAAATTAGAAAAACAGATGTGTGACTGTCAAAATAGATCGCTCAAGGTCCAAAATGTAAAGCCCATGTCTTTTATTCAAGAAAGAGCCTCTCAAGTCCTACTAGTCTCTGGACTCTTGATCTACCCACACTCCTATGAAGATTGGTGACTTTGATTTCTCATCTGCAGAAACCACAAAAGTTGGGGGTGGGTGGGCGGAGGAGAACAGATACAGAGCACCATGCTGATAGGCAGCAAGAAGCGATTGCTGACATTGAGAAGGACACTATAAAACACATTCAAACTTAAAAAAACGACAGAAATTTTGGATCGTAATTTAGGATTATTGAGCATAGGAGTAGCCTTCTATCTTGCAGCAGCCTTTGAGAGTGTTACTATGTGGCACCGGAAGTTTCTAATGATGATTCCTGGAGTCTTAGTTTTCTGTGTTGTCCCAGAAATACCAAGTGGGTGGGATTCTGCCACACCCCTATTTCTCACTTCAACTCTTCTTTTTATCTATTTCATATGTTAGAATTGTATAATGAGGCTTCTCGCTTAAAATGTATAGTATTTGAAAGCCAACAGTTTAGAGTATAGTTTGGTTCCATGGTGAGGCTGAATCATTAAGGAAAGATTAAATTATGCTCAGCCTTCTTTGTGTAAAAGGCAGAGAAAGATATAAAATATTTCAGAAATATTTGCATTAAAATGGTGAAAATAAAAGTTTTGGCATGGTAAGCTCTAAGTAAATATTTGTTGAATGGATGAATTACTAAATGCAAAAGAGAGAAACTCAATGTATCATAAAAGTTGCCTTCCCTCACATCACTGAATAAATAAGACAGGACTGAATGTGGCTCCTTTATTGAATTTTGTTGTGTTTATGTATACCTGGGTTCAGTCTTCTAAGAACAGCTCAAATAGAGAGGTGACAACATTTGGCAGGGCACTTGTCGGAAGTGCCTTCAGGTATCATCTGGAATCTTTAAAATGTCTTTAAGAAATACATCATCGTGGGGCTTCCCTGGTGGTACAGTGGTTAAGAATCCACCTGCCAATGCAGGGGACACGGGTTTGAGCCCTGGTCTGGGAAGATCCCACATGCCGCGGAGCAACTAAGCCTGTGTGCCACAACGACTGAGTCCACGCGCCTAGAGCCCGTGTTCTGCAACAAGAGAAGCCACCGCAATGAGAAGCCTGTGCACCACAATGAAGAGTAGCTCCCGCTCGCCGCAACTAGAGAAAGCCCATGTACAGTAACGAAGACCCAATGCAGCCAAAAAAAAAAATCATCGAAGTATTTGGAGTGAAAGCTGATGAGCCATTCTCTTGCAGATGTGGAAACTGAGACTGACATCAGCTCTGGAGGAAGTGCAATTTATTTTATTTATGTAATTAATATAGTTCATTAAAGAGAAAGGTACTTATTTTCTTAAAGGTAATTGATTCATTTGGTATTTTGTGCATTGAGTATCTAGTGCCAAGAATGAGGCAGAGCTAAACGTGAAATATATATATATATATGAATATATGTATTTTACAATTTTAACTATATATATATACACGCACATATATATAAAACTAAAATTGTAAAATACAACATGTATATATGTAAGTACCACATATACATACATGTATGTGTATATATCCTTGGTTTTATCTCTTGACTGCACAGCCTAAAAATTTTAGCATCTGGCACTTTATAAGGAGAGTTTGCCAACTCCTGTTCTATAGTCTCACCAACCAACACTTGGATGTTGCCAGTCTTTAATTTCAGCTATTCTGATGGGTCTGTAATCGTATTACACTGTAATTTTAACCTTTATTTCTCTAATTTCTAAATTTACTGGGTACCTGGCGATTTGGATGTTATCTTCTAATGAATGTCTATTCAGGTCTCTTGCCCATTTTTCTTTTGGGTTGTCTGCCTTTTTCTTACTGATAGATAGTTCTTTACATGTTCTGGATGTAAGACTTTGTCAGTTTTGTGTTGCAAGTTTCTTCTTCCACTGCATAGTTTGCCTTTTAACTTTCTTTGCGGTCTCGTTTGATGAACAGAAGGTCTGCATTTTTATTTACCCATCTTTTTCTTTATAGTTATGTTTTGTTTAGGAAGCCGTTTCTTACCTTGATCATGCAACTAGTCCCCTAATTTAGCATCTGAAACAGTGACTCTCACACTTTCCTGTGCATCAGAGTCACCTGAAAGGCTTGGCTGAGACCCACTGCCACACTTTCTGGCTGAGCACATCTTGGGCGAGGCTGGAGAGTTTGCATTTCTATCAAGTTCCCGGGTGGTGCTGGTACTACTGGTCTGGGGTCTTTATACCTATGATCCACCAGAAGTTATGAAGGGTCAGTTTTCATTTCTTTCCTATGGAAATCCAAGTACCATTTGTTGACAAGATTCTGTAAACCAAGTGTCAAAAAGTACATGTATTTGTTTCTGGGCTCTCCAGTCTACAGTGGTCTCTTTGCCTGGCCTGGGGCCAGTACCACTGTACTGTAGCACTATCTTGAGTCTTGATATATGGTAAACTGCCCATCCTTCCTTTCCCTTCAATATACATTTATGACCAGCTTGTCAATTTACTGTCTCTCTCTCTCTCGGAGTTTTCATTAGAAGTGAATTAAATCTATGAATTGGTTTGGAAGAATTGATACATTTACAATATTGAATCTCCTAATTCAGGCTTCTCAACCTTTTTTTCCCTAATATTCCTCCAAGGAGTCTTTTTTAGACTTTTTCCCTCTAATTACCCCCCTACCTCCATGAAATGTTAATGCCACAGAGATACCGTATATCTGTGCCTTACACACAGATAAGGACAGTAAGATTTTTCATCCCTCCAGAACCAATTTTTATTCCTTCTGGGGGAGATTTCAGTCCTGTTGTGAATATGTATCCCAATTCATAGTATAGCTTTCCATTTATTTAGATATACTTTGACTTCTCTTAATAATGTTTCTAATTTTCTGTGTAGCAGTCAAACACACTTATTTTTAGATTGATTCCTAGGTATTTTGGAATGTAGGGTTCATGCCCTCCTGGGTTGGCTGTGCAGCTCCCAGGCAGGCTCAGGTGAACAGGTGTGGTCACTGCTGTGCAGGGCCTCCTGGCTCCCCACCTCATTAAATCTTGATTTGAGGCACCATTTTTCAAGACCTATGGTTGAAAGTCCTAGTGTAATTCCAAACTCATTTGTCATTTGCACTATAAAAGAAAATAATATATATGATTGTAAGTGCAGAACAGACATTTGGATAGGAGGGCCACATCTTGGAAAGCATTCATAATTAAGGTGTAAACAACAGTGATTATTTGTTTCATGGTTTATATGAACAGTGTGAAAATGTATCAGTAGATGGCACTGTTTCTTAATAGATAAAGAAAGCCCTAAACTGGTGGAATAGGTTTGAGGAAACTATTTTTTTGTTAAATCGGAATTAAGAATAAGATAAATAAAACTAAAGAAAGTTCTGCAGAATCCCCTGTGATCTACTTCTCTGGTGAGCTTAATTAAAGTCAATGAAGACGCTTAAAGCTCTTTCACCCCCTCATTTGCGGTGGGCTGTTGCTCTAACTGTGTCTTTTCCCAGGCCAGGAGAAGTAAGTGACAGCATATTGTGCAGTTGGTGTGGCCAGAATAAGATCACCCAGGCGGAAGCGCCGCGTGCCTTGCTGTGTGTGGCCCTGTGATCTGCACAGAAGGCAATGCTGGTTTTCGTTTTCAGAACGATCTGTGTGGAAGACAGCATGAAACATGAAAGGAATAAAACCCAAGCCTCCCATCACTGTGTTTTCTGTGCAGCAGAGTGGAAGATCTGGTTGCAGACCCTGCCTCTGCCACGTACTAGCTATTTGACCTTAGCAAACCATTTAATCGCTCTGACCTCAGTTTCATTACCTGAAAAATGGAGGTAATACCTACATGACACAGGGTGTTGTGAGGAGTAAATGAGGCAACATCTATAGAGCACTTAGCCTGGCACCAGAGGGTGACAGTGTGCTATTGGGATTAGTTCGTGCTCTTTGGAGCTTTGAAAGTGGCACAGAAAGTAGACCTCGTGGGATGTCAGTGATAACTGTCGTGTGCCCAGGTGACAAACATCATCGAACCTGGCTACTTGCATCGCTCTCAGGTTTGAGCTCTGCAACCCAGGCGAATGGACTTAAGCAGTAGAACCCAAACCTGTTTGCTTCCTGGTTCCCCTGAGGAGCTTCCAGAAAGCAGCAATGCCTCGGCCCTAGAGATTCTGATTTAACTGGTCCAGGGCAGGTCAGGTCTGAGGACACTTCAGTGGGCAGCTGCATTGAGATGCCGGTTTACAGTGAGCCATCTTTACATGGTGTCACCTACAGAGGGTCTCAGGCCTGGGGTGTGGCCGCAGGTTCGTATGTGAGTATCCAGGAAGTGTCGGAGCCATTCCTCTCCTCCCGGGCGCTGTGCGGTCTGCTCAGGTAGCTGGCTCACAGGCATCTTTGACAGCTGGTTCTGACTGGGCAGAGGGGCAGTTAAGATATAAGGGGCATGTTTCCCCCTCAGATGTTCTCCCTGAAATAGAGAAATAAAGCTCCGTGAGCGAATCAGAGAGAACATAATGAGGGATTGTATTTTTTCTCACCTTTTTCTTATCTTTGTGCTTCTGTGCATATATATGTCTGTGTGCATACCTTCCTGCTTTCTTTCTGTCATGTGTGTTTGTTCTGTTTCTTTCTATCTGCCTCTCTCTGTGTGTCTCTGCTCTGTACCTGTCTGCATCTGTTTGTCTCTCTCTTGATTCCTCTGTTGGGGCAGGGCCTGATTTATGCACCCCATGGTTACCAAGTATATTAGTCAGGGTTCTGCAGAGAAACAGAACCATTAGAAGATGATGTATGATTATATACATATAGTTACATATGTATGTCATATAATGACATAAATATATAAAGAGATTTATTATGAGGGATTGGCACACACGATGATGGAAGCTGACAGGTCCCAAGATCTGCAGAGGCAAGCCTGAGACCCAGGAGTGCCGATGGTGTGAGTTTCACTTTCAGTCCACGTCCAAAGTCAGGAGAAGACTAATGTCCCAGTTTGAAGATAGTCAGGGAGAGAGATATTCTACCTTACTCAACCTTTCTGTTCTATTCAAGCCTTCAACAGATTAGATGGGACCCACTCACACTGGGGAGGGCAATCTGCTTTAGTCAGTCTACAGATTCAAATGTTAATCTCACCCAGAAACAGATATACCTAGAAAAATGTTTGACCAAATATATGGACACCCCGTGGCCTGGTCAAGTTGACACATAAAATTAACTGTCATACCATAGAAGTCCGTATGTCCACCATCCTAGAATTTCTGGGTCAGAAAAGTCTTAAACCAGATGACTAAGGGTCAAATCAGGCATGTCTTGTTGGTCTCCCACCCTCATGCCTATGTTACATCCGATGATAATACACCCAGGAAGCTTCACTCTGTATGTTACCTACGTGACCACTTTTTCTAGGTCATGACAAGGTATGAGGTCACTGAACATGAGACCCCTTTTCTATCTATTCTAATAGAGTATAACAGAACTAGGTTAAACATGGTTTATTTACATCACTGAGAAAATCTAAACACATTTCCTACTTGCACTGGCGATATTACTCAACTGAAAGAATTCAGCAGTTTGACTCTGCAACTGCCTGAACTCACTTCTTGATTAACATCTCTGGAAAAAAAAGAGTTTCAGTCATTCGCACCCTGTTTGCCAGGGTGAACCCCAGGGCGTTTTAGTTGTCTATCAGGAAAGAAGGTTTTCCCCAAACTCACTGTCTCCCATCCTGACTTCTTTTTTTAGGTTATCTCATGCTCCTTCCTCACTGGAATTTTGCCTGACATCCCCAAACATCTAAATGCTTTATCAACCAGAACATATACCCCCGGGCTGCTCCAGATGTAAACTGTCTTGTGGAAATACCTCGGAGTTTGAATATGTCAATACAGGTTTGTCAGTATATAAATTTTATGGCGTTTAAAACAGAACTTTTAAAAAAAGGTTTTAAAGCAAACTGTTCTATCCAATGGGAATAAAACAAAAGGCAGGTCCATAACTATATAATAGAAATATAATACCCTGAGCTAAAGACTATGTAATTATGCCAGTGTTTTACATTATTTTCTGAAAATCTTTGGGACAAATTATTACAATTTTCTTGTTTCATGTGGAACATTAAAATATTTCCAACAGTGCTGTGTTTTGGAAAGTGTAGGGAAAAAAGCAGTTTCAAATATTAAAAATTGAAAACAATAAATGATAATTTCTGTGCTCTTGCCAGAGGCTAGAGGCAGAGGTGAGGCTCTGGCACAGAGAGGGCTGAAAGAGATGCAAGTGTAAGAACTGGTGGTGGAGGAAGCAGAGAGGGCGAGGCGTGGACCCTAGGAACCTCTCGAGGCTTCTTCCCTCAGGATCCTCTTGGCAATACTGGTCAGCGCTTACACCATCCCAGAAAGCAACCGTGTGCCTCCAATCTCTAGGAGCAACTTCAGAATCATTCCGGGCCATTTCCAGTCAATCTGGCAGTATATCCAGGTCTGCGATGGGAACTGGGATAAATCGGGGCCATTAATTCTGCTGGAGTTCTTAAAGCCTCCCAATCAATTTAGGGGCAGATTCTTTTTGCCCTGCAAAGGAATCCAGCTTTTAAAATAAAAGTTGAACCAAGAGGCAAGGATGGTCCAGTAACATTCTGTGTTTTCGGGCTGGCTGAGCACAAGTCAGGAATTTGGTTAGTGGCACCAAGGAAACAGGTGAGAAGGAAAACCAAAGACTGTGTCACGGAGAAATGACTGATTTGCTCTGAGGAAACCTGTGTAGGAGGCCTCTAGGGATAACCTGCTTTTTGAAGCTACTGAGTGTCAAAAATAAGTGGAGCCTGGTCCGTGGTTGAGATCACTTCCAAGTGCTTCTAACCTCTGTGAAGCAGCGTCTCACAGTCGTGGCATCTCTGGCTTGGCTTCAACAGGGGCACACACAGCACCTCCTGCACTTTTCTCTGCCAGATCCAAAACCAGAGTATATAGGTGCAAATACTTATTTCTGAGAACTGGAGGAAGCCTAGTGATTTGTGTGGTAAGAGATCCACAGATTTATCTTGCCACACTGCAACTGCTGACTGGCGTCTTTCTCTTCATTGAACTATAAACTCCTTGCAAGCAGGGTAGCAAAGACTCTCTCCTTGACCCAACTTTAGTCAGGGTCCTCTGAGCCCTCTTCTTGAATAGATCCTGATTTGGGTGCTGTCCTTAGCCCACTTTGTCCAATTTAAGCAAAAATCCTGCTGGGTCAGTTTATCGAAAAATTCCCTACCCTTGATATCTAATCAAATCCCTCACCCTCAATATCTTATCACCCTTGTCTGCCTTCAGCAAGAATACTGTTGAGTTGGTCTAGCAAGAATTCTCCTTATCTCTACTGTTTCCTCTTAGTAATTTTTCATCCACTGAAAAATTATCAATATCTTATCACCCTTGTCTGCCTTCAGCAAGAATACTGTTCACTTGGTCTAGCAAGAATTCTCCTTATTCCTACTGTTTCCTCCTAGTAATTTTTCATCCACCGTAGTAATTTTTCATCCACTGACCTTCACCGTGCTCTTTGGCTGTAAACCCACCTCGTCCTTGTTGTATTCAGGGTTGAGCCTGACCTCTCTCCCTTATTGCACCCTCCCCCCCCCACCCCAAGTTGTGGTAGTCCCTTGAATAAAGTCTTCCTTACTGTCTTAACAGGTGTCAGAATACTTTTTTTTCTGCGGCTTGACTTTGCATCTCTAGGATCAAACACAGGACCTGGATCATAATGGGTGCTCAATAATTTTTGAAGGGACAAAGTCATGAATGAAAGAAATAGGTAGCTTGGTTTAGCATTGCAAGCAGGGGCTTTGAAGACCACAGACCTGTGTTCAAATTCGTGTTCTGACATTTCCCAGCTATGAGGTCATGGGTAAACTATTGAACTTTCTTATGTTCAGCTTCCTCAGCTGTAAGAATGAAGAAAATAGAACCTATTTTATAGAGTTGTTCTGAGGAGCAAATGTGATAATGTGAAATGTTGGGTACTTGGTTTTTGATCAATAATGATTGTCATTGTTATTGTTATTAGTAACAGCGATGGCAAAATGACCACCCAGCCTGGGGCATGTAGGGAAGGTGTAATTCTCCATTTTTTCCAAGGATTTCCCATTCTGTTATAGATGAAATTGTGTCCCCCTCCCTAGCCCCCGGCCAATTCATCTGTTGAAGTCTTCACTTACAATGTGACTATATTTGGAGATAGGGCCTTTAAGGAAGTAATTAAGGTTAAATGAGGTCATAAGGATTGGGGGCTGATCTGATAGGAATGATGTCCTTATAAGAAGAGAAAGAGACATCAGAGCTCTCTCTCCCCCAGCATGCACAGAGGACAGGCCATGTGTGGATATAGCGAGAAGGTAGCTGTCTACAAGCCAAGAAGAGAGGTCTCACCAGAAACCTTGGCACCCTGATCTTGGACTACCAGCTTCCAGAACTGCGAGAAAACAAATTTCTGTTGTTTAAGGCAGCCAAGTCTGGTATTTTCTTATGGCAACCGGAGCCAACTAGTGACTCTTCTAAGGCTCACTGCTGACACTTAGCTCCTCACTATGTAAACAACCCCCTTTACCCCTCACGTTGTCATTTCTCCATCCATCGTTGCATTCTTTACTTACGCAATCTGATTTTTATCAATTCCATCTAAGCCTTTGTACCCTTTTCCAGAATTTGGCTCTTCAAAGACTATTATTATCTTCTCATCAAAGTATCTTGCAAATGAAAATTGATATCCAAAATTTTGAGTTCATAATTTTATGTGACCGAAGTGCTAATTAATTTTGTAAACAAGACTTGAGATGATTGGACAAAATTACAGAGAATTAATGCAGATTGGGAAGGCTTCATGGAGGAGCTATATCGTGTGTTAAGAAGGGAGAGGAATTTCATTATTTTGGCCAAAGAGAAGGTGGAAGCCTGCATTTTTTGAGGCACTGAGCCCATTAATGCTTGTGATTCAACTTTTCAAAGAGCAATTCCCTTTCCATGACACCATCTGGGGGAGCAGTTGTTCCAGTTATTTATTGCCTAACAAACCACCACAAATTTAATGGCTTAAAATACTGATTATTTATTTTGCCCATGAATCTGAAGTCTGGCCAGGGCTTGGCAGGGACAGCACGTCTCTGTGATGAGATCTGGGGCAGGTCTACTGCGGGCTGGAGGAGCCACTTCCAAAGTGGCTCATTCACGTGACTGGAAGCCTGTTTGCTCAGCTAGACTCTGGGGCAGCTGCTTGGGCTTCCTCACAGAATGGTAGCTGGATTCCAAGAATGAGGTCTTAAGAGACGGGAAGGAAGTAGAAGCTGCCAGTTGCTAAGGACTGGTCTTGGAAACTGGCATGGTGTCACTTTTGCCTTAATGTATTGGTCAAGTTGTCATGGAGCCCAGATTCTAGAGGAGGGACCCTAGACCTCTCCTCCTAATGGGAGACCTGTCAAAGGATTTTGGGTCCATGTTTTAAATATGGCACAGCAGATTGTATATATCAGGGGTTCTCAAATCCTGGCTGTATTTTAGAAACACTTTGAAGTTAAAAATAAAATACCAGTGCTTGTGACCACCTCAAGAGATTTTGGTTTAATTGGGCTAGGGGAGGCCTGGGAATCTATATTAAGCAAAATTCGAGGTGATTCTGACATGCAACTTTGGTCTGTGGGCCAAAGTTCCTATGTGCAAGGATTGGCAAAAATGAGCCTTGAGTCAAAGGGTGAGAATGAGACTCCTCTGGCCATCCGGAGCCTGATGCAAGATGACACAACTCAAGAAGTTTGCCCAAGAGTTATCCCAACACCACTGCCTACAAGATAAATTGCTTCCAAATGAGTATGGGGAAAATCTTTCAATTAAAAGGACCTGCCATCATCATACATGTTTTTTCTCATTTCACATTTTCCCTGAAGATTGTAAATATTACTGAAAAAATCAACAATGCTGCCATATTGCCATGATCTAATTTGTCTTTTCTGATTGTGTGAAGCATGGGTAGGCATCTGGCATCCCATTTCCAGACCACAGAGAACGAGCGATGCTAAACATTTATAGTGTACTTAATCATCTGTCAGAAATGTACAAAAGCATAATGTCTCATTAATAATTATTAAATCATTGAGTCACACAGAAGATGTTCCCCTCTTTCCTTACATAATGACCAGTAACCACTAAAACACAGGCCATTTGTGAGGCATGACCAGCATATCTGATAGTGGAAATCTGCTTGAGGAAATTAATAAAAAATCTTATTAAGAGATAGACTTTTAGGGGCTTCCCTGGTGGCGCAGTGGTTGAGAATCTGCCTGCTAATGCAGGGGACACGGGTTCGAGCCCTGGTCTGGGAAGATCCCACATGCCACGGAGCGGCTGGGCCCGTGAGCCACAACTACTGAGCCTGCGCGTCTGGAGCCTGTGCCCCGCAACGGGAGGGGCCGTGATAGTGAAAGGCCCGCGCACCGCGATGAAGAGCGGTCCCCGCACCGCGACGAAGAGTGGCCCCCACTTGCCGCAACTAGAGAAAGCCCTCGCACGAACCGAAGACCCAGCACAGCCAAAAATAAATAAATAAAATTAAATACCCTACTTTATAAAAAAACAAAAACAAACAAACAAACAAACAAAAAAAAAAAGAGATAGACTTTTAGAAAGGAAGAAAACATGCGTATGGATGCTGTAATATTCAGCCAGGGCAAATAGATGCTCCCTCCCTGTTTAGAGTCAGGTTAAAATTCAGTCAGGTAATTGCTAGGAGTGAAGAAATGTGAAAGGAAATGATCTTATTTACTTTCTGAGGTTAGATAACTCATTTCAAAATGCCCAGCTTTGGGCTTTTATTCATAAGTATATATATCATTTTATGAATAAAAGAGATACATATTTTGATTTGGAATGAGGCTGAGCTGGAAGGTGTAATTTTTCAGGACTTGGTTTTTATTTCTGATGCTGTTCATGAGGATTTTTTATTTTATAGGAACTTTTAATATCAGGCAATGTCATTTTAGCAACATATAATGCAAGAATTGAATTACATCTGTTGTAGATTCCACCCCCCATCTCCCAATATTCAGCCCAGAGAATTTAAAGATTTAGCCTTTAAAAAATTTGCAAGCTATATTTTTCTTTACAGCAGCTGATATGATCAACTCTTCTTTTTTTTTTTTTTAATTAATTAATTAATTATTTATTTATTTTTGGCTGTGTTGGGTCTTCGTTTCTGTGCGAGGGCTTTCTCTAGTTGCGGCAAGCTGGGGCCACTCTTCATCACGGTGCGCGGGCCTCTCACTGTCGCAGCCTCTCTTGTTGCGGAGCACAGGCTCCAGACGCACAGGCTCAGTAGTTGTGGCGCACGGGCCCCTTCGCTCCGCGTCATGTGGGATCCTCCCAGACCAGGGCTCGAACCCGTGTCCCTGGCATTGGCAGGCGGATTCCCAACCACTGCGCCACCAGGGAAGCCCTGATCAACTCTTCTTATTTTTCATTTTCAACCTTAAACTTTCTTCATTCTGAGTAAAAGTGAAGCTTCCTAATCTATACATGTGACAATTGCATGATCTAGTCAACCATGGTGGTGGTTCAAGGTTGTGTGGAATTGTTATGGGTATCACATGCTGTCTGTTTTGGCCTGATGTGGCATTCTGTGCTACCAGTATTCCGTCAGTCAAACTTTTGGAGTCTTTCACACATTGCTCTTTACCATGCTAAGGCCGGGCTTTGGCAAAAAGGATTAAACACACAGTATTTGCTTTTGGTGCTCATCTTTCCAGTTCTGGGCCAGTAATCAGTAACCACATTCCTTCCCGCCATTAGTTATCCCTCTGCACAGTTGTCAGACACAGCCTTCTCATAGACCTTTGAACCATTGTGGATTGAAGCACTTGTTAGTTGCCACTTACCAGGAAATCGTCAGAATGTCTTGTGTGTGTTATCACGTCTCCCAGAGGTTTTGGGAAGGAGGACCACATTTAAAATGCCTCTTAAAATTTGGTAAGATTTACTTTCATGTTAATTTGCCTGAACAAATGAATAAAGGTCTTCCCCTCCATTGTCCCTAAATGATTTAAAGCATTTATAAGGATACACTTAATTTTTTAAAACACCATAAATAGGATTAGGTGAGAAACAAGAAAGAAATGTACTGGTGGAGATATGAAAAGGGGCCAGGAATGAAGGCAAAACAAAAATGCAGACTATACAATCTGTTACTCTTGAAACAGATGGGCCTCAAATTGTTCTGTAAGTATTCTAGAGACTAAATGAGAAGGAACATTTGCTTGGTTGTACTATTCAGAGTACATGAGAATAAAAACAAACCCATCCCTAAGGAGAGGCACAGTTCATTCTGATATTATGGCAAGAATAACATTCCTTCTGGGATTCTCTCTAATGAGCACACTGTATAGTGCAGCAGTGTCCTCAACCTCCTCCGTGTAGACACCTGAGGCTCCACTGGTGTGTCCTTGTGTTTCTCAATGTAGACTGATGGCGTCACACCAAAGCCCAAGTCAGTGAAAGCCTTTGAGAATATGAAAGGGAGAAAGGCAAAAGACAGTCTTAGTTCACAAATTCCTGCTGGTCTAGCTTAATTCAAGAGTGGACCTTAGAATATCTGGGTGGAAGGATAGATTTTACACATTCTCCATCATAATTTTTTCTCTAAACTGAGCTTTTGATAAATACCAGAAAGCAGCAGCATGTTTAATGTTACACTTGCTTAAGGTGTGCGCATTTTGTGTCACCAATTAAGTATGGACCCAAAGGCCCTAACAGACAGTGGCTGGGGGTAAAAAGTTGACACACCCTGTGAAAACAGGTGCTGAGAGAGGGCTTACCTGAATCAATGTCCATTCCACTCTGGTAAGAGGTCAGCTGAAAGAATCTCTGTGTGCAAGGGCCGAGGGCTGAATTCTGTTTTACTATCTCTAAGCATTTTTGCAATTGCTGTTGCAGGAACACGAGAATCAAAGAAGTGGGGCTGACAAATGATAATAGTCAAGGTGAATCATTGCCAAAGGCAGAGGGAGTGAGGAAGTAAGATGGCTGATTTGTGCAGATTCTAAGATGCATCTAAATGGAGCTTTCTGGCAAAGCAATTGATTTACTTGTCCCTTTATTCATGCAATACGTAAAAACACATGGTTTAGTTCTCTCTGTCTGTTTTTTTCATTCTCATCTTCCATAGATAGATCGATCTCCCTATGCCTTCCACAGGAGGTTTTGGAGCTCGCTGTTTGTTGTATGGCTTCTCAGCGCCAGTTACCCTCAGCGAGCAGGGTGTCAAGCCTACTCATATGGTCATATAAAGACTTCAGTCCTATATTCTGTTAATGACGGAGGTCCTGGTGTCAAGGAGAGAATTGTTTCCATTTTCTTGTATTTAAATCGAGTAATAAGATAATGGCTAGGAATTACCATTAGCAACACAGATACGAGAGGTCATTCTAACTTCCTCACTAGAATAATTGTTGGGAAGCCATAGTTTTATGCTGAATGATTTTGGGACCTAATTACTGAATCTGAAAGGCTGTTTTTAAAATGTCAGTAATGGTAGAAAAAGATCCTTTATTCTTAAAGACCAGCCGGGAACGAGCAGTACAAAATGTTCTCATTAAAATTTCCCTTCTCTTTTTGAAATAGATGATCAAAGATCCTGGCGTTTCTATCATTTTAGGAGATGTATACATATATGAGGAATGGCACATAGGAAGACTCAGATCTTTACGACACGTGGAAGTTCACAGAATAAGAGAAAATTCAAAGTGGAAGGCAATGTCTAGCCCAGCCTCCTCATTTTGCAGATGAGGAAACAGTGATCTACAAGGGGGGCATTACTTATAAATGTCGTAAGTTTAATGGCAGAGCAAGTATTGGGTCCAGGGTTCCTCTTTCTGAATCTAGTGGCCTGTCAGTGGTGCCTAGGAGATGCTGGCTGCCCCATTCCTCCTTGCTCCTATAATGTCTACTTTGTTGTTGCCATAATATGCCCAGCCCCAGTGAGACAGATGGTGACTATCATGGTAATGTTGACTGAAGAAAACGCACAACCTAAAAGTGGAGAGTTAGTTACGTTTTATTCGGCGAACTTTCTGAGGACTTCAAGCTCAGGACACAGCATCTCAGATAACGCTGAGAAAACTGTTCCAAAGAGTCAAGGGGGGAGGGGGAATCAGGATATAGAGGAGTTTTTGCAACAAAGACCAGGTATTCGGAACATCAAAAGATTACTGTTAATTAAAGAAAACCAGACATCTCAAGTTAAGGAATTTAGCTCTTCTCTATGTATGGGAAGATGCGAGAGCCTGGGCTCACTGAAATCATTCTTTTGACATGCACCTCAGCTATCTGGGGCCAGTATCCTGTGTTTTCTCATCCTGAGTCTCGTCAGGGCGCACCATGGGGGTGGCTGCAGGGGCTGGCTGCTAGATGGGCTTGGCAGTGGGCAGCCCGTTTGTCTCCATCCTGAGTTCCCTCAGAGGTCGCCGTCACGTTCCTCTTTGCTAGTGGGTATGCTGTGGACTATGGTATATGAGAGGCACTTTGCTGGTGCCCTTTGGAAGAGTTTTACCTCCCTGACAAGATGAGGCACTTGAGATTCGAGCCCTTTTGCTAATACTTCCCTTGCTTTCTCTTTCGGACACTCTCATGGGACGATGCAAGGCTTAGAGCTGTGACAACTCCCCTTGCGACCATAAAAGGAGATTGTTGCCTCTGTATTGAAGTCTGCAGACTAGAAAGAGAAAATTAGTCTCATCCTTGTGGACATCACTGATCTCTGAGCAAGCCTGCCACTGACTCATCTTCTAATTAGGTTAGCAGAACATTCCTTTGATTTAGGGCAGGCAGGAGGGTGCTTGAATAGACAAGAGGCCCATGTGTTTAGAGAGCAGTGAATGAGAGGGAGTATAGAAGGAGGTGAGGTTAGGAGGTAAGGGGAGACCAAATCAGGTAGGGTTTTGTAGCTTGTTAGGGACTTTTAGCTCAGTGAACGGGAAACCATTGGAGAGGTGTAAGCAGAAGCATGCTGTGTTCTGACTTATGTGTAACTGAATCACTCAGGCTATGTTGAGAATAGACTGTTGAGGTCAAAGATAGAATCAGGGAAACCTACTGGGACTCTATTGACATAATCCAGGGGAAAGATGGAGGTAGCTTAGGCTAAGAGAGTAGTGGTAAAATTGTCTAGAAGTCATCAGAATCTGGATACATACTAAAGGTAAAGATAATAATGAATCGACGTAGTAAGTAGAGAGAGAGAGATAGAGAGAGATAAAGACAGAGAGATAGAGAGAGAGAGAGAGAGAGAGAGAGAGAGACACTACAAAATTTTGGGCTTGAGCAATGGGAAGAGCAAAGTTGCCGTGAACATGACCTAGTTTGGGTAGACAGCAAGAGGAATGAAAGTTGGGATGATCAGAGGTTCCATTCTAGACATGTTAAGTTTGAGGTGCCTATTAGACTTAATGGTAGCCAATAGTTAAATTGGCTGTCAGATCATGATGTCTGGAGTTCAGGGGAGAAATCCATGCTGGAAACGTAAATTTGAGAATTTTTATCATATTGATTGTATTTAAAGCCATGGAGCTAGATGTGATCTGTAAAGGGGCTAAGTATGGAAGGGAAAGAGAAGAGATGCAGACATTGATCTCTGGGGTGCTCCAACATTTAGAGGTGAGGAGAAACTGGAGTCTGAGAAGGAGTAACCAGGAAACTAAGAGGAAAACCAGGATAGAGGGTGATCCTGGAGGCCAAACCAAGAAAGTGTTCAAGGAGGAGGGAGTAATCACCTGGGCCAACAAAGTCAAGTTGGCTCAAATCCCCAGCCAGGGTATAAGGGGTTACTCAGGGTCTCCTTCCAATACTTTCTAGTGGTCTTGGGGGTGGTGGGGAGGGGGAGAAGGAATACTTGTATGTCTTCAAGTTGTCTCTGACACCACAGTCTTCTAGTTTAGACTTCTTAATCTCTACTTACGTTTCGACCACTCCGTACACTGTCCCATTTTGCTACCACATCACTATACTGGGGACTTCCTTGACCATCTCCTCTCTCCAGTCCACCAACTCCAGGCTGCGTGTGTGGCAGACTGAATGGAACATTTAGGGCGTCTGGGGGGGTGACATCACAGGGCAACACAACATTCAATGGAATGAATCAGCCAGGATAGGCTGGGTTATGCTATGGTAACAAACGACTTCAAATATCAGTGACTGAAACGAAGAGATAAAATTCTTCAGTTGGGCATGTAAGATTTGTGTATTTCACTTTCTGTACATTTTGCCAAAAAAGAACTGCAAACAAATATTGGGCTCTACTTAGCAACATGCATGCTGAAGTATTTAGGGATGATATGTATTGATGTCTGCAACTTACTTTGAAATGCATCCAAAAAATAAAATATATTGATGAGTGGATAGAAGGATGAAAGGATGGGTAGGTATGTCCTTTATAACCTAACTTGGAATCTTATGCAGCACTGCTTTCATGCATTCTGTTTGTGGAAACTGTCACAGAGACTTGTTCAAGGTCAAGGGGAGGGGAAATAGATTCCAGCTCTCAATGGGGGGTGTGGCAACACACTGGAAGAGTATGTGAAACTAGAGATATTGCTGCGGTCATTTTTAGAATATGCAGTCCGCTGCAGCTGCATCTAATCTTTTTCTTGATGGGAATGTGTATAACAGCAGTGCTAAGGAAGCCTCCAGCAGCTGAGGTGATGCTTGGCCATGGTGTAAGGAGTGATAGAATCGGACAGTCTGATTAGGTAGGCAGGACATATTTATTATTCCCAATTTGCATATGGGGAAACTGAGGCACAAGAGTTGACAAATATGCCCAAGGTCATGTGCTTTCATAAAGGAAATACTGGAAGTGGTTTCTAGTCTCCTGAACCTCAGCTCAGCTCCTGAGACAACCAAGAGATTCTCACCCAGGCGTGAGGCATTTCCTCAACCTGATGCAGGAGACACAACAGAATCTCCACGAGTGGAACCTGAGAGCTTTTATCTATCAAATGGAAAGACACTTTTTAGAAAAGGTGAAAGATTCTGTATTAGATCTTACTGCTGCAATTAACTGTAGAACGTTTTGTTGAGTTCTTTGATTCTAAAATCTATTCATTTAACCAAGAATCCTTAATATAAAATCCCAGATTCTGAAGATTTTAGGAAGTGTACTTGAATTTAATGAGGGAAAGAAAAACCTTTACTTCTTAGAGTTAATTCCTTGAGGAGTTAGAGGTGAATTGATGAAATGAGTTAGTGACTTACTGCTTTCCCCTCGTGTCTGATTTCTGTAAACCTTTAGCGATTATTGAATGAGAAGAGTACTCTCTTTCCTTAGAGATCTTCAGGTCAATAAATGTTTATTGAGAACTTTCTGTGCGCTAGAAACTGTTATGTATTGGGGGAACACAATACACACACCGTAGAATCTCCTCTGAAAAAGCTTACACGTAATTTATTTGAACGCCAAACAAGAAGTTCTATGATATTTAGATAGGTACGCACTGCTTATGCTGGTATTGAAATTAGTTTGGGAGGGAAGGGACAGCCTTCCCTCCCAAACTACAGTCTTGCAGTAGAGGATGCTGGGCAGAGTCAAGAAGGAATTGTAGGAGTTCCCCAGGCATAGCTGGTGGGAAACAAGCAGAATACAACTTAATCTTTTGGAGCTTCATGCAATCCAAGATGAACTGGAATGGTAAAGATGATGAATAAAATGAATTTCCTCTCCTTCTGGTGTAGTAGGTTCCATTTGTCCACATCAGTGGATTTTCTTAGCCAATGTAACCCTCCACCTTCATGGATTGGATAGGGAACTAATCTGTTTTCTCATTTGTTTAAAATGAAGAAAAACATTATAAATACTTAAAATGAGTAGCATCTTTCAAAACCTCTTTGTTTGGTTTGTAGAGCTGAAATTTCCGTACTTGATCAATATTAACCTTTCAAGTTGGTTTGGGTTTTGGATGCACGGATTACTTAGTCTTTAAGGACTAATTGCTTTGGTTCCAGGGAGGGATTTGATTCCGCTTTTAAATGCGTTTCTCTTTGTAGTCTCCTCCTAAACTGGAAGATGGGCTGTGTCTTGCTTTAACAGTAACTTCTCAGTTTCCAACAAATTTGATGTGTAGCCACTAGGGAAAGCAGGATGAGGATCTTCAGACAGAAATTCCAGAGCCTCAGCTTCAGTTACAGGCTTTGCATCCCTCTCTCCTGCGGTGCTTTCTGAGCTAATTCTCAGAGGTCAGGCCTATCTCAGGTTCTAAAATGTGCCTGGATCACCACCACATGTCATGGCAAGATTGATACATAAAAAAAAGCCAGTCACAACTAAAATGCCCAACCAGAGAGGAATGTCTTTGTAAGTTACGGCACAGCCATGCTATTAAACGCACTGCTGTGGCTAAAGCGAATGAGGTAGTTCTGGGTCTTCTAACAGAGAAAGATCTCAAAGATGTACTGTTGTGTAAAAAAAGTGAGCTGCAGAGCAATCTATGACACCATTTAGGTGAGAGTTACTCCCATGAAACCGTACTGTATGTTTCATGGGTCCACATACGTGGATGTAAATGCAAGGAGAAGCTCTGGAAGCAGAGATGCCAAAGGGTAGCAGTGGTTGTCTTCAGAAGACAGGATTGGGGGTAGTGGCCAAGTAGGAGTTGGAGCTTATTTGTTATAGTTGAGAGTTCTTGTTACTCAGGGAAGAGACCATACTCATGTATTACCCATGTGACTTTAAAAACTAAATAGAAGTCAGTTGGAAGTGACTGTTCCAGGCAACGGTTGCCTTGGAGGGGGTTTAAATTAATTAAACAAGGAGGCCATTAGACAGATGTGGCTCTACTGCTGTAGTACTGTCAGTGAGGAAGACATTTTCCTCTGCCCCTCTAGGTCTTCTGGCTGGTCCAAAATTTAAAGTGACATGAGACAGATTAACAGGAGAAGATCAAACAAAGGTTAGTAACACGTATACATGTTACAATGAGTAACTTGCCCAAAGGGCTGAAGCCCTCATCTTAAATACCATCTTCAGCTAAAGACAAAAGAGGATGCTGGGGGTAGGGGGTTGGGACTTCAAAGGGGAGGAAGGCAATTCACAAGGAGATGGAATAGCAAATGTTTGGTAGATAAAGGTCTGCTAGACTGGGCAGAGACAATGGGACACACAGTGGACTTTGATCTCTAGGCCCTGTTCCGCCCCCCTAACCTCGCCCATATTCCTTGCAGATCTCTCTGGTGATGGATGTATTCGGGGGAACAGGCTCTCTGTCAAAATTCTTTTCGACAGTTAGAGGGGAGGTCAAAGTTTCTTCCTCAGTCTTTTGGGCCTTGATTGTTTTCAGCTTGAAATAGCACACATGCATGCCAGAGACATTTTGGGGTGGCAAGTTTTGCTCCCCTTCAATGGCAAACCGAAATCTGAGCTTGTAAATGCCTCAAGGTTATGAAATCAAAATGCTAAATGCTAAAGACAACCAATCACAAATAGCCAACTAGGATTTAAGCTTTAGCCAATCAAATAATTTCCTTTCTTTGTTCTTGTACTTTTCTCTGTATAAATCTTTCCCCTGGCTCTTGTTGGAGGAGCTCTTTTAACCACTTCTGGTTTGGCACTGTCCAATTTGAATCAATTTTTGCTTAAATAAACTCTTAAAACTTATAGTAAGTCTTATTTTTTAATAGCAGAAAGGTTGAGACCCCTCTCAAATGCTGGTTCTACTGCCCATGGCTGTGTTAATTTAACAAGTCGCTTATCTCCCGAGACCAGTAACAACAAACTTGCAGGGTTGTTGTGAGAATTATGTTTGATAATTTATGAAAAACACCAGGCTCTTTTTCTTTCTGCTCATGAATTTTGGATCCTGGCTTCATGGCCCCATCTTTAGTACTGGCCTTGGACTTTTCAGGGTTAGATACCCACTTGGAGTCTCCTGAGTTCTGTTGTTTTCAGTTCTGGAAGCCCATGCCTCTGGTTGAAGGTCCCCTGAAACTTCTGTTGAGAGAATCATTCTCCCATTCCCCCTCCAGTCACATAGAATTCTACCTGCAGGGTCATTACCTCCCTGGGGTGGAGGAGGTAGCCTCACACATTGACATCCTTTATCGTTTGTAGTCTCATCCATTAACACGAAGAGGGATGTTTTCAGTTCTCACATATTCTGGGGCATAATTCTCCTCTTTCAGTTGTTCTTTGTATGGGAACTGGCATTTGTAAATCAATGGCAGTTTTGCCTGAGAGCAAACAGCAAAAAGAGAGCCAACAGTGCCTGCAGATTTGTTGGGATCAGGTACAAAGAAGGCAGGCTTTTCTGGGGGCAAGTTGTCCACAGTGACTTCCAGTAAGAGGGGGGCTGCTACCTCTTCCCGTGAGAGAGGAGACACTCCCAAGTTAGAACACTCGGCTGTCAGTGGGACAACACCGCCTGCATGGGACAAGAATAGTTTAGTTTCGTCCTTTATACATATTTTGTTGTTTTACAAAATCATTTCCCTTTGGAACTTTCCAGGATGATGGGCAATGTGGATTTTTAACCCTTTTTGTTTTCCCTTACCCTGCTGCTCTCTGCTTGAGCTCCCCCTTTCGACACTGCCAACGGAGCGATTTTGCTGCCGGCTTGCTGATTTACAGAATATGTTTGAGACCCAGGTTTCTTATTATCTTTATTTCTTGTTAATAATATGAAGAAGGTGAATTTCCTGTTGTTGATTAAGATGAAGGCTTTTCTGTGGATGTCTTTGGAAAAATGAACACTCAGCCCAAGGAGGTGTCCACCCTGACTTCTAGAAGGGTTGGCTTCACCCACAAGTGGTCTAACAGCTGTAGAACAGTAGGAATTTAGAAAATCTGACCCAGGAATCAGCACTTCTTCCTCATTCTCTTGCTCTATTGCCTGAAACTTCCACTGTTAATGAAACCGTGCACCTCAGATTGGGACTTGAACCTATGTGCCAGGATTAGAACCTGGCTGAAACTTAGATTGGAACTTGAACCCACAGTCTTTTAACTGAGATCACACACCTGGTCTTAGGACTTAATGAAGCTCAGGTTCTTAATGTCTCGTTGCAGAAAGAATTCAGTGAAAGACAAAGTGGTAGGTAAGAAGTGGATTTATTTAGAGAGATACACATTTTATAGACAGAGTGTGGGCCATCTCAGAAGGCAAGAGGCCCCGAAATATGGGTGGTTAGTTTTTATGGGCTGGGTAATTTCATAGGCTAATGAGAAGGAGGATTATTCTAATTATTTGGGGAAGGGGCAGGGATTTCCAGGAATTGGGCTACTGCCCACTTTTTCGCCTTTTATGGTTAGCCTCAGAACTGTCATGGTGCTGGTGGGTGTGTCATTTAGCATGCTGATGTATTACAATGAGCCTATAATAAGGCTCAATGTCCACTGGAAGTCGAATCTTCCACCATCTTGGACCTAGCTGGTTCTGATGAGTTTTTGTCATGTCCTATGGCTATGTCATTGCTTTAAAGGTTGTGCCCTGCCCCCTTCCCTCCTGTCTCATTAAGAGTCTTACCCAGGGGTGATTCCAGTAAAATGCAAGATGTGTTCCTGGACAAAACTTGGGTCCACTCACCCACGCACAGCAAAGCCAATCTACTGACACCAGGCTGTGGTGAAGGAAAGTGAGTTTGCTGCAGGGCACCAAGCAAAATGTCCAGGCAGCTAGTGCTCAAAAAACCCAAAGTCCCCAATGGGTTTCAGCAAAACATTTTAAATGCCAGGTGAGGGAGGGGGGTTGCAGGGTATGTGATCAGCTCGTGCACAATTCTCTGATTGGTTGATGGTGAGGAAACAGGGTAGTGTCACAGGGGTCAACATCATCAATCCTCAGGTGCCGGGAGGTCTGGGGGCTATGCATTCATGGTCATCAAGTAGTTAATTTCTTTCATTCGTTGGGGGTTTTAGCATCTGTAAAACAACTCATGAAATGTGCATCAGATACTATTATCTGGTACTTCAGAGAGGAGCTAAAGCAGAGGATATGGGGGTGGGGTCTGTTCTGGGAAGGCCCCAGAGGGTCCTGCTCGGTTACAGACATGGTCTAGGAAGGGGAGCTGATCAAGTCAGAAATCTGCAAATGGTATTTGTGTAATTCTAGTTCCCAAAATGTTCTTTAAAAATAATGCCTGAGAGACATGGCATTAAATATTACCTGTCAGATATTAACAATATAAATCTGCACAGTAAATGTTTAAGATATTTTCAAGTAGAGTTGCTGACATTTATTTAAGTACATGTTTTCCACAGTATACAATTTTCAGGTAAACTCTTCCATTGTCTTGAAGGATCAGTGTTCTCAGAGAATATGTTCAGTGACACTTGTCAACAACCTGGTGGAATTGTTAGGGAACCGTTGACCAAAATTGCCTGCCTCCCCAGCTCAGCCAGCCTGCTCTGGGACCATGGGTCATGCTCAGTCCTGACTGCCCTCCCCAACTTGGAAGCAGGCAACACAAAGCCCTAGGCAGATGGCTGAGGGTATCATCTTCTAAGACCTTTTGACTCTTCGACCCCAAGGATTTGCTGGGAGAAGTATGTGGACCTCAACTTATACTACATTCTACTGCATGGGGAATAAGGTTTCAGCAACATTTTAGTAAAAAAAAAAAAAAAAAAAAATTCAAATTCTGTACTCCAGAGCCTGTGGAAATGGAAGAAATGGTTCTAATGGAAAATCATAATGCACCTAGCACGCCGTATGGCACGAGTCACACTCTACCCCACTTAACTCCCACCATATTTTTAAATAATATCAAGAAGTAATAGCTCATTTACAAGACAAGCGTCTTGTGGGCAATTCTAGCTGCTTTAGCCTTTAGCATTTATAGCCTCCATAACAGAGTTAGATGAAGGATAAGGATGTTGGAAATAGAAATTGGATGAGCCAGCCTGCAGTGTCTACCGCAGCAGAGTCAGGATTTGAACCTGAGCTATCTGACTCCAAGATCTATTCCCTTAGTCATGATTTCTACAGACTCTGCTTTATTTGAAAAAAAAAAAAAAAGGTCAACCAATGAAACTTTAAAAGAGCTAAGTTATAAGAGTGAAGTTGAGAAATGAATGGACTATTCAAACTGGTTAATTGAGAAAACTTCATAAGGAGACAAATGGGGGTCTAGATGAGAAAAGGACTGAGCCATTTAAGGAAAGAGAAAAGGAAGGAGGTGAGGTGGGGAAGGGGAGGAGAAGAAGAAGAGAGAGAGAGAAGAAAGAGAAAAAGAGAGAAGGAGAAAGAGGGAGGATGAGGGAGGGGAGGGAAGGAGGGAAGGAAGGAAGGGAGAAAGGAAGAAAGGGAGGAAGGAAGGAAAGTTTGGGTTTAGTGTATAATTCCATTTGGAATTTATTCTATATAAGTAATATAAGGATCCAAGCTTGCCAGAAAACTCTGAAACAATTTAATAGTTGTCTATGGCTTGAAGGGGAGTGGATTTCACCACCCCAAAATATGCCAAAGATAATATTTGGCATGAGGATTATTTTGAGCTTATCAAGGTCAATGTCTAGAGGAAACAAGGTTGTACCTGGAGAAACAGGCAAAGTGTCGAGGCTGAAGAACAAGATGAGAATGGAGAACAACAAGTCAGCACACCTGAGAATAAAGGCATAGAGAGGGCCGGGAAGCAGTGTATAAGCGGCGACTATGCATGGCACTCCAGTTCTCAAATGGCCCTCATGAGCTATGTTGAGTGTGAGCAAGGCACTGGCTCACAGGAGGGATGACGGAGCAGGCAAAGGTACTGACCTGATAACCCTGTGTCACTGAGATGGATTGTCACCGTGGGGCATCCACCAAAAGATTTTCTCTATGGGTCTCAGTTTGTTGACAGCACAAACATATATTGTTTGCTCTCCTTGCCTATTTCCCTGGATTCCTTTTTCCAGCTCTGCAGAAGCTGTTATGATTAAATGTACCTTGGCTTCTCCATGCACCCCCTCCAGGCATTTGAATGGTCTTTTTATCACCCCAGGCCACGGAGCATGGCTCCTTAACCCTCTGCCAAAGATCACTCAGTGAATGAAGCCAAATGCAGTTCTTTTAGAGCTGTTGTTGACTCAGTGTAGGAACCATTCTCTGAGCACAATGTATGGAGTGTTTTCCTTATCACTGGGCCATGAAGGCAGCTTAAGTGGAAAGCTGGCACTTGCGGTTGGATGACTGGCTTCTGGCATCTTTTCTCCCCACAAGGTAAGAACTTGGATACTTTTAAAGATTAAGAGAAGACGTGCTCCGTTATTTTTCGTATTCATACTGGAGGCCTGTGGTCTGCATTCTGCGTATATGCATCTCAGAGCAGACTGCCTGGTGCATAATTCAAATTTGGAAACAGGCACTGTGAAAGCCATAGAGAATGCGTGCATTCTCTAAGCAGGTAGAACGTTCAGCATCCTTGCCCTCTTGTACTGCGTTTTATTTTGCATCCTGCTTTTTGCTGTTTGCTTTCAGAGCCTCCATGTACAGTTGTAAACTAGGCTTATAAGTTGTGCAGGTTGTGCACTGCAAAAAGGCTCCTTGTCTAAGGAGACTCCGTTATGTTGTATACATTGTGGCTTTGTGTACTTACTGCACAAAACCTGGAAGATGGCAATAAGTGTCTTGTTCTAAAAAACATGGAAAATATTCTGACAGATGGCAGTGATGTGTGATGTGTCTTATTTGTACAAAGTCCCTAGATGAGTAAACTTCAGGAAACTTGAAAGGCAGAGAGGTTTTCTCCCTTGCTTCAGTATATGAAGGTAGCCAGGTGTCTGTGTGGCCCTACCTAGGTATTATCTGGTGGTAGCTCATCGAAATGACGGGCAGAGGGTCTCTTAATGGGAATTGAGGAGGCAGCCCTGGCTTGGCTCTCTTGTTCCCCAGAAATGTGAATGGCTTTCCTATGACCAGGGAGAGATTGGGAGTGGTGGTGGTCTCCATGAGAAGTGGAGACCCAGGTCCTGATTGTCCACAGTACCCTGCATGGAACGGAGGCTCCACAGAGCCAAGGTTGCGGGGGGGGGGGGGGGAATGGAGGTGCTTGGAAGTCTTGGCAAAGGATCTCCGAGGCCCACCTTGGTACAGACCAGGGACATTCCACCTTCTAAACAGATCTTGCCAACCTGAGCACTGAGCATCTTAGTAGTGTTAAAAGAACAAAATTCAACTGAGTAAATTTTAGGATCTAATTGGCTTTATTCAACACGTCACAAGTCAGGCAGCATTCCATCTAGTAAATAGAAAAGGGGCTCTGAGGAACTGTACGAAATTAAGGCTTTTATAGAACCTAGAGGGAGAAGGAGGTTATTAGCTAAAGAAAAGAAAGGATTGTTTCCAGCAAAGTTACCTCAGTAGAGCTGATCAGGAACTGCAATTAAGTCTTAGTTTGCAGTACTGGGGGCAGTGGCCCCACCTTGGGCCTGTTGTTTCCTTCTCTCCCTCCTTCTCCCCCTCCCTCTCCTCCTCCCCCTCCCCTTCCCCTTCCTCCTCTTCCTTTTCCCCTTCTCCTCCATCTCCTTCTCCTCCTTCTCCTTCCTCTTCCTCTTCCCCTTCCCCTTTTTCTTCTTCTTCTTCATCTAATCCATCTTCTTTTCCTCCTTCTCCTTCTTCCAGCAGCAACCAATAGGGATGTAAGAACATGGATCCCTTCCTCAAATTTTCTGCTCTGTGTAAGCCATTCCTCCCTTCCTAGGACTTATGTATGAACTTACATGATATTAGGCACCTTACCAAATTAAATCTAAACAAAAAATAAAGCAATGTGATGTTACTTAAACCCAAGTCCAATGGAGCAAATTTATATACGCTACACCTGAAAACAGATGGTGCATTTAGCTCAGAATCACAGTATTTCCAAAGCCAGTGCCAGTCACTGGAAGCAAGTGTGACTTTGGTAAAATCTGTCTTTAGCATTCTGTTTCTTTCCTTAGAAAACACACTCTCTCATTTAGCTTCATTCGCTTCTTCGTCCCAGGAACCCAGCCTGCCTCTGGTGCATGTTGTGCTGCCTCAGGTCCCCCTTCTTGCAGGAAGCAACCCACACCCTCCTTCTTGCCTCAGTCCTGACCCTGTGTAAGCGTACGTGTCCTGTGACAGACACATCCCTTCCAAACTTACCCTCTGACAACAAATCAGAGAAGAGGCATTAATGACTTGTGGTGAATTAATAGGTTACCCTGCTGTCAAAGACAAAAACAAACCAGAGACCCAGTTAGCAAAGGCCATTTATTCCTAAGCTAACAGCAGCACTGTCACTTTCCTTTCAGCAGGGGTTTGAAGGGGCTGTATAGGTTTTATAGAACAAAAGGAGATGTCTTGAGACAGTCTCTGACTGGTGAGCATTCAATTGGCGTGGCTTTCTGATCGGCCTCTAAGTATATTTTGGTAGCCTTTAAAGAGTTCACTATCCGTTTTTACATGACTGGGGAATTTTCAGGTTGGGCAGAACTGGAAGGGCTTTTCTGCCTTTCCAGGGCTATCTAAAGATATTTCTTAACTCTGCAGGGCAGAGTGGGCTATCTGGGTGTTGGTTGGTGGGAATATGGAATAATATCCTCCGAACTGAGAAGGAACTTTGAGACCAAAAAATGAAGCAGACAACTCCATAAAGTGTAATGGTGATTTTCATTGCAGGTAACTTCCATACAGGCAGGACCGGGCAGAGGATGGTTCAGATGCGTTCACAGCTTCACTCCACACCGCCCAAAGGGGTACCGGGGATTTAAAGGGTCCAAAGCTAGAAATAGAATCTGACTACCAAGGGAGAAACACATCTGTGCCAACAGGAACCAGGGTTTTTTTCTTCCCCCAGGGGTCTCATTACCATTATTCCTCAAGGACCATTAACCATCTGCATCTGTAAAAGGCATTCTTCCAGTTCTCCTATCAGGGGAATGCAAGGGTAAAAGTTGACTGGGAACTTATCTGCCTTGGGTGCATTCCTTGTGAGTAGGCTAAAGCCCAGTCACGCGGAAAGGGGAGGGGGTAGGACTGCGGACCTAAGGTGGAGCGGACAGAATAGAGTCAGTGTGGTTCAGCCACACACTTGGCCTGACAGAGACCAGGCGGGGCTTCTTTCCTTTGTGCGAGAATGTGTCTTTCTTACTTCTCAAGAAATAGTTTCTCACTACTGGGATTCTATCCCTTCCTTCTGTCATATTTCAACAGCAGCAACAACAGCAATGATCATGAAAGAAAAAAAATCTACTGAGTACTTACTAAGTACAGATACTACGAGGTAAATGTAATGATTCCCGTTTTAATGAAGGAGAAACTGGGTCTCAGAGAGGTTGAGTGAACTGACCAAGGCTCTTCAACTATGCAGCTAGCCAGAGTCAGAACTGAGACTGAAGCCTGTTTGGCTCTGAATACCAAGATCTTTCAACTGTACCATCTCCTCCTTGGGTAAAGCCAACCAGGAGAATGATGGCAGCAATTGGAGGAACTGTTCTGGGTAAAGAGCTCCACTAACATCTTCTAGATCAAACCTTCTCTTTGGGCCAAACTATAGCAGCCTGCACATAGCTCTAGCTTTGCATGTACAAAGTGTCTGTTCTGAAGTTTAGCATTCTTCGATTTCAGCTGTGGTTGCATTAATGAAAATGCCCAAAGTTTGTTTAGGAAGAGGTGGAGATAGCTAGAGGGCTCTAGGGTCTGGAAGGGACAAGTAGACTGTGACAACCTGATTGTTACTAAGTGCATTTGCTACTGGGATCTGCCACCAAAACCTTACATCTTGAGATAGAGGGTAGAAAAAAAAGGAAACTTTTCTTAAACTTTCAAAAGGAAAAAAAAAGTAGCAGTAGAGAAGAGTACCAAGCTTCAGACATTTTCTCCATTACTACACAATTGAGTGCATTTCTTCTAGAATTTTCAGCTCAGTCACATGACTCCACACCATCCTTTTATGGACCTATTGCTGCAGTAATTTGACATTAATGTGAGATGATAGGGCACTATGTTGAAACAGCCTCCATGGAGTGGAGAGAAGTGATAGCAACCATCCAAAAGAAGATAATGTTCTTTTTAAGTGTGTGCCTGATGGGACTTGATTGTACCGTACATGCTGTAAAAATTTCTCCTTCTGCCACTCTTGCATCCTTGGGCACCTGATACCCTTGGATCTCAGGTGTGAAAGCTTTACTGAAAGCTCCCTTCTTCACACCCCTTAGTGTGCATACTTGGAACGGTGTGGGGGCAGACACTGGAGGATACTTTCAGGAACTCTTTGGCTTTTCATCCACCACCAGGATGATTCCACCTGCAAATGGGGTATGCCATTAGTACTTAAAAAACACCCACGGAAACTGGTTTTAGTTACAGCTTGGTAAGGGGCATCTCTGGGTGCAAGAAGGGAAGTGGAATCAGATGTTCAGTCAGGGGAGGGGTAGAAGAGTTAGAAGTTCCTGCCACCCCACCCAGATGCCTAATGAATGCAGATGGGAGACAGGAGACCAATAAACAGACGTCTCTGTTGTTTGTGAATTTTATTGTGGAGGAGAAAAAGGTTACCATGTAAATTAGAGCAGAAAGCCAATACAAATTACTCATTACTTTTTAACTGCCACCAACCAATTAATGTTCTTTTCTCATACTTAAAAACTTGTACTTCCCTTCCCCAGAGCTTTTGAGTCATACTAGGCAGGTGCAAAATATATTCATTCTCAAAGCATGATGACTCTCAAACTCTTGGGCATGAGCCTTCATCTTAAAGATACTCAAGGTGTACAGAACTAGGGACCCCCATGTTTCTTAGCCCACTTGTGCAAAGCAATGCAGGAAGGAGGGCTCATGGTTACATTGACAACTATCTGGTGGTTCCTAACCTAGAAAGCTGAGATCTGCTCACTCCTACAAACTACTCAAAGTAGTTTTGTATTAGCCAGATGTCTGCTGAGGTCTCCTGACCACTGAGATTCAAATGAAGTTGGCTCTGATCTTGTTCCAAATTCAGTAGGAAGTCAGAGTCATTCCCAGTCTTTTGAGGGATTCTGGGAGAGGGTGGCTTACATTTCTGCTGGTTGCCTGTGGCTTCAAGCCTCTGTTTCCCAGAGTAATTCAGTTCACAGAGCATGTTTCTGTCCTGCTCACGCTGTCATGTTCCAAAATTCATCATCTGAGCTGTAGAACTTGGCCTCTTTCCTTGCTTTACAACCCTGTGCCCCAAAGCCCAAGGCCTTGAAGTGGTAATTGACTTCAGTGAAGATTTGGGAAAATAGAGAGAACTGATACTACAAAAATCCAAACAACCTAAAATTGGACAATATTCTTTATAACCCCTTCACCATTTTCACCAACCTGAGCTCCAGCTTCACAACCTGTTCTTTGGCGTTTCTCACTCGTTTTTTTGCTCCCTTCCTTTATCCTGTTTATTTCTCTTCCCTCCTCAACTCCTGTCCTCTTCCCACTAAGGAATAACAACAGGAGAAAGTCCAAAGCGCTTAGCTCAGCCCCGGGTCTCTTTGCACATCCAAGGGCTCACAAAAGTGGTTTGCAGCTCAGTGGACCATGAACAATGGCCTCAGACTTTCTCCCTCCCCACCGGTGTCTGCTGAAAGGGAAAAAGAGTAGGAGAGAGATTTTAGGACTCACTGATATGGTTAATGACACTCCCCCAGCTCCCTCCTTAGAAGGCAGAAGGCTTGCAGTCCATTCGGTTTTGGTCATTTTCCCCTGTTGATTTGTTGCACTCCTTCACTGCATCATAAGTCTTCCCTAGTGGAGCTAAGCAGACTCCTTATATGCTAGGATGTGTCTCTTACGGGAGGTCTCCAAGTATCATTCCTGGACCAAGAGTACCATCTGGGAACTTGTTAGAGATGCAAAGTCTCAGGCTCCATCCTAGACCTAGAATCAGAGATTCTAGGGGTGGGCCCAGCAGTCTGTGGGTTCACATGTGCCCCAGATGATTCTGATTTACACTCAAATTTGAGAACCACTGAGCTAACAGATGGGCTTAAAAGACATCCGGGCAGAGCACGCTGTCCACAAATGCCAACAAATCAGTAACTAACTAAAGTACATGCAAAACACTACATTCTTCCTCCAGGGTTGATAATTGTAGGGAGGCTGAGGGCCTTGTGGGTTGTACCAAGTGAGGACAAGGAGGAACATTAATGGAAGTTAACATTTACTGGGAACTTACTATGTGCTGGGCACTGTTTTGTTATATGATAACTCATTTATGTCTCACAATAATCCTGTGATGTAGGTATTATTATCTCCATCTAACAGATGAGGAAAGTGAAGCACAGAGGAGTTAAATAACTTGCTCAAAGACACACAGCCAGGAAGGGACAGAGCCCACACAAGGGCTCTGTGGCTCCAGTCTTCAACTCTCACCACTTTGCCATATGCCTTCTTTTCCACCAGCCTTTCTTGAAAGGGTACTTTGACGTCCTGCTTCCACTGGTAATGGAAGAAATGGATTCAAAATAATATTAGCTACTCTGCTTGGAAAGAAAGCAAGCCAAGAAACTCGAGTCATTTCTATGGCTCTCTTCTTATTTGTAAATAGGAAAAAAAAAAAAAAAAACATTGGGAGGCAATATACTAAAGGGAAATCTGAACTTTGAAATTAGATGGCCCTGGGCTCAAAGCACTGCTCACTGTAGGCTGAGTCTCTGGGGAAATTACTCTCCTCATCTGTAAGATGGGTATAATAAATTACATCTCAGGGTTGTGAGAATTAAAAAGCCTACATATGTAAAGCTCCAGGGTGAACAATCCAAGAATGTGCATCCCTAGCTTGCCCCTTCCTTTCTTCTGCGTAGAATGATTTCCATAGAAAAGTAGAATTTAGGAATAGGTCATAATTTTGCGGGGGATTCCTAAATACAAACAAATGAAAGCAGAATTACTAATTCTATACACTTTTTTTTTTCTTCAGATTTTATTCTTCTTTTGCAAGGGTATTTCAGAGCGTCTGATTACTAGTACACCTAGAAGGGTGCCGAGTGAGATACCTTTTGATTAGGTGAGCAGAGGTAAAAACCACTGGTCTTGAACATGGGTTACCGGGAAGCAGAGGGGGCTACTTCCCTGTACCCTGGGCCTGTGGGTTACTGTTTATCTCCACAGTTGGTCTATGGAATTGCTCTTGGTAGCAGCTGGATCCTGGATAAAACCTTCACCAGCAGACCAAATATTGCCTGCTCCTCGAGAGCCCCCTCACTGGCCTACTTAGAATCTGCACCTTCTAAACATCTCAAGGCCTCTCAGCAGCAAAGATCAGGAGCAAGCATTCTTGAGATAAAATATGCGAGGGTGATAAATTCACCATACAGTACTTTTCCTCTTCAATAATCTCACTTCCAAATCCCTCCTGACCTTAAAATGATTAAGATGATAAAAAAGCTTTGTCATTTCATTGACCTACCATTGACCCTCATAAAAAAGTCATCATGAACTTCAAATGTTAGTGTATGGTTACTAATATCATTTTAACTTCTCATATTTTTACTTTCTCTCATAATTATTTGCATTTTAAGAGTTCATTCACCTGATCAAAAATATTTACTAAGTATTTAGATATTTATAGAGAGACAGCATAGCCTAAGTTGTGAGGTGTGGGCTCTGTGGTGACAAACTGGGTTTAAGTCCTTACTAGCTGTGTAACTTGGTTAAGTTGCTTAGCTTCTGTGCCTCATTTCAACATCATCATTACTGTGAAAATTAAATAATTTAAATCATATCAAGCTCTTAGAGCAGTGCCTGGCACATAGTGAGTGCTCAAAATGTTCTTTGAGAGACAGGGAGTGACAGAGCAGACACATATTCTCTGCCAGACACAGGTATGCACAAAGTCACATGAGCTCAACTCAGCTCTCTAACGATATGTTGGCTACTTCAGAAATGATTTTTGGGGCTATAACAAAACTGTAATGAAATAGCTGAAATGTACCGAGTACTTATTACATGCCAGGCTCTAAGCTAAGAGCTTTACTTGGATTAGCTCATGTAATCCTCAACAACTCTGTGAGGAGCCATTATCCCCCTTTTTCAAGGAGGTGGTCTGAGGGGTAGGGCTGGGATTTGACCCCATCAGTGTGGCTGCGAGCCCACCTGTACGGAACCTCCGATCCTTACTGGGCTGTTGGTACTTGATGACAGCCTGTGTTCTCTCTCCCTCTGTCAGAATCTCTCATCCTCCCTGACGTGCTCTGGCCTTATTGCCCATATTAGTTCACAGTGATGCATTGCCAACTAGAAACAGACTTTTTAAAAACCAGTGGGCCTGTATTTTAAAAGCTTTGTTTGCAAAATCAATGGGACAGCTGGCTGGGGCTGCTGTTTGCGGAAGAGATACAGAGGGAGAAGGTACAAGGAATTTGGCCAAATGAGAATATTTATATTTTTCCAGATAATTAACTATGGCAGCTTGTAAGTGAAATATTTGCCAGTGCTCATGAACATTATCCAGGGTAATGTTATCTTTTGATTGAACAACATATGTTCCCTAATAATACGTATGTATGAGGGATAAAGAGGAAGGTGCCAGGATGCTCAGAATTTCTTAGATTTGGTGGGTGTCAGCCAGATTCTCATGTAGCTCAAGACTTTCGAGGGAGAAAAGGAGACTAGGATTCTGTTGATTATACATTGTTCTTTTTCTAATCCACCTACAAACAATATTGTGCATGTTAATAATGTGAGTAATAATACATGCAAAGATAACTGGATTAAGTTTGGTAGTAGTAAGCAAAATGAGCAATTTTATGAATTACGGTTTGATTTAATTTCTCCATGAGACTCATTTTCTAGGTCCGTGGGTCTCAAAGGTTAGCTGTGTCAGCATTACCTTGTGGCCTTTGAGAACGACCGACCTAGGTTGAGGTTAGATTGTGTGAAGCAACACAGGAACGTACTGAATTGAGCAGGGGTCCCACTGTGGTATTCGAGACGTGTCTATTCCAGCGTGCTCTGAGAGATTCACATACATTTTCGTTTATCAAAGTATTCGTGATTTGATGAAATGGTGTCTGGCATAAAATCCACCTGGGTTAGCCAAAATTGTAACCTGGACCCTAATTATAAACCTGCAAGTTATTTTTCTTGCTGTAGACATCAGCAGATCTTCAGGAATACACACAAAAACAGCATCAATGAAAAGATGTCTGTCTGCGGGCATCACAGTGCCCAGATGGGTGCTCAAGTTCTCAGTCACTGGTTGGTTCATTGGTGATGCATCTCCACTCAGTACTTTCCTCAGCAGCTCCTCAGCTTCTTGTAGGCTTAAATTCTCAGGATGTACACTTCAGAAGAATGGGACCATTGCATGGCTTTTTGGATTATTTTGAGTAATATTATTAATATCCTAGCACAGTTACAAATATTAGAAAATATCTAACTCAAACCAAATCAAATATGAAAATATGACAACCAGATTGTCTGTACCATGACTCATTGCATGGTGTCCCATGATCAACAAGTATTATTTCTATAAGTGAAGTAAGTCAGAGAGAGAAAGACAAATATCATATGATATCGCTTATACGGTATGTGGAATCTAAAGAAAATGATAAAAACATTTATTATCTTATTTACAAAACAGAAACAGACTCACAGATTAGAGGAATGGATTTATGGTTACGGAGGGGTGGGTGGGAGGAGGCATAGATTGGGAGCTTGGGATTGACATGTACACACTGCTATATTTAAAATAGATAACCAACAAGGACCTACTGTATAGCACAGGGAACTCCACTCAATACCCTGTAATAACCTAAATGGGAAAAGAATTTGAAAAACATTAGATACATGTATATGTATAACTGAATCACTTTGCTGTGCACCTGAAACTAAAACAACATTGTTAATCAGCTATACTCCAATATAAAATAAAAATTTTAAAAATTAAAAAAAAATAAAAGTGAAAATAACAAAACAAAAAACCAAGTATTTCTAGAATAAATAGAGTCAGGCTCAATTTTAATTGGGTGTTAAGACTGTGGTATGTCAGATCCAGCGTGGTTAGAGAAAGAATTCCCCTAGAATTCATGGACTTCTCTTATTTCAACCTAAGGTGATTAACTCAGAGTCTTCCTCCTGGTCTCTTATATTCCATTGCAACTTTAATTCCCTTTTCTGGTCTAGAGCACCATGAAGAATATGTCAACTTTAATCAGCAGGTGAATCGTCCAGGTTGTTGGATTCTGAAGTGAGGGCTTTGAATAGCTGTGGAGCAACGTGAAGACACTGAGGTATCTAATTAATATATGTCAGTGGCTCGCAACCAGGGCCAATTTTGCCTCTCTGCTGGGGACAGATTGTCTGGAGACATTTTTGAGTATTACAGCTGGGGAACTGCTACTGGTATCTAGTGCATAGAGGTCAGGGTTGCTGATAAATATCCGACAGTGCACAGGACAGCCCCTTTCAGCCAAAAATCATCCTGCTGCAAATGACAATTGTACCGAGGTTGAGGAAACCCTGGCCTGGGAGCTGCGATGCCCTCAGTTCACTGGATGTATTAGGAGGGTAAGTCATTGCAGCCTGTGATGCCTCAGTTTCCTACTAAAAGATCCAAGAAACCTAGAGTGTGACTTGGGAGCACCCAGTCCTGTCAAGCCAGCTAGGAGGAAGACGTGGACAGAACGGAGCGTCTGTTCTCGGCCTTTCCAGAAGAAAGGCTGCAGCTCTCATCCAGCAGCGTGGAATCCAGCTCTTGCAAGAATGTGGCATTCACTCCAAGACTGAGAAACAAATAGGTGTTTTCCTGTTATCCTCCTGTGGAGCTGCGCAAGTCATTACACGGCATTTTGAAGGAAGAATGATCGGTTAATTTATTCTGGCTGGATGTGGAGCAAACCAGTGCTGGACACTGGGTGGAAATCCATACCTGTACCTCATTATCTCTAATGGGAGTTTCAAAGGCGCTGGCGGATTTAGTGTCCTATTTGGTCTGAGTTGTATAACACATGTCAGTACGGCTGTTTCCTTGCTATGTCATTAATATTTAAATAATGTGATTTAAAGGTCTATCTGCACCTACAGCAATATTAAAATACATCATTCAGGTTTTCTAGATGGTTATGCAAAGGACTAGGAGTGGCGACTCGCAGGAGACAGTGAAAAGTTAATGGCCCTACCTAGAAGAGAGAATTAGCCACAAATATTTTTATTGTATGAATATAATTAATAAATTAAGAAGGTTGCATCTTTTTTTTTTTTTCCTGGTCAGAAATCTACATCCTTGTATTGAATTGTTGCAAAGATGAACTACAGGGGATGAGTTCTGCCTAGACTAGCTGGGGGTGAGCAGCAGAGGTTGGGGGACTTGCCTTCCCTTTACTGTCTCCCTTCTGAGGTTTCCATCCCCTTTACCTCCGTGGTCCACCCTGGTCGCCTCTCCTGGGAGATGCCTCGGCTGGATGGCTCTACCACCTTTGCCTGCAGTGCACCTCATTCCCAGCAGAGAGAGCTAGTCTCCACCGTTGTTGCTTTGGAAGGAAGCTCATTAACAGATTTACCAATGATGTTACTAAGGAAGGGGTAGTAAACATTTGCCACTGTTTGGCCCCTAGCATTCACCTGCCGCCCCCTCCTTCTATCATGTCTTTGTTCAACTGTAAAGCCAGGTGCCTGGCTCCCACCGTGGGTGACAGAAGCCCTGAGTTTTTCCTCTCTAACTGAGGAGACAGTATGCAAGATAAACTCATCTCAGGGTCCTCATGCTGAGCAGAAGTTTCCTGCTCTTTGGAGCTCTGCAGCTTTCTTGGTTCTCCCTGTAACCAACCCCGCTTTTACAGTGGTCCATAGACTCTGAGCTTCCTACTGCTGTCGTGCTGTGGGCAAAGAATTAGCACATTGAACGGCCTATCAGCAGAATCCGTGCCTGATTTAGGAATGAGCCTTCCTAACGATGCAGGACAAATTGGTCATGAAATGCCTTCCAAACTGTGGTCAAATTTACAACCAAGAGAAGGTGCTTTGGACAAAGAATGTAGTTCGCCATTCCAGTAAGTGAATGTTGCCCACCATCAAGCCATCAGCCACTGCAGCCACCTTGATGGTGCACCCTGAGGGGAATACAGGATGGAGAAAAACAGGATGCTGGCCCTAGATAGTTAAGGTGCATATCCAAGGAATAATTTTAATGAGCCTAGACTCTTGCAGAGCGCACCCTCCTTACCCCATTCTGTCTACAGATTTGTGGGTCTGCCCTGTGTGTGGGTGCACAGAAGCTCAAACAGGGATGAGAGATGGTCCTCCTTGATGGTAGCAAATTGGATTGTACTGTTTATGCCTGAAGGTGACACTTCATCAATACTGGAAGAAGCAGAAAATCTACAGGAGCTGATCTGCCCAAGTTGTTGCCAGGGATGAGGAAGGGAACCCTGAACAAGGATGTTTGCAGGCAGCAGTGAGAGGAAAACAAGCTTTTTCTTGCTTGTACCCTACCAGTTATTATACTGGTTTCACTTAATTTACCCTTATGAGTTAACAGAGTCAGTTTCCTACTCTTGAAGCCAAAGCTCTGTACACACTATAAGTGTGTCATGCCTCGCAGAGGTATTTGTGTTGCAACGCAGGATAACTTTTTAAATTCAAGGTTAGATTTTTCTGGCATCACAGGTAGGAGTGTGGAAGGAGGAGAATGGCATACTCCTTCACAAGATGAAACACAGTGAGTTCCCCCAGGTTTGGGCTGCATCCTTGCTGGATGCTGTCAGACAGAGGGCCTGGTGGGAAGGTCCACTACCATGGCCACCTGTGGTCATCTTGATGGCTTTAATCATGACCCTGTTTCCAGGTCACTTAATGACTCCAAAACTAGTTCTGTTATCTATAAAGTGAGAATAATAACAACTCATAGAATTGTGAGAATTCAATGAGGTGACACGTGAAATAGCTTTTTAAACTGTAAAGGGGTGTACAAATAGGAAAGATTTTTTCTTAATTTAATTTTTGAATAGATAACACATTTATAGCATATGTGGTTTAAAATATTTTAAAAGACATAAAAAGAAAGTTCCCTCTTACTCCTGCCCCTCAAGCACCCAGGTCTCATCCCAATCTCTTCCAGGTCTACACTGTTTTTAGTTTCTTTATGCATATGCAAACAAAACCCAACATATTTTCTCCCTCATTTTACTCAAAGGTTGAGTTATTCTTCTGTAACTTGCTTTTTTCTATCTAGTTAAATATATATCTTTTCGCAACCTGGCGAAAACACTTGAATTTGTTTCTATATCAATATATAGCTCATTCTTTTTCTTTTTTAACAGCTGGTTTAGTGAGTTCTCTATTGATACATATCTCGGTTGTTTCCAATATTCTTCTATTCAGATAAGTCTGCAAAGAAGCAGTGTGTGTGTGTGTGTGTGTGTGTGTGTGTGTGTGTGTATGCGCGCGCACACGCGTATATGTATGTATATTTACATATTGAAATTCCTCTGTCAAAGAGGGAAGAGTTTTTCTTTCTTTGCTGGTGCAGGTGCCCTGGTTAGAACAGGAAATCTTAGGCAGAGCTCTCCTTCTGTAACTCTCACCAAGCTCTGATTATTTGGCCCTGGACCAGAACGGATGGAGCCAGAGGTCAGTTCTCTGTAGCTTTTAAATTTGAGGAAAGAGAAGGCCAGCAGGAAGCCTGGGTCTAGAGTTGGATTTCTCTCCTCAGGACGTGATGACTTGCTCCTATGGAAAAGGGCCCGATGTTGCTTCTTTTCCGTATTTTGGAGCACTTTCCTCAACCAAGGAATGGGGATATGAGCCCTCACCCCCAGCACCGAGCTCCCAGCACAGCTCACTCCGTAACGTTAGCCACACGGCTGTCCTGTCAGCGGCGTATCTGATGGGCCCTCGCTCCATTCAATTCACTGTTACAGAGTGAAATACGACAGGTGCCAGAGGAGAGGGAGCGGAACAAGTCCATGTGTGTGTGGCCATCGTTCACAGTTTGTGGTCTCAGAGGCCCAGTGACTGCACTTCCTAGTTGTCTCGGTGGGTGTCATGTCGCAGTGATGCTGAGAGAGCTCACGCGCCCCCCGCAGCTGAGCACAACCTGGTCAGACACTGACCCTTCTGTGGCTTGTCCGAAGGCAGCCGCTGCGAAACGGCAGAGCGTGTTCGGGGCGACGTGGAGCAGTCACTGTGCAGAGGAAATGCTGTTTGTAGAGACGGGCGGAGGTAGCTGCTGAGAAGAGCCAGGCGGGACTGGATTGTGACAAGTCTTGATCGCTAAGTTCAAGCTTTCAAACTATTCCAAAAGCTACAGGTTCCGTTGGGGATTTTAAGTAAGAGTGTAACCCCAAACGCGCTTGCATTTGCCTGTAGAAAGAGCACTCTGGCACCAGCGTGGCGATGGATGGAAGCGGAAGACCCTGGGCGGGGAGCGCGGTGAGGGCGCCCCCCTAAGGCGGGAGGTGGCAATGCAGGCTGCGACCCTCTGGGAAGCGCAGGGCGTGGGAACCGTGAGGGGTAGGAGAGGGCAGAGGGCGGGCTCTGGGATGACCGCCCGGTTTCCGGCTCTGTTGGCCACGTGGGTGGTGGTGCCATTTATTGAGCTGTACGCCCAGGGAAAGAAGCCGGTGCTGCGTGAGAGTTGAAGGTTCCGTTTGGCGGCGAGCTTGAGTTGCTGGAGAGACATCGAAATGGAGACGTCCAGCGGGCAGTTTGACGTGCGAGTCTGGCTTGGGAGAGAGATCAGGACTGGCAATTGTACGGATCAGCCTCCTCTACATTTTTTTGCCCCTGTTATTTATTTTTCTGGGAATGTTCCTTTTTTTCCTGTCTGCATCCTCTCTCACCCCCTCAAAACTGCCTTTCCCTTACAGTGGAGACCATGCCACCCAAGATGTAAAACCTCCTGGGAGGCTGTTTCTCAGCTAGTGGGCCCTTGGTGACGGTAACCACCTGCTTGCTGAAATGGAGCCTGGCCTGCACATTTGAAAGTAATGTTAGCAGTTCTAGTCTCTGACGGATGCCGAGTCCACTACTTACAACCGCAAGTAATGAAAAGATAGATTAAATGTTTCTTCTTTTGATTACAGGAGTAATTATGCAGGTGTTTATTTGATCAGCCTATCAGTCAGGAGACTGGAAATTCTTAAACTGCATCCTTTCAAAGCATCAGTGGCAGATTGCGGCCACCCTCTCACTCATGCACGCCCACTGTTTCTTGTCTAATGGAATTAATTAACCATTGTTCCTTCCTTTCCATGTGGATGTCTACAAACCTCCAGGCAGATGCCCTGGTAAGAAACCCACTGCTAGAGAAGAAAGCGAAAGCCCCTTCCATGTGTCATCTTCTGGAACACTGCAGAAAAAGCACCGTGGCATAAATCACTCCAAATTCATCAGCTCTGGCGCACCATCAAAGAAGAAGAAAGACTTCTAATGGGGTGAGTGAATCTTTGTAAATTCAAGAGCTCCTTTGAAAAATCCCTGACATTTCCTGCTGCCATAGAAACCATCTTTTTCAAGTGGATTGTAAATAAAAACAGGGCCCTCTGGCTTTGCATTTATATTATATGTCTATGGTCTTTTAAATATGGAAAAGTATGCTTTATTTCTCTTGGAGGTGTCTGCCCTGTTGATCTTATTTTCATTGTATCTGACTGTAGTCATAGGGAAAGCTTATGTTAGCCTTTCTGGGTTAAGAGATAAGAAATTCACATAACTGATAGATGCCGATATTCGTTTTAATGCAATTGGAGGTTTTGTGTTCCCGAGAGCAGATGAATCATGGAAAAGGATTTAAAAAAATCTCTCCCCCAGCAAGGGTAAAATAGTGTCATAGATCTGTGTGGAATTGCTCACAGAACTCCTGTGACATGAAGGCTGTGACTGTTTTGAGACATTTCATTTGTTTATCACAATTCACTTTGTGAGGAGAACCCAGTATTTCATTGGGGGCAGATATGCACCCTTTGCGTATCCTTCTCGAGTTTTGACTGGCAGTCCCGCGGAAGAGGGCCTCTAAGAGTCTGCACGGAGGATGAGAGAAGAGGGGCTGGGAGTCGCTCATGCCATTAGCTACACCTGCCAAACACCGAGCGGGCAGGGAGGCATTCTGGGAGACGCAGGGCTTGAAAGCTTTCTTTGCTGACCTTGAGTTAAAGCAGAACTGATTTCACACATATAAAATGCACCCCAGGAAAAGTTCTCCCTCAAAAAGCTGCCTGTTTACCCTTGATTTAGCTAAATGTTCCTCTTTTGCATTCCCCTAGCCTCCATCTTGTCACTCAAGAATATTGAAATTATCTGTTTCTGTTTCACCCACCAAACTCTCCACTTTTTAAGGGCAGGGACAGGGTTTGATTGATTCTTATGCTGCAGTGTCCGGCCAGCACCCTGCACCTAGTAGGTCCTCATGAAATATCTTTCAGACAGAACTGACATGAGTTGAAAAGCCATATCTTGTAACTAGGAGTGAGCTTCTCCAGGGTGGGTACCATGTCTCATTTATTTTTGGAATAATAATGAAGATAATAGCTTACATTGATTGGCTATTTGCATGCATTATCATTTCTAATTGCCTCATCAATTCTATAAGATACCTTCTATTATTGTCTCCATTTTTCAGATAATGAAACTGAGTCAGAAAGGTAATTTGTTTGACCTGGTGCAGCTAGTACGTGGTGGATCTGGGGTTCTGACACATACCCTCTAATTCCAGAGTACGTGGCCAGTGTCATGATGGTCTGCTGCCTCCAGGCCTACGCGTAGTCCCTTATTTAGAGAAGATATTAAGAGATGTTTGTTGAATGAGTAAATCTCATAGGAACTCTGGTAGCTCAAAGTTGTCACGTGCCTGGCTCACTTTTTAGAAGCAGTCAACACCTCGTTTCTCACGGTGCTGCTGGTTGATACTTAGGAGGTTGATCTCATGACCCAATCATGAGAGTTCTTCACAAATATTTTGTTTCTCATCCTTCCAGGCACAGTAGAATTCACTTCCTTGTTACTTTCTGTTAGTCATGGACTTGTGACTTGCCTTAGCCCATGAAATATGAGCAGAAGTGATATGTGTCACTTACAGGCAGAAGCTTTGAGGGCCAACGTGTGCTTCACCATATACGCTTTCCCCTGCCATGGTGAACGTGGACATAAAGGCCAAGACGGAACAGAGCTCCTTGACGATCCATGTTGGTCCTGTGTAGTGCGAGGGAGAAATAAACCTTCTTTTGTTGTTAGCCGCTGACATGGGGGCTTGGTTGTAAGTGTAGCATAACCTCACCCATCTTGCCTAGTCCAAATATCAAATGACTGCTTCTCTCTCATTTCAATCATCTGGACATCACTGGCAGTGATGGTCAAAGTACAAGAGGTCTTCAGAAGACCCCTCGTAATTCAACAAATATTAAATTACTCCTCCTACCTTATCCTTTTAGACGTCAAATGCACAGAGTCCTGTCTTAACTTGGAAACTCTTGATGGTACCCACTAGATATAACTCCTTTTGAAAGTTTTGTTAGTTTGATTGCTTTTATGGATTTGGCTATGTCTTAGGTCGGGTTCTGCAGAAACAGACCCAGAAATGAGAATTCCTGTACAAGTGCTTTATTCAAGAAGGGCTCCCAGTGGAGACCAGGGAGGGGCTGGGGGAGCAGGACAGGAAGGGGGAGGGAGCCAAGGCAGCATGTGATCTCAGGCCAAGTTTTCAGGAAGATTCCCAGGGAAAGGTAGGTTACACCTCAGTGTTTTCTTTCCTGGAGCAAGGGAGTTAGGCTTCCCTTCTCCCTTGGTGAATAGTTTTGATTAATGGTTACCCTGTAGAAGATGGGATGTAAACCCCAGTAGCTGACCTCCTAGTAAGATAAGGGCATTCCCAAAGAAGATACACAGGCGCTGGCTGTTGAAAGCACGCTGAAGGGGGAGGAAGGGTGTGCACAGAAAAAGTTAATTAGGGGACATTTCTTAGTTTTGACGTATTTTAAACACTCTTTGCTAGACACTTGTCAGGGAAAAATCAAAGACTGGCCTCCCCATTTCTGGGTGATAATGACAGACAGGGGGACCTGGGGGTGCAAAATGACCTTCCTGTCATCAGGGAGGCAGTCGCGATGAAAGATGATGTTGGTACTTGTGACTTCTGAGTCTGGTGCCAGAGAATTGTGCACCCGCTCTGGGGCACTCTTGGCATGAGAGCTGATTGTATCAAACTCTTAAGTGGGCCCTACTTTAATACAATCTGACGTGCAGACTTCTTACTGGCCCACAAAGACAAATTAAAGTATATCTATTTACATTACAAAAGCATTTAGTGAAGCTGAAAGGTTAAATGCCAGCATTCCTGGAAACAGTTTCCAAGATAGCAAAAATAAGAATCTTACTGTGTAAATTGTTAAAAAAAAGTTTACTAGAAGAGTTTGCAGGATCTCTTTCTTCTGAGGTTTTCAACAAGGACTTATCTAGGGGCATGGGAGTATTATCCTAGATGGGATGGGAAGGGAATGACCTTTCAAAGTCGCTCAGATGTTGTGATCACACTGCAACAAAATTGGGATTCCACGTAACTGATCAGACTGTTTATGCACAACACCAGACACTACATGAACATATGGCAGGAACACAGACACTGTGGAATGTATACATTGCATCGTTATGTTTGTGTGACTTCTGATTTATACATCTGTCACAAAGAAGGAATGAAGCCTGTGGTTATCTTTCTCTTAGACTGACAAATGAATGTGTAAAAGTTGGAGAAAAGACAGACATTGTATTTACCAGAAACTCATAAACTACCAGAAGCTGTAAGTAAATGTGTGAGAATCAATTTCTTCGTGCTTGGGAATATTACCAGCATTTCAGTTGTAACTGCAGATAATGTGAGATTTGAAAACAAATACCAAATATGTTCCTGTTTGGAAATGTTTTAAACTTTAGTCTTTATCAATGAATGTAAATCTCTTCATTCCACCTAAAGCTCTGACATGTTATTTTCAAAATGTGTTTTCCTTCTGGCACACACTCTTCTGCTTCCTTACCCCTTCTATAACAAACAATCATACAAACAAACAAAGATCGCCTCAGACCTTTAGAGTTCATTGTGCTATGCTGGCCCCAACTCAAAAGTTGTCTGAACTTCTTAGCAGAATCATTTCAACATGTTTTGTTTTACTGTCTAGCTATAATACTTACCAGGTCTTTTTTTTTTTTTTTTTGAGAAAGGGGAGGAGCAGGAATGAAATACACCTTTCATTATAATTTATTTTAAGCAGGAAGGGAACATGGCTGTGTAACTGGCTTTTTTTCCCTTGCAGCTCTTGGATTCCCTGACTCTTTGTGGAGTCTTTCTGGGTGACTCTAGGTTACCTGCTGCAGCAGAATTGTGCCTCTTGCCTCTCAGTATGGAAGGTGCATGTATAGCATGATCTGTGGCAGGTAGGATCAGCAAGAAGTAAAACAGTAAAGCTTATGGGTACAGGTAGATGTGGGTATGGTGCTTTAAAAGTGTGTCCACAAATTCTTTAAAATTCTACTGACACCCCATCTTCCTCTTTTCTTTGAATCTGATTTTACCCTCATCATGACCCTGAACCTTAGCTTTTTCCTATTCTTTTTCCTTCTATCTTTCTTTGGGTTGGGTTCTCTTATCCTTTTGTCTATGCCTTTACAGGCACCCAAGATCTTCTTATTCCCTTACCCTTTCATTTTGCCTGCTTTGACCGTCACTAACCACACACAGCTCCCCAGTGTCTGTATTCTGTTTCCAGTATTGTCATAGGTGTGCATTGTCGTGGAAAACTGGTATGAGACTGTCTGTCTAGTAAGTATCCATGCCCCCCTTTCTCAGCGGGGGCCTCAGTTCAGCAGGAGCCTCCTTTTCGTTCTATTCTGTAGGTTCTCTCTTATGTCCTCCTTTATCCCACTCTGCCGTATTCAAGCCCTCACCTCATCTATTCCTCATTATTTTCTCTCCGCTTATAATCTTACCTTCTGCTTTGCTAAGAAGACAAGTCTTTCAAGGTGAGCCTTCTCAAATAATTAACATCCTTACCCTCATGTTTGTAAGGAAACATCCCCTGAAATAGCAGTGGCTCAAACAGGATAAAATTTATTTTCTCTTATGTATAGTTAAGAAGTGGGAGGTTCGGGGTCCTACTTTCATGATCCTCAGGAACCCAGATACCTTCCAGCTTAGTGCTCTCCTGTACCTTGGGTGTGGCTTCCATCTTCATGAGCCACAATTGCTGCTTGAGATCCAATGATTGTATTCACATTCCAGGAAAGAGGATGAAGAAAAGGAAGAAAACAGGTGTATCCCTTTGTTTAAGGACACACCCCAGAAATCACATACAACACATCACCTTACAACTCACTCAAGAGTTAGCCCTCCGGCTTTGGTAAGTCTGAAGAATGCAATCTTCTCTAGGTAGCCATTTGCCCAACTAAAATGTCAGAGGTTCTTTTTCTAAGGGAGGAAGGAAGAACAATGCCACTTCATGATATCTCTGTATAGTCACCATTCTCTGCCTTTATTTGTCTATCCAAGGAAATTGAGTCCTGTCTCCTTTCTAAGATGACAACTTCTGTATGTTCCTGTGATCCCACACATTTCATAACGACGTGAAACTGTATACTTGTTTTCAGAATTAGGTTAACTGTGTTTATTTCTCTTTGTATTTCTGACAGTGAACATTTTTCCTGCCTCTACCATTTATCACATTTGATTCTTTTTGAAGATGAAGTTATTCCAGAGGTTTAGTCATTGTATTTAATAACATAAAATTACTCTTCTGCCTGCCTGCTACCCTTTTGTATCTTTTGAACTTGCTTTAATTAAAAAAAAACGTGACTGTGAATATACATATGTGTATATATGAGCATGATATATATGAGTATATATGCGTATATATGAGCATGATATATATATGTATATATGCGTATATATGAGCATGATATATATGAGTATATATGCGTATATATGAGCATGATATATATATGATATATGTGTATATATGAGCATGATATATATATGTATATATGCGTATATATGAGCATGATATATATGAGTATATATGCGTATATATGAGCATGATATATATATGATATATGTGTATATATGAGCATGATATATATATGTATATATGCGTATATATGAGCATGATATATATGAGTATATATGCGTATATATGAGCATGATATATATATGTATATATGCGTATATATGAGCATGATATATATGAGTATATATGCGTATATATGAGCATGATATATATATATGTATATATGCGTATATATGAGCATGATATATATGAGTATATATGCGTATATATGAGCATGATATATATATATGTATATATGCGTATATATGAGCATGATATATATATGTATATATGTGAGCATGCTACTCATTTTCATGTCATTTTAAAATGCTTTATTAATGTTTCATTTAAAAGTTAATGTATTGGTTATGAATACATTATTGGTCTCAGGAAGTATTAGCCTGCTCTGTTATTTTGGCTGGGCTATTCAGATCTAAGAGATTGACTGTAATCTTGTACCAGAGAGGATGCTTTGCAGGTAAATTTTCATTTCATGATAAAATGTTATCTGGTCCCATGATATGTGACTCAGTCTTAATTTATAAAGCTGACCGAGTGATGACACAGAGAAGCCAATGCCATTGAAAGAAGAATTTTTATTATGTATGTTTCTTGAAAAAAGGGGACACACATGCCATGCAGGGTCACGCGGGGAAGTACCAGGTTTGGTCAGGAGGTGGAAGCAGGAGTGAGGGGAAAGCCTAGCCCACAGGGGAAGAAAAGGCAGGGCAGGGTAAATGCTTTAGGATTGGGTAGTTTGAATAATTCCAGTGGGCTTTGGGGCATAGGGGCTGTCCCTAGCTGTCTGGTACCTGGCCCTGGGTGATTAAGGCAAAGGAATATAGTCTCCTAGAGTGCATGAAGCAGATAGAGGAGATGATTTAGAATGTGGGCTCTGGATTGCATAGTTTGCCTGTGAAAGACTTGTTCCTGGCAGAGCCCTTTGTTACCTCTAGGAACTGGGTAGCCCTGATGGGGACAGTCTCTCCCTGCCAGCGAGGTATTTAAGATGCCAAAACATAAGAAACAACACCAGAAAACCCCCATGATTACTCCAGCCCGCCATCACTTTCTTAGTTCTCGTCTTGTTATCTCACCACCCCATCTCCGTTTCCTCTTGCTGTCGGATTATGTTCTCTCCTAACATTCAGACCTAGGTCATCCACTTCTTTTGCTTTTCAATCTGGTGCTGTCCTCATGCACTTTCGGGGCCTTAATCAGTGCCTCTGTCTATCAAGGATAGGGGTGTGGTCTTGGAAACTCTAGTTAGTGTTTCCCTTTGGGCCTCTGCTTCTTTGTGTATAAAATGGGAGGGGCTGGGGAGTGGAGGAAGGCTTCATTTTTCCTCCCATCTATGCCTTTTTTCTCAGAGGCCATAACAGCCCCTGAAAAGGGGCCTCTTTCTGAGATAAGGTGTGGAGGATATTCTCCATCACCACGGTGTTTATTTACCTGGGAGAACAGAGGAGGGGAAGATGGAATATCTCTGGGTCTGACAGGAAAGGAAGGAGTAGGAACAGATTTCAGAACTCTCTGCCATCCAGTTGAGTATACGACACTCTAATTCTGCTTGTATATTAATCCTGGTGATTATTAATTTTAGGCACCCATAATATGAATGTCTGCTGTTTCCCAGCACAAGCCATTGTCTGCAGCCTGACAGGTCTTTGTTAATTGTCTTGCTTATTTCCACTAATGTGTCTTTATTCATCCTTCTCCTCTGCCTTTCATGTTCTCTCCCCTTCTTTCCTTTTATGTTTGCTCTTCAAGGCCTAGGGCTTTTACTCCTGATTTTCTTCTCTGATTTTTCTGACCTGCCTGAAGCTCTTCTGCTGGGTTTAGGGTCAGCACCATACAAGGATCCCTTAACTAATCCTAATTGTTACATATGTGTTAGCTTTTTAAATTGGACCCTGAGCTTTGGGTGGTCAGAGGCCGCTTCTGGATGAATGTGGTCACCGTTTACATAGTACGTTTTCTCCGTGGATCTCCCGATGGCCTGCTGTTCTTCTTCCTGCATCAGCTGAATGCTCTGCTGCTTCAGAATTCAGTGCTTTTACCCATGTAATTCCCTATATTTGTACACTCCCTCCATCTACACTACTGTTTTATTGGCCTCACTATGACTGCTTTAAACCTCAGTCAATTCTATAAGTTTTGGTTTGCTTATCTGCCACTCCCTAGGCTGTGAGCCCCTGGGGGGACGTGACTGGCAATGCTTGGCACACAGTAGGTTCTTAAGAACTGCCCTTAGTATAATTGAGGAAGAGGCCCAGCTGGCTTTTCCCATTTTATACTCTTCTCCACCCAAGACCCACCACCTTTATTTTAGCTTGAAGGCTGATATTTTACCAGCACAGAGAGGGACAGAACGTGCCATGAATTCTGACTTCTTTTTGACCCTGTAGAGACAATCTGAATATTTCCCCTGTGGGTGCTTGAGGGAAGCAAATTAGCCCCATGCTTGTCAGTTTCCCTCCTCTCTTCCTGCTGTAGATGAAAGTACAAGGAGTGAAACTGGAACTCTCTTAACCTTTTCAGGTCTTCAAATAATGATTTTCTAGACAGATAAGACTAAATTGGTGTTGGATCTCTGCTCAGGAGCAGGAAGGATGGCTGTTGACAGGCTGCATGTGTCTTGCTCTCAGCTTCATTGCCTTCCCTGCTTCTCGGTGGAGGAAATTAAAACTCTGATGGCCAGATTAGGTGGTTCTTAGCCTCTAGCCCTTGCCTGCTGCCGCCGATGTGAGAATTAGGCTTGTCTACCGGTTCAGATGAGGTGGTCAATAATTTGAGCACTTGAAGAACTGATTGAGGTAATAAGATCCTTAAACGAAAGGGCTCGTGAAGTGTTAAAAAAAGCCCACAACCCAAAGCAAACAAACGGCAGTCCTCCCCCTCCGCTTCCCACTGAAGAGCAGAGGGTTACCTACCCAGAGTAAAGTAGAGGACAAGGTCAAAATCGCCTACTTCCTAGGACTGCTCTGAACTGCCTCTATTAGTCATTCCTTTGAGTGTAGGCATCTGTCTAAAATGGAGCTGCCTGTTAACCAGGAGACATCTGCTGTTGACCTGTGTTAACAAGACCTTCATCCAGGTGTTCAGCTGCTCTTGGGGGAGCTGGACCATGGGTCAGGTGAGTCTTCAAGAGGAAAGGAGGTTGGCAATAATCCAGAGGTCGGGGTTTGTTTTCAAGGCCCATTTTCATTACATCCCACAGAGAAGGTAACTGGTGGGCATTGGCTTCTTCCCTGAAAAAGATACATCAGTGGTTGGGAGGAGAGGTCCTCAAAAACACATGTGGCTTAGGTTTCAGTGTTGCCAAAACTAGCAATGGCTTCTTCAAAGCATCCTTATCAAAGGCCATGAGTCAATCCACATTTATTGGGTGCCTTGACTCTTGGAGGAATGAGAATTGGAAGGCCCGATAGGAAAGTTGTCATCAGACATCTTTCAGTTTAGTGGCGGGCACTGTTATAAAATACACTTTTTCTGTACCTGCTCCTTTATGTTACTAGTCCTTTTGTGGGATGGCTTTGAATCTCAATCATATAACTCTGCACTGTCCGGGATAAAGCGTTAGGAGAAATAGGCCTGGATAGTCATTCCTCTAAGGTTTAGCAGAAATCAAGCTTTATTTATTATTTATTTTTCATGCTCTATAGCTGAAGGATACAGAGTATCATTGCATCTGACTGTCTCAACAGTGTGACTTTTCTTCTAAAACCAGTGGAGCAGGATTGGTTTTGTGCAGTCACACAAGTAAGGAATCTGAGAGTCACAATGAACCACTAAATAAAGCCTAAATAAGACTGTATAAAAAATACTGATAAGAGGCTGATATTTTTTCTCTCCATCTTTTAGTCTCTTGCTCTCTCTTTGTCTCTAGCTCTCTTTCCTTGTGTTTATAGAAGGATGGGAGCTCTCTGGATATTACATGGTCATTTTTTTCCTGTGACCCTTTAATTTCACTAAAACATCTCTCATTATTGGGAAAAATTAGGTTCAGAAGAGCATTTACTATTGTTCTTTGGTTTACTTAGTGGAAGATGAAATAGTTGCTTGTGTGGCGTTTATGTGATTTTTTTTTATAGTCCCTAAGCTGAATATTATACAATGGTATGACCTTTTTATCAAAAAGCTGAACAGTTCTGGCCTGCAAAGTGTCCAGGGCATAGATGATCAAAGTCCCTTTCTCTGTGTCTTGATCAGACTTTCACCAGGTTCATTCTAAGCCACATTTCTCAGAGGCCAGTGACGAGGCCTAGGGTAAAGTCATACTGAGAAAACATGTCTTATGAGCTGAAGGAGCCGGGGGAACTGTAGCCTGGAAAAAAAGACTAAAGTGAGACTTCATTTGTTGTCTTGAGATATTTAAAGTGGTGTCCTGTTGCAAAGGGGCAGAACTTGGCCTGATGCCTAGGAGTTCAGGGCAGGGAGACCTGAGTAACTATTCCATCAGAATTGCTAAAGTCGTGAGACTTCTGTCACTTGAATTATTCAAGCAAAGGCTGAATGCTCACTTGTGGGAATGTTGTAGGTGAGATTAGGCTGAGTTATCCTGTGTGCCTGCATCTCAGGTGAGGTCTTCCGCAGAATAACCCTCAAAAGAGCAAGAATTCTTTTATATTTGAATTCTTACACAGGGAATACAACAGATGTCTATTTGGGGAAGACAAATAAGCGTGGAGATTCTTTAAATACTTTAGTTGATGCTACTTTTAATGCATTAAGATTCAAATAATAGAATCAGTAAAAGATGAAGCAAAGGAATTTCTGAAAACTTTAGTAATGGTTTCTGGGTATTTGACCTTGCAGTTCAAAATATTGAGGTTGTTATAAATAAATAATTAAAAAATAATATAATACAACAGTACAGTAAGAGTTTGCTCTCTGGCAGTGGTTCTTATCTGGGAACGATTTTGCCTCCTGGGGGATATTTGGACATTTTTGGAGCCATTTTTGACTGTCATGACTGATAGGGGTTGTGCGTGCTACTGCCACCTAGTGGATGGAGGCCAAGGATACTGCTAAACATCCTGCTGCTCGCAGGACAAGTCCCCACAGCAAAGAATTATCCAGCCCAAATGTCAGTTGTGCTCTAGCTGAGAAGCTTTGCTTTAAGGAAATCAGGAATATAACTACGAGACTAATAAAAATCATCTCAGTGACAACATCATGTGGAGTCACAAAATCCTATATTTTAAACAACTATTATGGGAGTAAAGATGATGTGTTTTGATGAACCATGTTTTGTGTTATGCGGCTCAAAAAATGTCTTTGGTGACAGCAGACATTCTGTTGTCAGCAGTGTATGTGAAGAGTTCTAAGAAAGCTGTTTCATAAAATGTGTGAATGAAGAAAGCAATATTTCTTTTTTTAAAAAATTTATTTATTTTATTTATTATTTATTTTTGGCTGTGTTGGGTCTTCGTTGATGTGCACGGGCTTTTCTCTAGTTGTGCCAAGCGGGGGCTACTCTTCATTGCTGTGTGTGGGCTTCTCCTTGTGCTGGCTTCTCTAGGCGCGCGGGCTTCAGTGGTTGTGGCTCGCGGGCTGTAGAGCGCAGGCTCAGTAGTTATGGCTCACGAGCTTAGTTGCTCAGTGGCATGCGGGATCTTCCGGGACCAGGGCTCAAACCCATGTCCCCTACATTAGTAGGCAGATTCTTAACCACTGAGCCACCAGGGAAGCCCCAAAAGCAATATTTCTAAATCAATATGTTATTGTATATAATATGTGATTTTAAATATTTATTTGTAACAATTTAATAAACTAAATTTTATAGTCATTTGGCAATGTGATTTGCTCCAATAGTTGATATATTGAAGAGGGCCTGAAACAATTTTTTGTCCTTCTCATTGGGAAAAATGGCTGCATGCCTTGTATTCAGGCAAACCTTGTATTTGGATGTGAACAGAAAATCTAATTCCAGGTCCTCCTAAGCTCTATGTGTCTGTGTTTGGTCATGGCATACATTTTTTGTCATGATATGAAATTCCTTCCTCTTATGAATCTGGAAATAAGTTCCAAAGGTAATCAAATCTTTCCTACTTTTATTTGCTTTAAAAAATTACACACTGTAAAATTCAGCACATTCTATGAGTTTTGACAAATGCATACAATTGTGTAACTACTGCCACAATCAAGATGCAAACCAGTCTATCATCCTCCAAATTTTCTCTTGCTTTCCCTTTGTTATCAACCCCTTTCCTCCATGTTCCTGGTTTTAAAATTTACTCTTACACAACTTAGAAGTAGAATGCTTATTTTCAAAATAAACTCTTCTGCAGAGACCCAGCATCTAAATCAGACCCACGCAGATCTTCTCTGGGCAAAGTGGGTCATGGGGTCCTGAGTTCACCTACTCTGCCTCCCTCTGGCCCCAGCAAGGGCCTTGGGGACTTTTTTGGGAAACTGGTGCTCTGTAGAACAGCCAGCTCCACTGATTAAATTCTTCCATTGATCAAATGTTAGGTCAGCCCTTACAGTGAGCCAGGCTGGTAGCTGGGGATGGAGAGAAGGATGAATCAGAGAGATATGGTTCCTCCCTTTAGCAAGCTTAGACTCTAGTAGACTGACATCAGTCAAGTGTCAGTGAAGCTGAGGAAAAAATGATGTCTTCTCCGATGGAATTATCCCTGCTCCTGAGCAGAGGAAGCTTCATGGGATCCCTTAGGGGGAAGGTGCAACCATGAGAAAGCTGGTGTGGCCAGACAGGCAAGGAGTTCCTGGAAAAGTCATCAGGGATTAGACTGAGTAAGGGTTTGTTGAAGGAAAGAAGAAAGAAAGAAAGGAAAGAAAGAAAGAAAGAAAGAAAGAAAGAAAGAAAGAAAGAAAGAAAGAAAGAAAGAAAGAAAGAAAGAAAGAAAGAAAGGAAGAAAAAGAAAGAGAAAGAAAGAAAGAGAAAGGAAGGAAGGAAGGAAGGAAGAAGGAAGGAAAGAAAGAAAGGAAAGAAAGAAAGGAAGGAAAGAATAAAAGAAGGAAGGAAGGATATTGAAAGAAAGAATATTGAAAAAATTGAACTTCATCTCAAGATTTGGGGTGAAGGGTGTTACACAGGACAGTGACATGTCAGAGCTCTCTCTCAATTACACTGGTTACCATTAATAGAACGGGTTAGAGTGTGGGATGGGCAAATATGGATGTAGATGGAGTAGTGAAAAAACTGTTTCAGCAGCAACGGGCAGGAGGTGATGGTTGGCACATGGAGGTGATGGTGAAAATAAAAACGAGGTAATTCATTAAATATAGGCTTCAGAGGTAAATTAACACTGGCCTATTGCTGAGATAAGGAGAGAGTGACAAAGAGGTTGACCAGATGTCTGGCTCGGGGGCTGCACTTGCTGAGGTGGCGCCCTCTGGGTTTGGATCAGGTTTAGGAGGGGAATACAGAGTCTACTTCTGAACGTGTTAGACTGTGGGGCATGGGAGATATCCAGAAGGAAATCCAGAAGAGGTAGACCGATATCAAGGTCTGGAGCTCCATTCCAACCATTGTTTACTTATTCTTTGGAAAGGCCCACCACATTCTGGTCCTTAGCTAGGAACTGGGGTGAAAGTATAGCTGTGATGTGGTTGCTGCCCTGGAAGCACTGGAGAAGGAAACAGGATACATTTAGATTAATGTAAAAGAAATATGTTCACACAGCCATGTGGCTCAGCAGAGGATGTGATTTCTTTTGCCTGAGGGAGTCAGAAAAGTTTTTTCCAGCTTTGCTAGACCAAGGGTTTTCCTAAATCAAAAGTGGAAAGAACATCATTCTCAGGACAGAAAGCAGTAAGTACAAAATTTGCAAGGTATGAAAATTGATGGTCCATGTGGGGACTTTCAGATAGCTGGGTATAGGCAGGCTGTAGAGACTGTGTACTAGGGAAGTGGTTGGAAAGGAAGACTTTTGGGTCCAAATGTTGAACATGCAAAATGCTTTGCAAGGGAGAAGCCAGGCAGGGCAGCAAGGAGGAAGGAGACACAGTAGGATCTGTGGCTGCAGATTGCATTGTGGACTGGAGAGAGAGGGGCTGGGGTCAGGGAGACGGGCTGGGAGGAATCCCAGGTGTCCAGATGGGAGAAGAGGAGGTTCTCAAGGCTGTGGCAATAAGGATGGAGAAAAAAATGATGATTCGGGGACTTAGGAAGCAGAGTCTAGTGGTCTTGGTGAGAGAAGAGATGAAAGGACAGAAGACTATATTGTTTCCATTTTGAACAAGCAGGTTGTCGTGATGCTGTTCACTGCAGGCAGGCTGAGGGGAGCAGCAGTGTTGTGGTCAAATAGTGAATTCCGTTTTGCACATGTTGTGTGTGAGCTCCTGAAGGGCCTCTGTGGACCCCCAGTGGGCAGTGAGGATGATGTGAACCTGTCGTGTCAACTGTGATTCTCTGGCAGGTTGTGTCAGACCCAGCCCATACTATGTTGCATTCCAATGGTTTGTTTTATGAGTCTCTGCTTAGATTATGGGTATTCCCAGGGTAGGAGCTGGGCTGTATTTTCCCTTTCTCTCTAGAGATATGTTGTAGGGCAGTGTCTTTCAAACTTTTTTTACTTCAACCACAGTGAGAAATACATTTTATATCATGCACAAACATCCATCTAAAATATACCTAAAATTTTCTTAGAAAACATTTACCCATAGCAACTGCAGTGAACTCTACTCTCTCCTTCCCTCCCCTCATCTCTCCTCCCCTCTCCCCTTCTTATCTCCCCTAATTTCTTCTTTTCATTTTCTATTCTAATTTTATTTTAAAAAGTTACTCCTTCCTATATTCACTTCAGGACGAGTAGTCTGCTGTCAGCTGTGTGTTAACCACTGACGCGGAGCACAGAGTGTAGTAAAGATCCTGGAATCTGTAGTCAGGCAGACTCAGGTTTGAACTTTACTCTGTCACTGAATAGCTGTATGGCCCTAGGCAAGGCATTTAACCTCTCTGAGCCTCAGTTTTCTCACTTGTAAAATGGAGACAAATGTTTCAGCCATAGTGAAGAGCAAATAAGAAAGTAAGTGTATATTAAACAAACCTAGTTGTATTAGTTTGTCTTTCTGCTGTAGCAGATTATCACAAAATTAGTGGCTCGAAACAACACAGATTTTTAAATCTTACAGTTCTGGAGGTCAGAAGTCCAAAATGAGTCTTACTGGGCTAAAATCAAAGTACAGTAGGGCTGTGTTCCTTCTGGGGGTTCTGTGGGAGGATGTGCTTCCTTACTTTCTCTAGTTCCTGGAGGCTGCCTGCATTCCTGGGCTCATGGCCTCTTCTATCTTCAATGCCGGCAGCACAGCATTTTCAATGCCTCCTAGACTAACCTTCTGCCTCCTTCTTCCACATTTAAAGGACCTGTGGACTCCCTCTTGCAAGACCACCGGAATCACAACTAACTGCTGAACAATCATCGACAGGAAGACACTGGAACTCACCAAAAAAGATACCCCACATCCAAAGACAAAGGAGAAGTTGCAGTGAGATGGTAGGAGGGGCGCAATCACAATAAAATCAAATCCCATAACTGCTGGGAGTGTGACTCACAAACTGGAGAACACTTATACCACAGAAGTCCACCCACTGGAGTGAAGGCTCTGAGCCCCACGTCAGGCTTCCCAACTTGGGGGTCCGGCAACAGGAGGAGGAATTCCCAGAGACTCAGACTTTGAAGCCTAGTGGGATTTGATTGCAGGACTTTGACAGGACTGGGGGAAACAGAGACTCCGCTCTTGGAGGGCACACACAAAATAGTGTGCGCATTGGGACCCACGGGAAGGAGCAGTGACCCCATAGGAGACTGAAGCAGACCTACGTGCTAGTGTTGGAGGGTCTCCTGCAGAGGTGGGGGGCAGCTGTGACTCACCATGAGGACAAGGACACTGGCAGCAGTTCTGGGAAGTACTCCTTGGCTTGAGCCCTCCCAGAGTACGCCATTAGCCCCACCAAAGAGCCTGGGTAAGCTCCAGTGTTGGGTTGCCTCAGGCCAAACAACCAACAGGGAGAGAACTCAGCCCCACCCATCAGCAGACAAGCAGATTAAAGTTTTACTGAGTTCTGCCCACCAGACTGCCATATGTACACTAATATGTATAAAATAGATAACTAATAAGAACCTGCTGTATAAAAAAAAAACAAACAAAGGAACTTGTGTACATTGGTCTCACCCAGATAATCTGGGACAATCTCTTTATCTTAAGGTTGGCTGAATAGCAAACTTAATTCCATCTGCAACCTTAATTCTCCCTTGCCATTGAACATACTGTATTCACAAGCTCTGGGTATTAGGATGTGGGCATCTTTAGGGCCACTATTCTGACCACCACAACAGTACAGTGAGTAGAACCTCATGGGTGTCCAATAAAGAGCTGATACATTGAAGTTCCCTTTTAACTCTGTCTGTGAAATTAAAAAAATATGTATAATATAAAACAATGCAACACACACACACAAAATCTGACCTTTAAATCCAGATTCAACTTTGAGCCAGATGCCCATTTAACCTTTGGGAAATTGACGTTTGACGCTAAGTACAGGACTTGGCATTTGACTGTCTTATAGTTTTGAACACAGGTATCAGTATCAAAGAATCTTCTTTAAATGCTTTGCTTCAGCTGAGACTTTGGTGAGCGTGCTTTGTTGCCAATACTCAAATCAACGATGGCAATATTGAGCAGGCCAGGCCTCACGTCGAAGTCTTGAAGAGTTCTCCTGGAGGCTTTTCTTGGCCCTGAAACTGATCATCCATCAATACTTTCATCTGACCTGAGAGATAGAAGGAGAGGGGGAAGAGAGAAAGACAAGAGGAGAGAGAGAATGACTAAGAACAAGCTGCACTTCTGAGAATATGACACAAAGCAGATGTTTTTTCTGGGGATTGGTGTCTTGGAAAAAAAATGGAGTTATAATAAGGCCACTTTTTAATAAATATTTGCTATTATTATTATTCTACCTATTTTCAGCATTTCTCATAGACTAAACCTGGAGCTACGTATAAGACTCTTGCTGTTTCGTGTTGGAAAATTCGCCTCCCCTGCCGATGAGGTTAAAGAGCTAAATCCCTGGCTACTCAGGCAGCTTGTGAGCCTGCAGTCAGGGCAGTGCCTAGTGCCCTGGCACCTTGACTGCAAGAGATTTGGAAGAAGGGTCAACAACAGCACAAAAGGATCTGGGAGCTCAGGTCGCATCTTCAGCAGCAACACAGAGGAGGGTGACATAGGGTCAGAGTTAGGGATCATGAGGGTGAGTTTACAGCAGGTCTGCCTCCTCTGAGCTGGGGGAGGGGGAGGTGGTGATAAGGGAGACAAAGCACCACAGCCACATAATAGAAGGTGAAGGATGTCTCCACTCATTTTAATGTTTGGCCCACATGGCATCAAACATGGGGGCTTTGGGGACTGTCCAAAGGATAAGTTGATTTTTTCATACTCCATTGTCTTTCCATGCTCTTGAAGAGCTCCAGCTTTCTGTTTTCCAGATGTTTTGCCTCTAGGTGCATGACTGAATCATGTGGTTGCCCACTGACATCTGAAGTCACATTGATTCAAGGTAAGGCTGTCCCGGAGTATAAGGTTGGTTGTTCTTCTGAAACCATGAGCAGGGGCCTGGCTGAGGACAGTTCTGTAACCCAGTGCCTAATCCAGAGCAGACCCTCAGTAAATTTTTGTTGAATTTAAGAGAGAATAGATTCAAATTGCTTCTCAATAGAATTTTGTATCCATTTTCTTGACTCCTGGTCATTATGCAAATAATTTTGTAACGAACTCTGCCTTTTTTTTTGTGATAATAAGATTTCATAGTGGGAAGAGAACAAACTTGGAATTAAGCCCATGATCAAATCTCCATCTGGGCATTTACTTATATTTTTGTGATTTTGAGACAATGATTTAAATGATCTGTGTTAGTTTGCTCATCTGTAAAATGGAGTTAATAGTATTTCCCACCTTACAGAATTATTGTGAGAAGTACGTAAGACTTTTTCTACCCTACCTGAGTCAGGATGCTTTTGGCTCCAGGTTACAGACACTCAGTGAACATTGATCTGATTTATGAAGATGTTCATTGTTTTGTGTTTTTTTTTGTTCATTGTTATCTTACAAAGCAACTTATAGGTTGGCAGTTCCACGGTCTTTCGATGGTTCAACAATTTCAGTTGGGATGCAGACTCTGTATGTCTTTGTGATCCGCCATCTTGCATTGCCTCTTCTTCAGTTTATACTTTATGGCCACAGGATGGGTGCTCCAACTCCAGGGAACCATGTGCTCACAGCATTGCCCCAAGAACAGTGGCGTCAAAAAGCTTTCTTCTCAGAGATCTGTCTTTTTATCCTACAAGTGAAGGCCTACCATGATAGACTTCCCCTTATGAATCATTGGCCAGAACTACGCCCACCCCAAGACCAATCTCTGGCCAAGAGAGATGGATTTTCCGCTGACTTAGAATGATCATGATTCACACCCTGGATGGTGGGTGGGGTTGCTTGCTTTCTTCTCTGTGATCCAGGCGTCTCTGCCCCCAAGCAGGAGGATGGAGAGGACTGTCTGCTGGGTTGACCACGAGCGACGTCCACCATGCCTCCTACGCACGCTCCCTTCCCTGCCTGCCGTCTCCCCACACGCCTCATCTGCAACCTGTACCTCTGATCTTTGTTTTCTTCCAGACGTCAGAATCCCCAGTACACTGGTAGTTCTAAAGGGTTAAGAAGGAACCCCCTACAACATGTTTTCTTTGCATCTTCTGTCTTCCCCAATACAGCATGAAGTCGTGAAGAATAAAGATTGTATCATATTCCTTTTTGTCTCTAGCGTCCAGCACAAATCCTGCTTGACGGTTTCTGTTCACAATAGGTGTGTTAAATGAAATAAGTGCCCGAAACCTGAAATTTAATGAGAAAATCATGCAGATTGGGGTAGGAATTCAATAAAAAACCTGTGTTCAATAAAAAACACAGGTCCAATAAAAAACCTGTGAGTATAGAGTAGAAGAGTGATTGACCAAAATGCCTGATAGGTGGAAAATCAGATATTACCACCTAACTTGCTGTTGATTTGCAAAGTAATCTCCTGTGTATCTAGAGGCAGCATCTTCCAGGGAAGGGAGGAAGAGCTGATAAATGGTGTGAATCAGCTGGGTCTAGCACAAACACAGCTGTGTGCAAGTGTGCGAACGTGTACCTAGTCAAGTGGGACTCTTCAATGGTCTGTAACCTTCAACTCCAGTCTTGTGTACTGGCCTTTTGTCCACCTTCGCCTTGGGCCTTTGCCTTTTTTGTGTATTACCCTCCTCTCCCACCCAACGTACCCACAGACAAGGTTAGTGTCATGCTCATGCCTGTATTCCCTGCAATAAGAGTGCTGGGCCATTGCACAGGAGAGCTCAGTAAATACTTGTGGCACTGAATTGGATTTCCTCAGGAGAGGAGGAAAACACAAGTGGCCTCCAGCCGACACTAAGGCTTGCCTGCATGGGGAATCTTTAGCCAGCTTTTGGAGAGGTCATCTAGCATTGCCTGAAACTTCAATTCTTATTATGTGGTTCTTCTTCTTTTTGTTTTGTTCTGTCTTTTCTACCTTCTACACCACTGATTCCTTAAGCACCCTGGCATGTATGGAGCCATAGGCAATGATTATTGCCCAGGATTGGGGAATCTTTTGAAAAGGTTTTTTTCTTTTTTCTCATAGAATGCAGTAGTTAAGGCTGACACTCTCATTAAGCCTGTTTCCTCACTCTCTGAATTGCTATATGCTACATGCTCCTGAGGATGAACTGTCAAAACCACATTCAAAATCCATTCAAAACCACACACTGTACATTCAGTCCAATTCATTAGATTCCCTCCAACTTGGGACTCTCATGTGCCTGCACATAGGTAATTAACACCAATTTTCCCAAGAATGAGGAAGGTTGGAATCATGGGATGACATATTTATTTGATTTATAATGTGACTATCTTATAAATTGCATAAATCTTTGGTATTTGTGGATGGAATATCTCAAGGTTGACATTATTTTAGGTGTACAGGAAGTAGATGTCTAACTAATGGACCTCACAGAGATCAAGATAGAAGGGAGAACAGTAGGCAAGTGGGAAGAGGTCAAACATGGGACAGCAAACTTTTCATCCACTCCCTCTACCATCCCCCTTAGATTTTTCCATGTGCCAAGGATGGATAAGTCTGAGGGCATCACTAAGGCAAGAGCCCATGGAATTCATGGTTCGTATGAGCACATGATGAGATTGAAAACAATTAGACGGAAATGCAAGAAATGATTATTAGACCTTCTATTACTTGGAGCCTAGTGATATTTATACATTTCTAAAATCCAGTGAAGATCATTAATTCTGATAATAATTCTAATATTAAGCTCACATTCATTGTTATAGCTTTCTGAATATGTCTGGTGCTGAGAGGATGGATTGGTGCATTGGGTATATTTGCTTGAGACGGACAAAATGTGAACCACGTGGAAGAGAATGCTGTTGTGAAATACACATCTGGATTCTGAAAACCTGACTCTTCCCCTAATGAACTGACCTTGGCCAATGTATTTAGTCTCTGAGACTCAGCTTCTTTCATGTGATAAACTAGGGAATTACCACCTATATCTTACTCAGCATTCGTGTGAGGGTCAAATGAGGTCACACATGTAAACAACATGGAACAGTGCCTGGTATCTGGTAGAAGCTCAATACATGTTAATTCTCTTCATTGTATGCAGTAAGCTTTTAAAGTGCTAACACAGTGTAATAGGATGTTTTAATGGGACTCTTTCTGTCTTTATTTTGGCTGATACCCAAGACATTAGGTGCCAAAACCCCCCATATAACAAAGCAAGATGCTCTATTGTTGAAGTAGGACTTGCAAAGGAAATTAAAGTCCCTAAGCCCCTCATCCATGTTGGGGATGTGGCTGAGATAGGAATGCTCACCAATATCTCCTGTGCTTTCCTTCATTTCCTGGCCTCCTTGCAGGTCGGTGGGGCCACAGGACTGTTCTGGCCAATAGGCTGTGAAGGGATGGGACACGTGTCACTTTTAGGCCCAATCGTAGAAGAGTGGGTGTGGCGTCTACATGCACTGTCTTCCCTAGTCTTGGTGTTGTGGCTAAGCCACAAAACTGAAATTGCCTAGAATCCTGGGTCACCTGATAAGCAACAGCCCTCACAAGACATCCCGATTCTCAGCAGGCTTCTCCTGAGAGTGGAATAAAGTTTTGTTAAGCTACTGACATTTGGGGGTTAATTTGTTATTGCAGCCTAATCTGTCTATGTAAGGAGAAGCTGGAAAGTCAAGAGAAGACTTCTTTGAGGAAGTTGTCAAAATGTTGTAGTGTGTTCTTTTCCTTGTCCTGATGGGAAAGAGGAGGTGGGTACTTCCCTTTCACTTCTACCTAGTGAGAGGGACTTCAGAGGGAACATGCAGACAGCTGGACCTTTTCATCTGGGGGCCATGAGGAGGCACAGAGACTGTAGGATCCAGAGTAGGGAGTCTGAAGGTGAGATCCTGTGGCCAGTGGGAGAGCTGCTTGCTTTGGGAGCAGGCTGTGCTTCCAGAATTTGTGAGACAAGGATGAATGAGATGAATTAAGAGCCAAGTGGAGGAGAGCTGGGCTAGAGGGACTTTGCTCAAGCCGACTACTTGTAGGGGCATTAGGACCTAACAGAGTCAGGCTGTGTCTGGGAAGGCCGCAGGGGCAGGGCTGAGGAGGGAACTCCAGGCAGCCAGTTGGAGGAGAGGGCACCAACCATCGGGCTCTGAAATACCCGTGCAAAAGGGCCCCGAGAGGAAGAATCAGCCTTAACCCTCTGCCGCAGCTGGAGGTCATCCTTTCCTGCCCATAAATTCTCCTCCGTTCTGCCCCTGGAGGAAACAGAGATGTCTTTTTGAGTTGAGGAAAGGGCCAGATGCTCTAGGTGGGGAAATGGAGAATGTGGCCTTGACCCCCTCCTGGATGAAGAAGCAGCTTTGCTATTAAGTACCGATGAGAGTTTGACTCTTGCTTGAGACTGAATAGTTATATTATGAAAAAAGATTGGGAGTCTAAAACTAGAGAATTTTTTAAATATATAAGAATGACAGAAAAAATAGAGAAAACGTTTTTAATATAAAGAAGAATTAGGGCTTCCCAGGTGGCGCAGTGGTTGAGGATCTGCCTGCCAATGCGGGGGACATGGGTTCGAGCCCTGGTCTGGGAGGATCCCACATGCCGCGGAGCGGCTAGGCCCGTGAGCCACAACTACTGAGCCTGCGCATTTGGAGCCTGTGCTCCGCAGCCGGAGAGGCCGCGATAGTGAGGGGCCCGCGCACCGCGATGAGGAGTGGCCCCCACTTGCCGCAACTGGAGAAAGCCCTCGCACAGCAACGAAGACCCAACACAGCAAAAATAAATAAATAAATAAATTAATTAATTAAAAAAAAAAAAAAAAAAAAGAAGAATTAGTCTCACAGAGCAGATTTGAAAGAGCAGAGTGGAGAAAAATGTGTGATTTAAAAAAAAGTTTTGTTTTGCTGCACTTCCTCTTTCAAAGATATGGTTTCACAAGCATCACGTATTATACTATTGATTACATTAAAAACAAAACACCCGAAACAGAGCAGAAATCTGAAATACGTAATAGGAGAGAGGTCTTTTCTTGAGCGATGTCACAGAGTATGACAGTGAATAAGGTATCATTCTTCCAATTATAGAACATAATCTCCTAATATGGGATAAGCTACCAAGAGCCAAAGGTTCATGAGCCTTCTGTATAGTGTCTTAAACACTTAAAACAGTGTCTTTTTAAAAAATCAATTAATTGTAATGCAAAATTGCTTGATAGTTAGAGCTCAGAGAAAAATTTAACAATGATTTTCCTAAATGCCCTTTATTCTCTGCAGCGATAAAAACAGCAAAACTAGAGATTATACTCTACAAACATGTTCCATGAAGAAACAGCTACTACAATTCTTGCCTTTTTAAAATGGTGTGTTTTTTATCCTCCTCTAAAATGTTTTCCATTATCTACTGTTCCCCTGTAAGAGCAGCAAATAGTGTGGTGATAAGCTCAGTAATTATGGACACTGTAGGTTCTGGAAGATTTTTGTAGCTGGAGTCAATGGGCAGCATTATTATCTGAGGCCACCACACTGGGTTAAGTGTCCTTCAGGATGAATCTTCAGAGGATCTCAGTGTGTCTTCCATGTCATCAGTAGAGCCTAGTGGGGGTAGTGTTGGATAATGGGTAAATGAAGTAAATGGTGGGGGTAGTGTTGGGTAATGGGTAAATGAAGGGCTTTGAAGATGGCTTTGGAGATGGCAACCCCCAGACCAACCCAAACTCTTCTTCCTGATGACTGTGCAATTTTGGGCAAGTCACTTCACTTACTTAAGGCTCAAGTTTCTTCTTCAATAATATGGTTATTACCTACCGAGGGTTACTCTGAAGGTTAAATGTAATAACACACGTGAAGCGCTAATACAGTGCCAGGAAAATAGGGTGAAAAAGATTAATAAAATAAAGAGAATTATTTCAGGCTGATTATACAATGACATTAACTAGAATGATAAAAGAATGGATGATGCTATAAGGATAAACCAATAATGATGAAATGAAAATTGGATAACTGTGAAAGGAGACAATGATAAACAGTGTAAAATTTATCCAGTTATAACAAAATGTGCATATGTCACAGTCCAAAGATACACAGTTTCCCTCTTTCAAATTATTTTATAACTATGAGAGACCTGAAATTTCCTTTTAAAATTCAGGAAAGAATTAATTATTTAACCTATTTAGGACTATTCCTTCTACATTGATGTACGGAAAGCGCTTCATACATTAGAAGAATCACCACAGTTTGCTTCTGTCTTGTTTTGTGGTTGTACTCTGCTTGGCTCGCATCAGAGGATTCTCGAAGGCTTTGTTGATAGTCCCTTCCAAATGTGTTATTGGCTCTCAAGCTGTAGTTGAATTACCTTAAAAAGGCAGACGCGTGCTTCTCTGAACTGAACTCATTGCCCCCTAGGGCCTTCTGTTTCTAGAAACATAGATACATTTTTAATCTCTCTCACTTGCATACAAAGATGGCAGGGGATTGCTCCTTGCCAAGCGACCGGGTGTTTTAACCCAATGGAAAGATTGCAAATTCCTAGGAATAGCCAAACTGCTGCTTTTCCCTCCTGAGCCCAAGGATCTTGGGTTCACGTCTGTGGCCATTACTTGCAGAACTGGACACTGTCTGCAGCTTTGAACTTGCTGCCATTTGGCCTGGGCTCAGAGCTCTGGGCTTCCGCAGAGGCAGTGGTGTGTGTGGGGAGGGACTGGGCCGTTTGGTTTTTCCCAGGCATCTGCTGGAGGAGATTCAAGGTGGAAGGAAAGAGTGGAAACAGAAACTCCCAGTGACACAGCGTGCTCATCTCCATTCATGCCCAAGTTTGTGCATCTAGGTGCTCTCTGGCTTACAGATTATTTAGACCCTTAGTTTTTTTTGCCCTTCCCTCAACGGGGTGCCATCTGACCCTCCCTTATGGGTGTTGCTTCTCAGGCAGTGACAGTGACAGATAATAAACATAAACCATCCATTTCCTCCTGCCAGCTGCTCCCTAATGCTCAGAAAGGCATATGTGTGGCCATAATACATGGTGGCACCCTCTCTTCTCTCATTTATCTGCTGCAGCCCTTATTCTACTGCCCTGTGTTTACCTTCATCATTAGTAACCTCCCAGAGGTCACAAACAGGACTCATCTCTTTTTCTTTCATTTTCCTCCCATTATAAAAAGAACACGTCAATTTTTGACTATTTGGAAAATTTGAAAACAAGTAATTAAAATGCTATTCTGAACCCCACCACTGAGAGATACTAGGTATTTATGTTGTGTTGTATTTCCATCTTGGTTTGACCTTGTGCATGTATACAATTGAAATCACACTACATATTAAGTTTTATGTCTTGTTTTATTTCGCTTAACATTATATTATGAGCATTTCCTTAGACCAATAAGCATATTTCTCATAACTTGAGTGGCCAATACTGTTCCACTGTACAGGTATTTCTGATTTATTTAACCTTTCCCTTGTTGTATGTAATTTTTCACTGTTGTAGACAATGCCACAGTGAGCATCTTTCCCATAAATCTTTGCTGTTCCCACAGAGGATGGGATACACAGTGCTAAACACTTTCCAGAGAACTTGTATGCATTTACAGTCCCTTCAGCCGTGTCTCAGAGTCCCATTTCCACCAAACTCCCTCCATTGCCATGAAGTATCATATTTTACTGCCTATTTTAGAAAAAGGAAATGACACTCCACTGTTATTTCCATATACGTTTCCTGGATAATGAATATAATCTGTACAGCCTGCTTTACTTATTTGGGGTACAAATGTGATTATATTGCTCTAATTACCCCCAAAGGATGATTTCAGCATTTATAGCCAATATGAGTAGGGAGTTCAATATGTCCTCTTTTTTTTTTTTTTTAACATCTTTATTGGAGTATAATTGCTTTACAATGGTGTGTTAGTTTCTGCTTTATAACAAAGTGAATCAGTTATACATATACATATGTTCCCATATCTCTTCCCTCTTGCATCTCCCTCCCTCCCACCCTCCCTATCCCACCCCTCTAGGTGGTCACAAAACACCTAGCTGATCTCCCTGTGCTATGCGGCTGCTTCCCACTAGCTATCTATTTTACGTTTGGTAGTGTATATATGTCCATGCCTCTCTCTCACTTTGTCCCAGCTTACCCTTCCCCCTCCCCATATCCTCAAGTCCATTCTCTAGTACGTCTGTGTCTTTATTCCTGTCTTACCCCTAGGTTCTTCATGACCTTTTTTTTTTCTTTCTTAGATTCCATATATATGTGTTAGCATATGGTATTTGTTTTTCTCTTTCTGACTTACTTCAATCTGTATGACAGACTCTAGGTCCATCCACCTCACTACAAATATCTCACTTTCGTTTCTTTTTATGGCTGAGTAATATTCCATTGTATATATGTGCCATATCTTCTTTATCCATTCATCCGATGATGGACACTTAGGTTGCTTCCATGTCCTGGCTATTGTAAGAATGCTCAACATCATTAATCATGAGAGAAATGCAAATCAAAACTACAATGAGATATCATCTCATACCGGCCAGAATGGCCATCATCAAAAAATCTAGAAACAATAAATGCTGGAGAGGGTGTGGAGAAAAGGGAACCCTCTTGCACTGTTGGTGGGAATGTAAATCGATACAGCCACTATGGAGAACAGTATGGAGGTTCCTTAAAAAACTAAAAATAGAACTACCATATGACCCAGCAATCCCACTACTGGGCATATACCCTGAGAAAACCATAATTCAAAAAGAGTCATGTAGCACAATGTACCCTCTTGAGGCCTCGCAGCCAACATCCCCATCCCTGCCTCATCTGAGAATCCCCAGGGAAGAATTCGTCTGACTTCTGAATGCCTGGGAATAAGGTAACTGGAAAGCCTGATCAGTACCTTCTGTCAGAGGCTGCAGAGGGGGTGGCTATTGAAGGCTTGCCCTGAGCAATTCAGGTCCTTGTCCACATGCCCCACACATACTCACTCACTGTGTTCAAGCTCAGCCATGGTGTCAGGTTGGCTGGCTTGGGGGTGAGAGTCATGCTTAGAGCACTGTCCCATGCTACCCCAGATCTAGCCTGTGAGCTTCAGGGACCCTATAGTGCCTGAGCCATTAGATGCCTCCCACCTTTTGGTGAGGTCCTTTTGGTGCCCTGAACATCCTTTCTCTCCACAGACTTTAAGGGCCAGGAACACCTGGTCCAGCCAAGGTGCTAGTTTAGAATCTGGGAGCTGGGGAGTGGGGGCCAAGACTGTGATCTCAGAAGGCTCTTGGGCTGTTCATGAAGCGGATCCATTCCTTCCAAGATATCTGTCTACCAGGTGGAGGGAGCTTCTCCTAAAACCTGGGTGTGAGAGTATCCTCTGTGGGTTTACTGCCTGACTTTGAATCCTGGCTTTACCATTTCTGAGCTGGGTAATCTTGTGCAATTTGCTTAATCTCTTTAAGACTCAAATTCCTCATCTGTGAGAGAGGATTTATTTAAATACCTTCCTCTTAGGATCCCTGTGAGGATTAAATGAGATAATCCACGTGAAGTGTATAATGTCCCTGGCACAAAGACACACAACATAAGTTAGCCACAAAATTATTATGCTATATAAAACTCAAAAGGTCCTGTTGCACCCAAATGAAAGTTTTGCTACCAGGGGACTTCTTCTCCATTATGTGGAGAAACTGCTGGAAACTTATTTCTTGTTTTAAAAATCTGTCTTAAATTCATTGATTAGTAAAGTTAAACATCAACCCCCCACCAGCCCCGGCGTTGCTATATTTATTTGCTCTTTGGAGAATTGTCAGTCAAAGCGTTTCCTGTTTTCTGCTTTCTTTTTATTTTTTAGTTAAACTTTTTATTTTGAGATAACTGTCTATGCAGTAATAAGAAATAAGACAGAGAGATTCCATGTAACCCTTGTTTCAGTTTCTTGAACATCTGTGCGTGTGTGTGTGTGTATTTATTTTTTCCAGCTTGTTTCTCTCTGTTTTTCAGATTATATCATTTCTATTTTTCTATCTTCAAGGTCACTAATTCTTTCTTCTGTCCTCTACATTCGATGTTGAGTCCATCCACTGATTCTTATTTAGTTTTTCTATTTTCTTATTCTAAAATTTCCGTTGGGTTCTTCTTTATATCTTCTGTTTCTTTGCTGAGATTTTCTGTTTCTTTGCTAAGTCTTTCTATGTCTTCATTTGTTTCAAATGTGTTCTTAACTGTTCATTGAAGCATTATACGATGGCTGTTTAAAAACCTTTGTCAGATAATTCTAACATCTCTGTGTGGGTATCTATATTTTCACCATTCTAGCTGAGGTTTTCTTAGTTCTTTGTGTGATGAGGGCTTTTTGATCAAAACCATTTGGGGTATTATGTTATGGACTCTGGGTCTTAGTTACACCTTCATTTTTAGCTGGTGTTTGTAGCATCGCTCCATCCGAGGAAGGGAGCCCACCCTCGTTACTGCCAGGGAGGGGTGGGAATACCAAGTCCCCTATACACTCTGTTGACCTCCAAGGGTGGTGAAGCTCTTCCTTACTGCTGGGTGAGGGTAAGAGATTGGCTCACCACGAGGTCTTTACCCTACCCTTGCCTGCGAGGGCAGAGATACATTGTCACTGATCCCACATGGCCTCCAGGGTCGGGGGCAGGGTGGCTTCATTCACACTGGGTGGTGGTGAAAGTCCTGACTCAATGCCAGGGGTCTTCTGAACCCCAGCATGGTGCCTTGTTACTGCTGGTAAGTTACTCACTTGGTGCTGTTATATTGCAGCCTTCCCACATGGTCTCCATAACATGGGGGTGGGGGACCACATTACTGCCTATTACATGCCTGTTACTGCAGGCAACTGTACCGCTCGTCCTGCTCCCTACTCTGCCTTTTCTGCCATCGCCCTGGTGGAAGAGTTCAGAGACCTTCTACCAGACCAATGAAGATGGATGTCTAAGCTCCCCACCTGGCCTTTGCTGGCATGAGTGGGGTGGGCCACAGTTTTATCTGTGATGTTTAGCTGGAGGAGAGCATTATGGTCTAAAAGTTATCTGTCTTGCTAGGCTGCTCCTTGCTAGGCTTTCCTTAGGGAGAGAAGACTTTTGGGGGATCTTTTTTTGGGTCTGCATCCATTGGCCTTTCCAGGTTGCCAGCTTCTGAAGCTCCAGGTCTGGGGTATGTATATGGGGCAAAAAGAAAACCCGGGGAGCTCAGCACTGTGTCATTTCTCAGGTCCAAGGTTCCTAGCTGGTCTGCCTTCTTCCCTCCATCTTTCAGAGTCTCCTTGTTTGTTTTACCTATAAGTTCAGGGGTTTTAGCTGTACTTAGTGGGAGGATTAGGGAAACGTATGTTCCCCAGAAGTGAAAGTTTCTCTCTGCCTCCTTTTCAAAAATAAAGTTTTATTGTTTTCCTTATAAACTTTTCAGAAATCAAATATTAAGGATATCAACCTTCTGAATGTCAGAACTGTAAAAAATATCTTTTCCTATATGTGGTTATTTGTATGCTTGTTCAAGACCTGTGCTACATTCACTTAAAAAAATCATATTGATGTTAGTGGTGATGGTGATGATGATGAATCAGAAAGTACTGGCTAAAATCAAGTGCTTAGATCTTTAGCCAAATTGAGTTCTGTAGGTGGTCTCCTGTTGCCATAGATAATTTTGAATTAGCTCCAGGGGAGTGAAGTCTTGGTAGCAGATTCAAGGTTTGGCATGTCCCTGTCCTCCAGGAGGAATTGAGACTTTCAAGGGACTGACCAGGAGGCTGCTGGCAATTTTGGCCTCCAGGAGGGCTGAGGAAGTTCCTATCAGCAATCCATGCTGGCTCTGCCGAAGGATCTTGATGACACCTTAGTGCCTTTACAATCAGAGCGGCAGTGAACAGCTTGTTCCCTTGGCAAAATGCTGGAGATCTGCCCTTTCTAACTCCAATGCTGCAAAATTGAGACTCTTGGACTCAGCGACTTTGGGGACATTATTTATATGACACTTCTACGTACCTGCTGGGCTTTCTGGTCCCTCCAATCAGGGGAGACCCTCAGGAAAAATGTGACCCTTGGGATGATGGTTTTGGGTGATTCTAACTCCATTTTTGCCCTTCATTCATTTATTCATTCATTGAACCATCTATTCCATTGTTTATCTACTTATTAGAGAACTACCTTATTTTCAGGAGGCATCAGGGAAACAAATGAAAAACATCCTTTTTGCTGATAGGATGATCATAAGTAGGGAAGACAGTGACCATTACATTTACAGCCATGATGGAAAGAAGTACAAGGTCGTCCCAGAGTGCAGAGCAGGCTAGGGATAGACTGTCAGAAAGGGCTTCTTGAAGGAGATGACATGTGGGGTGAGTCTTGTTGGGGAAAAGGAATTAGCCAAGTGAAGAGGGAGCAGGCGTGCAAGGTTGACCACTGAAGCAGAGGGATGTGGTTCCAGGATGGTGGGACCACAGAGTGGGAAATGCCAGGTGTGTGAGAGGTGAGCCTGAGAGGCAGAGGGGGTTTGGTGCTGCAGGGCTTTATTGTCAGGCTACCGCGCCTGGATTTCAGCCTAAAGACAACATACAACCATGAAGGGTTTTTATGCAGAATAGTAGCACAATATTCCAGAAAGCTCATTCTGACTATCATGTGGAAGAAGAATGGATTGGAGAAGGATGGGCCTTTGTCTTGAATATAATCACAGGCCACTTCAGTCTTGGAGGAAATCAGTATGCTCATTTGTACCAAAATGTGAGTGATTTTACATGATCTTAAGAACAGTATTTTTGTTGTTATTGTCGTAAATGAGGATTGGGAGAATCTGATTTTGTGGTGAACCCTCAAACCATACCATGTGGGTGAGCATACATTTGCTGAGGTTTGAGATCTGCTGGCCAGTCCTTCGCATAAACTGCAGGTAACCGAGGGCTGTTATCATCAGATGAATTCCTTTCCATCCATCTGTTTATGTAAATAACAAGAAGGGCCTTTCTTGTGAGCTGTGAAGATTGTCCTGAAGGAGAAAACAGCTGCTTTTCTGTGCTTTGGAAGAATGATAGGAACTGATGGTAAAAGAGGGGAAAATGAAGGCCACTTCCCATTCATTTCCTTCCTTTGGATCAGAAACTATGAAAATGTAAATGGAACCTTGAAACACTCAAGCAGAAATGGGAAAACAGAGGACAAAGGCTGTTTGAGACATAGCTAGTGAGTTTGGGGAGGCTGGGAGGTGGGGGAGATATTCGCTGTCCCCAGGAAACAATATCGCTTTCATCCAAAGGAAGAAAAAATAAGTTCTCTAGTTTCCTATGTCCTGAGGCTGAATTTAATTAAAGCAAGAAAGGGCAGAGAGAAGTGATAAATAAAACAAAACCTAGATCTGTAGGAAACTGCCCTAGAGAAGTTAGAGGAGAGTGAGGCTGGTAATCATCATTACATGAGGGATGAGATATGTCAAGGGTAGAGGATGTCGTGTGGACAATATAATGAAGCACCATATGGGAGGAGATAGTAAAATCCAAACACCTTTTATAATAGCAGAACTAAGATGCAGGGTGCATGCATGAGCACTGGTTCTTTTCAGTTTGACAAAACGGATCTTTGAAGTCTCCCTCTTTATCAGCCTGGGGGATGAAAGCAGTGCTACCTGCAAGGTGATGCCCTTGGCTGAGGGCCACTTAAGTTTCATTGGAGACGTGAGAGCGGAAAACTGAGTGGTGGATAATTTGTATGGTAAGGATCGCATTTCAGATGATCTTGGGGAAAAGGTAATATACTCCAAAACACAACCAAAGGTAACGGGAATGCCTGGAGCAATGGAAAATCCAAGTTCTCAAATGCGGGATGGCAACCCCAGGTTTGCCACTTTTGGGCTGGGTGACTTTGGGCAAGTCACAACTTCGCTATTCATCAGTCAGTCAAGGAATGGGGCTAAGGTGCAATACCTCATTTTAGCTATTGTTAAAAGGATTAAATGAATTAATATGTGTAAGGCACTTAATTCCTGGCACACAGAAAATGCAACGTATAAAAAAAATTTAAAAACTATTGGATGAGGACTGTCTGCCCAAGTTATTGGGGTGTCTGGTGTCAAACTCAGTTTGAGACAGTATAAAAGCAAAAATGTCACTTGGATGCTCTGAGCCAACTTGTGGAAGAGTCTAGAATCAAGAGAGTGAGAAATCAATACGAGCATCCTGTGGGGAATGGGGAAGGTCAGGATCATAAATGGGTGGCAGAGCCGTGAGTCAGGGGTGGGCTGGAGAAGGCATGGAATCAGAGCCAGTGTAGAGGGAGCTGAGGGCAATCTGTAAGCAGGGATTTATGTCACTTTGTTCATTGCTATAAGCCTAGTGTCTAGAGCAGCGCCTGATACATAGCTGGCCCTCCCTAAGTGTTTGTTGAGTGAATGATTGAAGTGTTGAAAGGGCAGTGGGCATGTTGGCCTGGTTTAAAGGAACAGAATCAGGATGGGCAGATGTTACAGGGAAGCAACCTTAAAGGCCACAGTAACTCCCACAGCAAGGAGTCTGAGTTCTCTGGAGTGTCTAGAATTAGAAAATCCTGAATTTGAGTAAGGAAGGCTGAGGAACATCAATTAATGTCTTTCTCTCTCTCTCCCTCCCTCCCTCCTGCCTTTCCTCCTTCCTTTTGGATCTTTGGCTTTCATCTGCCAATCTACCCTGATATAAAGGAAGTGGTTGCCTTCTAATTTTTCTCTCTTCTGTGGATGGAGCAAGGACACAATCAAGTGAGTTTAAGGAACAGTTAAGAGATTTCAGTTAGGTTTAAAGAAGAATTTCTTACCAGCAAGGAGTGCTCAATCCTGAAATCTGTTACAGAGGCAAGTGGGGGAAAACCTTCTGGTCTAAAAGATCCCTGCCAGTAGCATAAATTCTCCATTCTCTAGAAAGCTCTGTGATCCTACATGAAAGAGAATGAACGAGGAAAACTCATGAGGGGTCTCTGCCCAGGAGGATGTGGAAGTGAAGACGACCTTAAAGATGACTCAAAGATTTGCAGGCTTGCAAAATGGAATTGGGTGATGGGAGGGAAAGGCATGAAGTCCAAGGACCAGGCCAAGGCAAATGGCAGCATTCTCTTTTCAGCAGGTCAAAGAAGAGAGGGCATGAATCCTTGGTGTATTTATGGTTAGTTGCTAATTCTGGGTTTTTAGCCTGTTTGGGATATTGTGATAAGGATGTGTAGGATTGTGGTGGTGGTGGTGGTGTTTGTGTAGCTGTGAGTAGGTGGTATATGTATGAGGATCTGTATGGATGTGTGTGTGTGTGTGTGTGTGTGTGTGTGTGTGAGAATGAAAAAGAGGTGTCTATATTTTCAAATGCTGCTAAAGTGCTTAGAGATCCTCATTGTGGGTTTCCATGGAAACATGAGATTTTATCTCAGAAACAAATGGCAGGATCCTGGAGAAAAGGGCACGGAAACTCACATTTAATATCTTTTTGTAATCTACTTATTTTTGTGCATTTGTGAGGGCAAGTAAGCTAAAGGATTGATCAAAATATTCAGAAATATCTTAGTGGTTATTTTAATAAAAAAAGGAGGACATTGGTCATTTGGCTTTTGTTTTACAAAGCTTTCACGTAACACAGAGGTTGTTTCTAAGATTTTCTCTTTGATTTCTTACTTTACTTCAGCTTGTGTACCAACCAATTCTTGTTAAATATTTATGGACAAGATTAAAGACTTTATAAAACTTAGCAGCTGGCAGCTGTCCTCCCCTAAAGGATAAAGCAGAGAGTTTTCATTTTAATTGGATAACTATGTGACAGAAATATCTAACCCCTAAGGGAAATACAAGAATTAAAATATGTAAAGCAATTTTCAAAAGAGAAAATCGCCTTTTACATTTTGTAGTTTTTATTTCCGTGTGTAGTTTGTGTGAAGGTGAAGTTACGGTGTTGTCTTTTATAGTTTCCTAAGGTTGAAGACATATTTCAATGTTTCAGAATGTTTCCTAATAAGATTCAGGCAGTGAAAAGACAATTTTGGTCCTTGATGTGACACAAAATCACTCATCATACTTCACTTCTAAGAATCTTTAACACAGCTGTCTCATGACCAAGTTGTAAAATGAGAGAGTAAACTGAAAAGTTCTGGGGGGTGGAGGAATCCATTAAACTGGCTGTCTGACATTGAACGTAACCAACAACAGTTGAAAAAGTGTTTTTTCTTTATTTTCCATTATTAAGCCAGCAATTGCCTGACGTTGAATAACCAAACTGTTTGTATTGAGCTTCTGACATTGATCTCATACTGTTTGAGAGATAGAAAGACATTCATTGATGTTCCTCAGCTGATCTTGGACAAGTCACTTCCCCTCTGTGGGTCTGATACTCAACCATAACATATGGGGCTTGGACAAAATATTTCCTAAGATTTTTTTGTTTGTTTTTGAGGGCCTAAGTGTCTAAGCCAGGGTCAGCAAGCAAGGGACCATGAACCAAATCCTGTCTCCTGCCTGTTTTTTTATAACCCTGAAAATTAAGAATGACATTTTAAAATGGTTGGGGGAAAATCAATAGAAGATTAATATTTTGTGATACCTAAAATTATATGAAATTCAAATTTCGGTGTCTATAAAGTTTTATTGCAACAGATCCAAGCTCATTCATTTACATTGTTTTGTCCACGGCTGTTTTCACACCACAGTGGCACAGCTGAGTACTGTGACAGAGACCCTATGATTCTCAAAGCCTAACATATTCACTCTATAATCTTTGCAGAAAAAGGTTTCCAACTTCTACCTAAATGATTCTCAATCATTTAAAAGAATCGGTCAAATCATCTTGTTTTGATTGTTTGAACAGTAATGTTCTTAATAGAATGGATTACGTTTGGAAAAAGTTTTGTTAGATCTTTTCTCTGTGTTTAAAAGGGGGAAAATGTGGTTTTCTTCAAACAAACCGGGTAACTTTTTGACATGAACCAATTTCTCTGGGTAATTTTTCCTCTCTCAGCTTCATGTGGGGAGTGTTAGCTGCATTCCTGTAGGACTGGGGGAGGCGGGAGAATGTCACCTATGGACCAAAGGTTTCAAGAGTCCACTCCTTCAAGGTCTCCCTTGTTTACAAGGTCTCAAACCCAAGCTCTGAGAAAAACTCTTGACTGGCTGAAGTGCAAATGAAACCAATCACTAGCAGACCTGGGGAGGTAACCTTTATTGATCCTTTGCTCTCTGCCAGCCTCAGTGTTAGGCATTTGCATACATAGTTTTTAAAAATTCTTTTTAATGGCCTCATCTCCAAGGCGGGAGGGCCTGGGGCATGGAGAGTTTAGACAACTGGTAAGTACAGGAGTGTAGATTTGAGCCTAGGTCTGTCTGACTTCTAAGCTCAAGTTCTTACAAAATCAACTTCATATTTACAAAAACTCTCTTCCCAGTAAGGAAGTAACCCAAAGAAACCACAAATAAGTCCAGAAGTCCTACATTTTTACATCATAGACAGGTCTAGGAACTTCTCTCAGTCTCTTTGGATGTGTCAAAACTCTCCCTAAATAGCTTCCAATCTCTGTTTTCAAGTGTCAGAGCTCTCCTTTATGAGACTTTGTTTTGCATGCTATGGCTTCTGTTGTTGGCATCCCACTGTTTTTAAGGGCTGACTCCCAGTGTGCAGAGCTCCCAGGAGGCCTGACACTTTGCTGGCTGTTGGCAAGTGGCACCTCGTCTATCCAGTCTGCTAGGAACCTTCCTACATTGGCTGATTACATCTTCCTCTGAGCCCCGCATCTGTCTTTTCCTTCATGTCCAACATTCTGCCATGGAGCCCCATTGGACTGTAAGCTTCTTGAGGGAAAAGATGCAGGAGAAAATCTGAGAAATCCTATTTCCCCTCCCTGCTCTCTCTGCCTTCCCTGCCTGCATTCTGCCCCTACTTCATGAGCAGTGGCAGAAGCATCTTCCATTCGTTTCTTTAGTTAAGCCTTGGCCACGTTGGGATGAGCCATTTCCAGCATCCATCTTTGGCAGCCTGTGGCAGTGCTGGGTGGATGGACCCACATGTTTATGAGCATAACGTGAGGCCCAGGCCTCTCTCACAGTCCTGCGCCCTGATGTCCACCCAACATGCAGGGTGGGCTGAGTGGTTAGGCCGAGGGTCCCTGTTCTCTGCAGCTTGGCTCTAGGCATAGAGGAATAATGCAGACCGTTTTGAACATCTACTATGTGCCAGACATTGTTCCAAGCACTTTACAGGTATTATCCTACTTAACTCTCAGAACCCTGCCCATTTTAGAGGTAAGGAAAAGGATGGAGAATAGTTAAGCAACCTGCCCAATATTATAAGCTGGCAGAGCCAAGAATTAAATCCAAACCTTCCAGCTCCAGAAACCAAGCCGAGACAAGCTGAGTGGCTTGGTGTTTTTCAGCTACCAAGAGTTCATTCCAAAATCTCTGGCAAAAAATGTGCAGCTTCAATGAATACTTTTCACTCAGGTGTTGTTATTCAGATCCCCAGCTTTGTTTTCTTAGGGGAAAAAATCCAACTGAGAAAGGATCATACTTGGAGTCATCTGAAAAACAATTTGATAGCTGTGATTGTTGTTTAGAAATGAAGCCCTTTCTCACTTTGTGCTCCTGGAGCCTTTATTTCTGTGTGTGGGGGGCGGGGGAGGTGGGGAGTTGGATGAGCTGTGAAAATAAGTGGATTTTCTCTGATGTCTAATCCACTAATTATGCAGAGCAAAATTGGATCACACTTGTAATTCAGTTTTTATTGTTTGCATTAAGAAATGCTATTGGCAGAGCTGTGAACAGGAAAAGGGAGAAGGATGTTGCAAATCATTACTTAATGTGAACAGAGTGAATGGTAATTTTATGGGGGGAGGTTTGGGCAAGGTGTAGCGTTTGGACTGCTCGGCGTAGTTAATGGAGCTGTAGCAGTGGTGGCTAAGGTGGCAGCAGAGAATATTAAGGAAAGTAACATGGAAAGAAATTTGAATATAAGTCATAATGACTACCCTTATGCTTGCATACAGGATGAGGAGTAAAATGCAATGTACGGATTCTTTGTCATTGAGTTTAAAGGAACTGTCACCCCCAAATTGGCTCTAATGATAGAAATTTCAGAAAGGTGATAAACTTTTGGGTGAAAAACGCAGGGCTCACCAGCATTTGGACCTTTCTTCAAGTTTGCTCAGAGCCCAGGGCTATCACCTCCTCCTTTGTGTGTAGTAATAGTGCTCATCTCTGTCATGGGATTACTTTTTTTTTTTTTTAAACTTTGGGTTTTTATTTATTTATGGCTGTGTTGGGTCTTCGTTTCTGTGCGAGGGCTTTCTCTAGTTGCGGCAAGTGGGGGCCACTCTTCATCGCGGTGCGCGGGCCTCTCATTATCGCGGCCTATCTTGTTGCGGAGCACAGGCTCCAGACGCGCAGGCTCAGTAGTTGTGGCTCACGGGCCCAGTTGCTCCGCGGCATGTGGGATCTTCCCAGACCAGGGCACGAACCCGTGTCCCCTGCATTGGCAGGCAGATTCTCAACCACTGCGCCACCAGGGAAGCCCCATGGGATTACTTTTATGCCCCAAACATCTTGAAGCTATTGGGGGTGTACCTCCCTCCAGTCTTCATGGCTTACCAAGTGCCATCAAACACTAACGTTCTAAGGAAAACATCAAGAAGGTGAATTTTGACTTAGAAAAGAGAAAGACCCAGAATGAAAGTAGCCTTGGGTGGAATGTATGTGGGGAAAGGAAAGTTTTCTAGAAAGTTTTTATGGTGTTGAGCTGGGATTGTCTCTGCCTAGTACTTTTGCTCACATCTCTCTCTCCCTCACTCTCTGTCTGCCTGTCTGTGTCTTTCTATCATTTCTTACTAGGAATGATAAAATTATCTTTCCGAAAAAGGCTTGCTTCAAAGCCTGTAGTTCAATTTGGGGTCCAGTTGACACCATTCTCCACTTGGGACAGTGTGTTTCTGCCATGTGCCCACTGGGCAGGTACCACCCCATCTCCCAATTATGAGAATGAAAAATGTCTCCAGACGTTGCCAGATATCCCCTGCTGGGAATGTTGCCCTTGGTTGAGAACCACTGGGGTAGCCCATCTTTTTTATTCACTGTGTTAAACTCACCGATGGAGGATGGAAATTGAGGAGAAAAGAGGAAGTCTAGTCCTTGTGGATTTTCCCCCCATGACTTGCCCATCCTTCCTTAGAATTGGAGTTTTTCTAGAAGTTTATTCAGAAGCTGACTGTGTTTTCATTCCTTCTCCAGGAAGGAGTTGCCTATGGTAACTCTACATTTAACCTCTTGAGGACCTGCCAGTATGTTTTCCAAAGCAGCTGCACTCTTTAACACAGGTTTTGCAAATGCAATTTCCTGTGACCCCCTTCTCCCATTTCCTCCTCTTTTAGAACTTGTCTCAAATATCACCTCCTCAGGGACACCTTAGCTGACCTTCAAGACTAGTTCAGGCCTCTTTATTACATGCCCTCATCACAACAAAATTAATTTTTGTGTAAAGTTTTATTAACTTTGAGACTCTTTGTGCCTCAGTTTATCCATTTATGTATTTATTTGTAAAATAGGGGTAATGCTGTCTAAATTACACATAAGAATACTAGAGTTAAAAGGTCTAGCATCTCAAAGCCTAGCACATAGTAGGGCTAAAAATGGCAGTTATTATTTTAATATTCTCTGTATGGAATATAAGATCAGAACCATGACTGCACATTTGTTAAGCATGAACCAGATATAACTTGTTTTCCCACAGTTTTTTGTTCATAGCTAGTTGATACTTGCTTTGTGTTTTGTTGCTTAGAAATGTTCACCAGCAAACAAACAGGTGGCAGAGTTGTAAGAGAATATAATAGAAAGAAGATGTAAATAGAAAAAATTCTATTTATTAATTTATTTGAATTGGGAAAATGGCTAATATTTGATTTTAGAAGGAAAGACGTTAGTTTAGCTAAAGGAATCCCAGCATTGGGTGGGGCATATTTTATGAACCATGATTCTTAACAACATATACAAAGATTTTTTTTTTTTCATTTGCATACCATTAGTCCCTCAGACCCCTGAAGAGCCAATCCTCACATTTCCTTCTGCTTTTTTCCCCTGAAGCTTGGCCAAGGCAGAAGCCAGTTCCCCAGTATGGCAGTGATACTCTCCGGCTGAGAACTGGGCCACTGATCTGTTTCTCAGCAGCTCCCCAAGGCTGGCTATGCTGAGGAGAAACCACAGAGAACCATCTGGAAGTGAGGGTTGGCGGCATCTCACCTCCTGCCCACATGTGCAGCTATAATGTAAGTGTCATGTTCCAGGCAGCGCTAGCATTGCTAGAGATTAAAGGGGAAAATGCTGGTCAGGGACCAGTAGTGGATGCAGGGACTGTTGACAGCCCTTTCCAACCTGGAGAGTGAGGAGTTGGGATCCTGCAGTCACAGTTGAGGCAAGACAGATCAGGGCTTTGGGGTGCCTCCCATTGCTAGATTCTAAGGCTTTTCTAAGCTGAGTGTTGGGCAAGTGCAGAACAAGGTAGGGGAAATACTCCCTTCTTTCAGGGGGTTACCAGAGGAGAAATACAATTTATCAAGAACTGTCCTTAGGAATCTCCCAGGTTGATGGAATTTTCCTCTTCTGGCCTCATTTTCTTCTTCGTCTTTCAAGTCTTCTACTGAGTGCCCTGGGGATGCTGGGCACCCCAGGCTCCCTGCTGGTCCCTGGCCTGTATTGGATGCTGTTGGTACATTCCAGATGCCTGATGGGCATTCATCCCCTGCTGTGAGATGTGGTTGATAACCACTCCTTGCTGTCTCCTTCCCAGACAGTGGGAGCCTTCTCAAAAGAGGATGTCCCCCACTGTCCCATCCTCTCCTCCCTTCTTGCCTCCAGGTGGGGCCAATCCTAAATTACACTGAAGCTTATCTCCAGCTGAGACCACATCCTTGCTCTTGTTCCCCTGTCTTATCCTGCTTCCCTCTCTCTTCTCCTGGAAGCATTCTTTCATAAACCACTTGCATAAGAATCCCTGTCTTAGGCTGTGCTTCTAGGGAAGCCAAGATAGTGCCCCTACTCAAGACTTCCTTCTGTTTTCTTTTCAATTAGGACCTGTCTCTACTAGGTGAAGATGGGTCATATTAATAATTGATCATAAATAAACCCTCCTAGTATATTTGTAGGCTAAATGTGTTACTTTTCCTGATAACATAATACCTTACCACCAAGAATATTTACTTTTAGGACTTCTTAAGTAGCAATCCCAGTGGGCAAATGTCAATGGAATTGTAGGACTTTGGCTGACAGTGTCTGCAGGGAGGAGAAGGAAGGGATGCTTCTGGTCAGTTGGACCTTTTAGCATCCATTCCAGAAAGACTTTCTGAATCACCCTCACCATCTGCAATGGACTGAATGTCTGTTTCCCCCCATATTCAAATGTTAAAATCTTAAGTCTCCAGTGTGATGGTATTTGGTTTGGGAGATAACGAAGTCATGAGGGTGGAGCTCTCATGAATGAGATTAGTGACTTTATAAAAGGGACCCCAGAGAATTCTCTCTGCTCTCTACCAAGTGAGGATACAAGGAGAAGTCGACAGTCTGCAAGCCGGAGGAGGGCCTTGAGCAGAACCCGACCGTACTAGCATCCTGATCTTGGAATTTCAGAATTGTGAGAAATAAATTTCTGTTGTTTATAAGCCACCTAGTCTATGTGACTTTGTTATAGCAGCCCAAACTGACCAAAACACCATCCCTGCCCACCAATGAATTGAACCCTCCTTCCTTGATCTGATGAGTACCCCTTTATTGCACTTATCATATTGCATGGTGATTATTTGTTTTCCTGGCTCCCTCCCCCACTAGACTAGGAGTGTCTGGAGAGCAGGGACCTTGTTCTATTCATCTCTATATCCTCAGTGCTCCTCAGAGTGCCTGGAACCCTGTGTGAACTCAATAATGCATGTGACTGATAGAAGCCCACCTCCTTCTCCTCCGCTTTCATGTATATTGGGACCTGGGCACACATGACATTTTGGGTGGGATAAAATCTTTAGAATATTAATCAATTGTCTTTCTTCCCGGTATTTCCCAGATTTTGAGACTGGAAAATGTTACCCCAGGCTGAGGGAAAGAGAAGAGAGAGAGGTGATGAGAAATGGGAAGCTGATGGGTCTCCGAAATAGCCTGGGGATGAGGTGATGGTCAGGCAGAACCCAAGATAGACTTACAAGGTCCAAGAACAGAGAGGACCCTTACTGTCTTTCCCTAGTGGGTCTGTTAGGAAGGAAGACCCAGGGGAGAGGAGGGCACATGGTGAGTCTAAGCAGAGGGGCCTTACATAGGAAGTCAGTGTTTCCTGGGAACTAGGCCAATCCAGAGGTGATAGACTTTTTCCTATATACCCAAGGGGCCCAGGAGTGGCTGGAACTGAGGAGCCAGTTGGTTGGGTAAGATATGACTCAGCATCTCCCTGATCCTACAGACTGAGGGCTAACCAGATGGAATAACGTTCTGGAAGAGGGGCAACTCCCAGCCCACAGAAATTGTTCTGCTATTTTTGTGGATTAGGGAGTCAAACAAAAGAATAAAGTTGAGTCATGGAAAACATTTTAAAGGCTACTTTTAGTGTACAGCTCAACTCCAGACTAAGACTTTTATTTACTTTATGCTAAGAAGTAAAAGTGAAAACCCTAAGCAAACGAATCAATACTATTGATCAACAGTGGACGTAGGAGTCAGGGAGATGCAAGCTAAGGAGGGCCTGTGGTCTGGGGCGTGGCTCACGGGATTTCAAGGACCCAGTGGAGCGATATACTGGTTGCCAATGAGGACAGGAACAAAATGATAGGTGATCTTGGGCTTTTTCAATTCCAAGCACACCACCCATGAACATCTTGTAAGCATAACAGGGAGGCCCAGACATTTAAAAAAGTCAACCAGAGGAACTCTGACAAAGAGGTATCCCCAGGCACTGTTGTGGTGGGCATGTTGAAACTGCTGTGGCTGTGAAAACTGAAACCCGTGCCAAATGCTCACTTGCCTGGAGTCAGAAAGGCAGCCTGGAAAACTTCGCTTGACAAATCTAATCATTATTTTTTCCCCTGGATATTCTTGGGCAGACTCAAGACTGCTTGGAGAAATGGATATCCATACATAGAGATAAATATCCATATTCAGGGCTTCCCTGGTGGCGCAGTGGTTGAGAATCTGCCTGCCAATGCAGGGGACACGGGTTCAAGCCCTGGTCTGGGAAGATCCCACATGCCGTGGAGCAACTGGGCCCGTGAGCCACAACTACTGAGCCTGCACGTCTGGAGCCTGTGCTCCGCAACAGGAGAGGCCGCGATAGTGAGAGGCCTGCGCACCACGATGAAGAGTGGCCCCCGCTCACCGCAACTAGAGAAAGCCCTCGCACAGAAACGAAGACCCAACACAGCCAAAAATAAATAAATAAATTAATTTATTAAAAAAAAATCCATATTCAGACATAAATGCCTACAGATAAACACTCCCATGCAGACATAAATACACAGACATTATCACTTATTGAATACTTACAGTTTGGGGGGTTCTATATATGATTTCACATATATTATCTCATTTTTTTTCTCCCTTCAGCAACGAAAGGTGAATGATATTAATCTGTTTTTACACAAGAGGAAATTGAGTGGTGAAATAACTTGTCCAGGCTCTCAAAGCTAGAAAGGGGTAGGGCCTTCCTACATGATTATGCATAATCAACACTGACTTTTCTCTATGTAGTTATGGTGGATGGATTTATCTGAATGACCATCCTCTGCTCCTCAACCCTCATTATTCAGCTCATCCTATTTATCAACATTATTGGCAAGAGCCATATGTGAATGATCCTAACACAGTTGTATGAAACAGAGAGACAGTAGCTCTGGAGAAAGGTCGTGTGTGTGTGTGTATGTGTGTGTGTGTGTGTGTGTGTGTGTATGGGCATACATACACACATATGCAGGTACACATGTTGTGTTTCACACGTGTGGAAATAGAAATTCAGAGAAGAAAGTGACTTGCGCAAGGGCCCACGAACCAAGTCTAGAGGAACCCTGGGGTGCTTCTGCTTGAGAGATGGAGAGATGGAGTTGTCGGTCACCAGCTCAGCCTAGAATTGGGAGGCTGCCCAATGAGAGGGCAAGGCCCTAGCCACCTTGCTAACTCTTCCTAAAGCAGCTCTCAACTTCAGAATCTGACCTCAGTGTGATTTTTCAGAACATCAGATATCCCTGCCTTAAGCTGAAGGCATGGGTATATTTTCCTAAACCAAATTGAAATGGATTTTGGATTAGCTCCTATTGTTCAGAAAGATCCTCTCTGCACTGGTTGTTCTGAAGTTCCCTGGCCTCCCAGCACCCTGAGTCTCCTCTGGGAGTTGTGTTGGAGGTTGTTCTGTTATCTTCTTTCCATTCCTGACCAGGCAGGTCCACGAGCTGACCTGTCCCTTCGCCAGGTCTGCACCAGGCCCTAAGGTCCAGACACGACCCACTTGCTGCCTCAGACCATCAACCCAGCCCTTGCTTCTCTTGGAAGAATGAAACTTGGAAGCATTTATATATATTTTTGTTACATAAATTTTTAAAAATAAAAAATATTAGAAATAGAAATATAACAAAACATTCATGTACCTTCCACACAGATTTATTTATTTTTTAAGAAATAAAACATTACAAATATAATTAAAGTTCCTCCTGTATCCTTTCTGGCTCCCATGTTCTCCCAGAGGCAAGTACTATTGCAACAAATATAACTATTCTACATGTATTTCACATTTTAATGATATATTCATATTCACATAAAATATTATAAGCTTAAAAGACATAAACTCACACTGTATATGAATTAAGTTTTATATTTAATATAAACAATTTATATGTAACATAATTATATAAAATTATATACTGCATAAACTTTAAGCTTAAATTAAATATTATAATAATTAAAAATGAAATTATTTATTTCTACAAACATAAACTAACATATTTATTATTGTATGTAAATGCTGTATGTACATTAAAATTTATACTGTATATAGTTTATGTAAATTAAAATTTACAAAATTTTTATAAACTCTTCACATCATAGTATAACTTGTTTTTTCTTTCAATGCTATATTTTCATTTCTATCTATTTTGATGTATGTTGTGTCCCTTCATTCTTTTGAACTGCTGTGGAATATCCCATTATAGAAACATGCCTCAATTAAATTATGATTGTTCTGTGGTTTGCAAAGTACAATTGTTTGAAATTTCTCAAAATTACAGACATTGCCCACATTGATAGGGACAGAGTAAAGGGACAAATTAGGTAATTAAATAGTTAATCCCACTAGGGGATTTTAAGTAAAGAAAAAAGTATGGGAGACCCCTGTAAGTTAATGATCATTCAAGAAAGCAGGTTTGCTTAACCACAAAACCAAGCAGGCCTGCTTAACAAAAAAACCCATGCAGCAGAAGCATGAGACTTGTCCCAAAACAATAAAACAATGGTGGCATGAGACCCACATCCTGCCCAGTGAGCTCAGTAAGTTAATGACCCCTAAGACATGCTCTCAGCACACATGAAAAACAACAATTTATGGAAAGGTGACATTTCAAAGTGAAAGACCCTTATTGTACTGAAACCTAAAATAATTTTTCCATAGTGCCATGACAGTCCTGGCTTGACCATGTAGGGACAAGAAAACTCCCCTGCCCCACCTGGAGGAGGGGCTGATGATGGAAGCATGATGTCTACTCAAGAATGAGGAAGAAGGTGGCCTTCTCCCCCTCCCCACTTTTCCTTTGATTATAAAAACGTAGCCCACTAAGTTCTTGGGACACAGCACCCTCTCACCCGTCCACCTGTAAGCTTCACAAGCATCCTACTCTAATAAATCACTTCTTATCTACCTCTTTGCCTCTAGCTGAATTCTTTTTTCACTGAGACATAAAAGAACTGAGCTCCTCGGAGACCCCCAAAACGCCACTTAATGGTTCAGCATTACCCACATTCTTGGGGATAGACATCCCCTTGTGCACACATGTGAGTGATTTTAGGACAGATGCCTGGATGTGGGGTTGATGGGTGTTGTCAGATTATTCTCCAAAGAGGTGTGCTTGTCCCATCACCTCACCTCCTACCAGAAGGATAGGAAGCTCCCATCTTCCACACCTTTGTCAGCACCAGACTTGTGAGCCTTGAGCTTCATTGCCGATTGGATGGGTGTGATCTGGTTTTTCATTGGTGCTGTCAAAGAGGAAGAAATTTTCCTCTACCCTTCTAGGTTCTTCTGGCTGGTCTAAGAATTAAATTGGCATGAGACAGATTAACAGGAGAAATTTAAAAAGGTTTAATAACATGTAAGCATGGGAGAGACCAAGGAAAACTGAGTTGAGTAACTTGCCAAAATGGGTGAAGCCCTCACCTTAAATACCATCTTCAGCTAAAGACTCAAGAGGATGCTGAGGGCAGGGCTTTGGGACTTCAAAGGGGAGGAAGGCAATTTACATGGAGATGGAAAAGCAAATGTCTGGTAAACAAAGATTTGCTGGGCCAGGCAGAGACAATGGGACACAGAGTGGAGTCTGATCTCTAGGCCCTGCTACTCCCTCACACCTCACCCACATTCCTTGCAGATCTCGCTGGTGATAGCTCTATTGTGGGAACAGGCCCTCTATCTAAATTTTTTAGGCAATCAGGGGAACATCAATTTTCTTCCTGAGTCTTTTGGGCCTTGATGGTTTTCAGTTTGAAATAATTTGCATACCAAAGAGACATTTTGGGGTGGCAAGTTTTGCTCCCCTACAGTGCTTTATTCATATCTTCCTGACTGCACAAGAGGTTGACAGTCTTTTCATATGTCTGTGAAATGCCTTTTTATAGTTTGTCTATTTTTCTCTTGGGTTATTAATTTGTAGGAGTTTTTTATATTCAGGATTTTAATCCTTTGTTAGCTTTGAACATTAACAGTGCTTTTTCTGGTTTATGACTTGTCTTTTAACTTTATTTATTATGTCTTTTGTTATGTAAAAGTGTTGACTTTTATGTAGTCAGATTTGCCAGCTGTGACCCTGATGATACGTTTTGTGTGTCCTGTTGAAGAAATCCATCACCTACCTCTCACTACTGACATTGTTCCATTGGTAAGATGACCTCTGTGAGTATATATGAGAAGTGAGGAGGGGCGTTTCTTTTGCTTTCTAAGCTCTTAATTACAACAGCAATCCAGCGATTAGGCAAGTTCAGGTTTGCTCTAATGATTTCAGATTATTTTCTACCATAGGGTATAGGGCAGTGCTTCAAGGTATGAGTTCTAGGGGGAGAATGCCTGTGTTTGGATCACTTACTTTGGGCAAGTTACTTAAACTCACCCTGGGGATGATACTATAGTATCTACCTTGTAGGATTGTTGTGGAGATTAAATTAGTTACATATGCAAAGTACATAGAACAGTTTCTGGTACATCATGAGAGCCAACTGTTATCTGCTACTATTGTTGTTAGTATTATTTTCTCATTATACTTCCCAGTTTACCTCTGGCCTGGATTTCTAGAGGCTACCTTGAGACATTAAATCTCCATTCTTTACATGCTTTCCTCTGCCTAGACTGAAATCACCTTGGTGTGCTTGGCCACATGCCACTTAGGGGATTTATCCACTGGGAGGTCAGGAACTAAAAATGCTCATGGTCTAATCATTCCAGCTTGTGCCCCGGTTTGGTGGTACCAGACATTTCATCTCATATAGTTTTCAGAAAAAGTACAGAATTAAAGGTTTCAAGGGGTCAAGTACTATCTGAGTTCAGACAGAGTCATCATCTATTTAAATCTCCAAAGTGAGACATGCATTGACAAAGGTGACTTGCAAGGACTTCATAATGTGCATCTCTTGTGGTTGTTTGCTCAGTGCCCTTTTCCTTTCTTCTGGTTTGGTCTCCCTTCATTTCTGTGCTTCTCAAGCAAGCTGCCAATCAAAGCATCACCTCTCTCCCACCCCCAGGGATCGAGATGTTACCCAAATTGAATTACCCCTCTGGCTATACTAATTTTTCTAAAAGGTGGACATGCAACCCAGCTGACCAATCAGAGACCTATGAGCACTAGATTTGCTTGGCTGGTTCCATATTTTTCATCTCATATATCTGCTTGCATGGAAAGGCCTATCAGAGAAGAGGACGCTGGTCTCAGAGAAGTGATGTAATGAGATAGACACAGTCCTGGGGGGGTACCTGAGTTTTATTCCATGGAGCTGGATTTGGAACTGGGCTGGTGGGGGATTCAGATGTTTAGATCCCATGATTTCTAAACCCTGGTTGTTAAGCACTTGTTTTGATTCTGTGAGATTCTGCAGTATTTTATAACCTCATTTTACCTTTAATCAAGATCCAGTTGGGTTGGTGCCACTTGCCACTGCAAGAGTTCTGTCTACTGAAGACATAAATAAAAGGTATAATGAAAACATTAATGGCTTTTCTATCAGTTCTGGGTCCAGATCATGCTTCTGCCACTTAGTAGATATGTGGCTTTTACTTATGACTCAATTCTTCATCTGTAAACAGTGGAAAATAAATACTCTGTAGGGTTGTGTGAAGTTAATAAGACAGTGAGTATAAAGGGTCTGGCATAGTTCTTTTCACGTAGTAGACACTAATACTTTAGCTATTGTTATTATTGTTTTTATTACCACTTACTACTACTCCTACTACTATTGCACTAAGGAAAATTTGATTATGCAGGTCTTGCACGACAGGCATCTCTATAAACTCACCAACTTTTCTCTGGATCTATGTGCATGAGAAAATAGCTAAAATATGTAAAAATCATATTGATTACTTTGCCCATGCAGGGCATATTATGAAATGGCAAGGAGGAGCGTCAGCCTGGTTACTGATAGGAAACAGAAAGGGCAGACAGAAGGTTTAGCTGAAGATAGCTTAATAAAAGGACTTTATGGGCAAGTGGGCAAGATTAAGGGGATTGACATGAAATGGTGATAGGCTCAAGGACCAGCATCAAAGGCTGGTGTAACTGTTGGGAAGGCTGGAGGAGCGGCTCTGGGCTTGGCATCCAGGAATAGCTCCTGAGGCAAGGTGACTGCACTGGCCCAATGGGGGAGCACCCCCCTCCACCCCAGTGAGGGAGGAGGGGGATCAGGGCACTGCCACTAGCAGTGCTTCTGCCATCCAGGTGCTGCCACTGCACAACTGCCTCTCCACTCCACGGGGCTGCTGACTGCTCAAGGTAAACCCCACGTCTCTATGACCCTGCAGCCAGAAGAAAATGTCTGCCTTCCTTTTGCCTTCCAAATATCACACATGTGAATCCAGAACCCTGGCACAATGGGTCTGGGTTTTTTTTAACCTATCACGGGAGGGCTTTGGGAGCAGTGGTTGGGAGAATGGAGTAACTCAGTAGAAACCTAGTATCTGGAGGGGGAAAGGGCTCAAGAGACATGGTTAGCACACGCAAGCTCCATGGACTCAGCGGAAATCCATGTGCTACAACCCGGCACTAGCCACTGGCTCTGTCTGGGAGTTTGCTTTCATTTAGACAGTGAGAGGAACGTCTGCATCAGGGAATAAAAGAGAAAGAGTATGAATACTCTTTTATTTTATTTTATACTGCCATGCATTTACTTTATTTATTCCAGGGTTTCTCATGCTTAGCACTATTGGCATTTTGCATCATATATGTTTCTGTTGTGGGAGGGACTGTCCTGTGTACTGTGTACTGTGTCCTGTGGACTGTGTGCTGTGTCCTGTGTACTGCGTACTGTGTCCCGTATACTGTGTGCTGTGTGCTGTGTACTGTGTACTGTGTACTGTGTGCTGTGTACTGTGTACTGTGTCCCGTGTACTGTGTGCTGTGTCCTGTGTCCTGTGTCCTGTGTACTGCGTACTGTGTCCCGTGTACTGTGTACTGTGTGCTGTGTACTGTGTACTGTGTCCTATGTACTGTGTCCCGTGTACTGTGTGCTGTGTCCTGTGTACTGTGTGCTGTGTACTGTGTACTGTGTGCTGTGTACTGCATACTGTGTCCCGTGTACTGTGTCCCGTGTACTGTGTGCTGTGTACTGTGTACTGTGTGCTGTGTACTGTGTACTGTGTCCCGTGTACTGTGTGCTGTGTACTGTGTACTGTGTGCTGTGTACTGCATACTGTGTCCCGTGTACTGTGTCCCGTGTACTGTGTACTGTGTGCTGTGTACTGTGTACTGTGTCCTATGTACTGTGTCCCGTGTACTGTGTGCTGTGTCCTGTGTACTGTGTGCTGTGTACTGTGTACTGTGTCCCGTGTACTGTGTGCTGTGTACTGTGTACTGTGTGCTGTGTACTGCATACTGTGTCCCGTGTACTGTGTCCCGTGTACTGTGTACTGTGTGCTGTGTACTGTGTACTGTGTCCCGTGTACTGTGTACTGTGTGCTGTGTACTGTGTACTGTGTACTGTGTGCTGTGTACTGCATACTGTGTCCCGTGTACTGTGTCCCGTGTACTGTGTACTGTGTGCTGTGTACTGTGTACTGTGTCCTATGTACTGTGTCCCGTGTACTGTGTGCTGTGTCCTGTGTACTGTGTGCTGTGTACTGTGTACTGTGTGCTGTGTACTGTGTACTGTGTACTGTGTACTGTGTCCCGTGCACTGTGTACTGTGTCCTGTGTGCTGTGTACTGTGTGCTGTGTACTGCATACTGTGTCCCGTGTACTGTGTGCTGTGTACTGTGTACTGTGTGCTGTGTACTGTGTCCTGTGTACTGTGTACTGTGTACTGTGTACTGTGTCCCGTGTACTGTGTCCTGTGTCCTGTGTGCTGTGTACTGTGTGCTGTGTACTGCATACTGTGTCCCATGCACTGTGTGCTGTGTACTGTGCACTGTGTGCTGTGTACTCTGTACTGTGTGCTGTGTACTGTGTACTGTGTACTGCATACTGTGTCCCGTGTGCTGTGTACTGTGTACTGTGTCCTGTGTACTGTGTACTGTGTCCTGTGTACTGTGTCCCGTGTACTGTGTACTGTGTCCTGTGTGCTGTGTACTGTGTGCTGTGTACTGCATCCTGTGTCCCGTGTACTGTGTGCTGTGTCCTGTGTACTGTGTGCTGTGTCCTGTGTACTGTGTGCTGTGGCATATTGTATACTGTGGCATATTGAGCCTCTACCCACTAGATGACAGTTGCATCCCCCCATCCTAGATGTGAAGACTAAAAAAGTCTCCAGACATTGCCAAATATCTCCGGGGGGGCAAAATTGAACATCACAGATATATTCAATCTTTATATATATGATATTTGAGCAACTGTCATCACTGAGAAGAGAGGGAAGGAGACAGCTAACATCAATGAAGCATCTGCTCCATTCCAGGCACGGTATTAGATGCCACCTAACCTTCGTTTGCTTTCAGGCACCAGAATGGCCTGGCAAGGCAGGCAGACCTGGGTTCAAATCCTGGCCCCCCCAGTATTGGCCTGGCCTTGGGTGAATTACTCTCCGCAAACTTCTGTTTTCTTTTCCCCCTGTAAACTGGAGCTAAACTTTCAGGGCAGCTGCAAGGATGAACAGAGGTGAATTATGGCAAGTATTATCAGTGATTATCATGCAGAATTTGCCCGTGGTGGGGCAATGTGCCCTTTCATTTGCCTCCAGCACAGCATTTCCAGTCTTGTGGTCAGTGATGGCCATGATACCACTGCCAGTCCTTCTTTCCCTGTCTTACTCACACAGAGACAGCTGACCAGCAAAAAAGGACTATGTCTTTAAGGGCAAAGGGGAAAGTGAGTAATGCAAAAAGCCTGGCACTTCTAAGTAGCTGAGTTTACTTTCTCCTTGACAGGGCTGCTGACAGGCCCATTAGCAATACAGAGGCTAATTACTTGCCAGGAGTAAAAGAAAATATGTCATTTGGTTGTTCTGGCCTTTCCCAGTGCAATAAATCACAGCCACGGGACTCTGGCTTCATTTGATTTAATAAAGATTTTAAAGAAAGAAAAAGTTTTCCTTGTTTTTATTGAGGGTTTTTATAAGGGGTTTCTATACAATGGCGTTGACTTTTGATTCCAGCCCTCTGTGTGGTTGAAAGTGGATGAGCAGGTAAATTCTTCCTTTATCCTGGGAAACAGTGCTTTCTGGCTTGTGGGTGAGCTAACCTCAAGTGTGAGCTTAGACACCAATGTTCCTATGAAAACTTCATACTGTTCCCTGATACCAGCACCGCACCTCTCTCTTATATACCCCCAATCTTCTCACTCCTAGTCTTTCATGGACAGTGCCTCAACATTTGAAATCATCTCATAAATTAATTCATTCTAGAGATGTTGATGGCTGGTAATTGTTTTACTTTTCACTTCTGCTCAAAATTTTTGCACTTCAACAGGGGAATTTCTAGTACTGCGAAGCTTTGATAGAAGAGTTCTCAACCATGGCTGCACATTAGAATTAGCTGTAGAGCTTTATCAAACTCCTGGAGCCTGAGGTCCTTATTCTCAGATATTCTAATTAAACTGGTCCTGAAGGGGCCTGGGGCAATAGTAATTTTTTAAAAGCTCTTCAGGTGATGCCAAAGTATAACTACTATTGAAAACCCTTGCTTAACTATGAAGGATGACATTCCCAAAGCATTGCGGATTCCTATGGCTACCAGGAAGATTTGCTGCGGTGAATGCCTCAGTCCCTTCCTAAAACAGAGCACACAGCTATTGCTGCCGCATCTCTGTGTGGGGTCCAAGGAAGTCTCAGGGAAAGTGGAGTGAACAGCAGTTGACCAAGGAGGCAAGGAAACTACCTGGGACAGAACATTTTCAGTCAGTCTTGTCCAGTTTGGTCTTGTTAGGATGTTTAGTTTCACCTAAATCTCTCCAACTAAATAGAGATTAAATTGGACATTGAAAACTGGCAGTACGTGGGCCAATTCTGACCCACAAATGTTGTCACAAATAGCAGGGTTTCCTCCTTTTTATGGCTGAATAATATTCCATTGCATATATATAAATTTTCTTTATTAATCAGTAATGGACATGTATTAGGTTGTTTCCATGTCTTGGCTACTGTGAATAATGCTGCAATGAACATGGGAGTGCAGATACCTCTTCAGGATAGTGATTTCTTCTTCAGATATATACTCAGAAGTGAAATTGCTGGTTCATATGGTAGTTCTATTTTTAAATTTTGGAGGAATCTCCATACTTTTTTCCATAGTAGCTGTACCAATTGAAATTCCCACCATTTTGCACCAGGGTTTCCTGGTGCCTCCCTGTCTTTTTGATAAAAACCACTCGAAAAAATGTGAGATATCTCATTGTGGCTTTGATTTGCATTTCCCTGATGGTAAATCATGTTGAGCACCATTTCATGTACTCACTGGATACTTTTTCCTTCTTTGGAAAAATGTATATGCAAATCCTCTCCATTTTTTAAATTGAATTATTATTGGTTTTTTGCTATTGAGTTTATGAGTTTCTTATACATTTTGGATATTAACACCTTATCAGATACATGGTTTGCAAATATTTTCTCCCATTCCAAAAGAATAGATACTTGTATACGTATACTGAATCACTTTGCTGTACACCTGAAACTAACACAACATCGTTAATCAAATATACCCCATAATAAAATAAAAATTAAAAATTTTTTTTCTCCCATTCTGTAGGATGCCTTTTCATTTGGTTCATTGTTTCTTTTGCTGTGCAGAAGCGTTTTCATTTAATGTAGTCCCACTGATTTATCTTTGCTTTTGTTACTTGTGCTTTTGGTGTCATATCCAAAAAACTCATTGTCAAGACCAAGGTCAGGGGTATTTTTCCTTGTGTTTTCTATTAGAAGTTTTACAATTTCAAGTCTTATGTTTATGTCACTGATCAATTTTGAGTTAATTTTTGTGAGTGGTGTAATATAGAGGCCCAAATTCATTCTTTTGCATGTGGGTATCGAGTTTTCCCAACACCATTTGTTGAAGACACTCTCCTTTCCTCATTGAGTATTACTGGCTCCCTTGGCAAATATTAGTTGACCATATATGCCAGGTTTTATTTATTTTATTTATTTTTTATTTTTTATTTTTTTAAACATCTTTATTGGAGTATAATTGCTTTGCAATGGTGTGTTAGTTTCTGCTTTATAAAAAAGTGAATCAGTTATACATATACATATGTTCCCATATCTCCTCCCTCTTGCATCTCCCTCCCTCCCACCCTCCCTATCCCACCCCTCTAGGTGGTCACAAAGCACCTAGCTGATCTCCCTGTGCTATGCAGCTGCTTCCCACTAGCTATCTATTTTACGTTTGGTAGTGTATATATGTCCATGACACTCTCTCACCCTGACACATCTCACCCCTCCCCCTCCCCATATCCTCAAGTCCATTCTCTAGTAGGTCTGTCTTTATTCCTGTCTTGCCACTAGGTTCTTCATGACCTTTTTCTCTTTCCTTAGATTCCATATATATGTGTTAGCATATGGTATTTGTTTTTCTCTTTCTGACTTACTTCACTCTGTATGACAGACTCTAACTCCATCCACCTCACTACAAATACCTCCATTTCATTTATTTTTATGGCTGAGTAATATTCCATCGTATATATGTGCCACATCTTCTTTATCCATTCATCCGATGATGGACACTTAGGTTGCTTCCATGTCCTGGCTATTGTAAATAGAGCTGCAGTGAACATTTTGGTACATGACTCTTTTTGAATTATGGTTTTCTCAGGGTATATGCCCAGTAGTGGGATTGCTGGGTCGTATGGTAGTTCTATTTTTAGTTTTTTAAGGAACCTCCATACTGTTCTCCATAGTGGCTGTATCAATTTACATTTCCACCAACAGTGCAAGAGTGTTCCCTTTTCTCCACACCCTCTCCAGCATTTATTGTTTGTAGATTTTTTGATGATGGCCATTCTGACCGGTGTGAGATGATATCTCACTATAGTTTTGATTTGCATTTCTCTAATGATTAATGATATTGAGCATTCTTTCATGTGTTTGTTGGCAATTTGTATATCTTCTTTGGAGAAATGTCTATTTAGGTCTTCTGCCCATTTTTGGATAGGGTTGTTTGCTTTTTTGATACTGAGCTACATGAGCTGCTTGTTAATTTTGGAGATTAATCCTTTGTCAGTTGCTTCATTGGCAAATATTTTCTCCCATTCTGAGGGTTGTCTTTTGGTCTTTTTTTATGGTTTCCTTTGCTGTGCAAAAGCTTTTAAGTTTCATTAAGTCCCATTTGTTTATTTGTGTTTTTATTTCCATTTCTCTAGGAGGTGGGTCAAAAAGGATCTGGCTGTGATTTATGTCATAGAGTGTTCTACCTATGTTTTCCTCTAAGAGTTTGATAGTGTCTGGCCTTACACTTAGGTCTTTAATCCATTTTGAGTTTATTTTTGTGTATGGTGTCAGGGAGTGTTCTAATTTCATACTTTTACATGTACCTGCCCAATTTTCCCAGCACCACTTATTGAAGAGGCTGTCTTTTCTCCACTGTATATGCTTGCCTCCTTTATCAAAGATAAGGTGACCATATGTGTGTGGGTTTATCTCTGGGCTTTCTATCCTGTTCCATTGATCTATATTTCTGTTTTTGTGCCAGTACAAAACTGTCTTGAGTACTGTAGCTTTGTAATATAGTCTGAAGTCAGGGAGCCTGATTCCTCCAGCTCCATTTTTCATTCTCAAGATTGCTTTGGCTATTTGGGGTCTTTTGTGTTTCCATACAAATTATGAAATTTTTTGTTCTGGTTCTGTGAAAAATGCCAGTGGTAGTTTGATAGGGATTGCTTTGAATCTGTAGATTGCTTTGGGTAGTAGAGTCATTTTCACAATGTTGATTCTTCCAATCCAGGAACATGGTATATCTCTCCATCTGTTTGCATCATCTTTAATTTCTTTCATCAGTGTCTTATCGTTTTCTGCATACAGGTCTTTTGTCTCCTTAGGTAGGTTTATTCCTAGGTATTTTATTCTTTTTGTTGCAATGGTAAATGGGAGTGTTTCCTTAATTCCTCTTTCAGATTTTTCATCAGTAGTGTATAGGAATGCAAGAGATTTCTGTGCATTAATTTTGTATCCTGATACTTTACCAGAATGATTGATTAGCTCTAGTAGTTTTCTGGTAGCATCTTTAGGATTTTCTGTGTATAGTATCATGTCATCTGCAAACAGTGACAGCTTTACATTTTCCTTTCTGATTTGGATTCCATTTATTTCTTTGTCTTCTCTGATTGCTGTGGCTAACACTTCCAAAACTATGTTGAATAACAGTGGTGAGAGTGGGCAACCTTGTCTTGTTCCTGATCTTAGTGGAAATGGTTTCAGTTTTTCACCATTGAGCACAATGTTGGCTGTGGGTTTGTCATATATGGCCTTTATTATGTTGAGGAAAGTTCCCTCTATGCCTACTTTCTGCAGGGCTTTTATCATAAATGGGTGTTGAATTTTGTCGAAAGCTTTCTCTGCATCTATAGAGATGATCATATGGTTTTTCTCCTTCAATTTGTTAATATGATGTATCACGTTGATTGATTTGTGTATATTGAAGAATCCTTGCATTCCTGGAATCAACCCCACTTGATCATGGTGTATAATCCTTTTAATGTGCTGTTGGATTCTGTTTGCTAGTATTTTGTAGAGGACTTTTGCATCTATGTTCATCAGTGATATTGGCCTGTAGTTTTCTTTCTTTGTGACATCTTTGTCTGGTTTTGGTATCAGGGTGATGGTGGCCTCGTAGAATGAGTTGGGGAGTGTTCCTCCCTCTGCAATATTTTGGAAGAGTTTGAGAAGGATAGGTGTTAGCTCTTCTCTAAATGTTTGATAGAATTCGCCTGTGAAGCCATCTGGTCCTGGGCTTTTGTTTGTTGGAAGATTTTTAATCACAGTTTCAATTTCAGTGCATGTGATTGGTCTGTTCATATTTTCTATTTCTTCCTGGTTCAGTCTCGGTAGGTTGTGCATTTCTAAGAATCTGTCCATTTCTTCCAGGTTGTCCATTTTATTGGCATAGAGTTGCTTGTAGTAATCTCTCATGATCTTTTGTATTTCTGCAGTGTCAGTGGTTACTTCTCCTTTTTCATTTCTAATTCTATTGATTTGAGTCTTCTCCCTTTTTCTCTTGATGAGTCTGGCTAATGGTTTATCAATTTTGTTTATCTTCTCAAAGAACCAGCTTTTAGTTTTATTGATCCTTGCTATTGTCTCCTTCATTTCTTTTTCATTTATTTCTGATCTGATCTTTATGATTTCTTTCCTTCTGCTAGCTTTGGGGTTTTTTTGTTCTTCTTTCTCTAATTGCTTTAGGTGTAAGGTTAGGTTGTTTATTCGAGATGTTTCCTGTTTCTTTTTTCTTTTTTCTTTTTTTTTTTTTTTTATTCACACACACACACACACTGTATTTTATTTTTACAAGACATAAATAGACTGACACCAAGCATTGTACATGGATGACCACAACAAAAGCAACAATGGTTGCAATTACCAAACATGTGTTTCCTGTTTCTTGAGGTAGGCTTGTATTGCTATAAACTTCCCTGTTAGAACTGCTTTTGCTGCATCCCATAGGTTTTGGGTCGTCGTGTCTCCATTGTCTTTTGTTTCTAGGTATTTTTTGAATTCCCCTTTGATTTCTTCAGTAATCACTTCGTTATTAAGTAGTGTATTGTGTAGCCTCCAGGTGTTTGTATTTTTTACAGATCTTTTCCTGTAACTGATATCTAGTCTCATAGCATTGTGGTCGGAAAAGATACTTGATACGATTTCAATTTTCTTAAATTTACCCAGGCTTAATTTGTGACGCAAGATATGATCTATCCTGGAGAATGTTCCATGAGCACTTGAGAAAAATGTGTATTCTGTTGTTTTTGGGTGGAATGTCCTATAAATATCAATTAAGTCCATCTTGTTTAATGTATCATTTAAAGCTTATGTTTCCTTATTTATTTTCATTTTGGATGATCTGTCCATTGGCGGAAGTGGGGTGTTAAAGTCCCCTACTATGATTGTGTTACTGTCAATTTCCCCTTTTATGGCTGTTAGTATTTGCCTTATGTATTGAGGTGTTCCTATGTTGGGTGCATAAATATTTACAATTGTTATACCTTCCTCTTGGATCGATCCCTTGATCATTATATAGTGTCCTTCTTTGTCTCTTGTAATAGTCTTTATTTTAAAGTCTATTTTGTCTGATATGAGAATTGCTACTCCAGCTTTCTTTTGATTTCCATTTGCATGGAATATCTTTTTCCATCCCCTCACTTTCAGTCTGTATGTGTCTCTAGGTCTGAAGTGGGTCTCTTGTAGACAGCATATATATGGGTCTTGTTTTTGTATCCATTCAGCCAGTCTGTGTCTTTTGGTGGGAGCATTTAATCCATTTACATTTAAGGTAATTATTGATATGTATGTTCCTATTCCCATTTTCTTAAATGTTTTGGGTTTGTTATTGTAGGTGTTTTCCTTCTCTTGTGTTTCTTGCCTAGAGAAGTTCCTTTAGCATTTGTTGTAGAGCTGGTTTGGTGGTGCTGAACTCTCTCAGCTTTTGCTTGTCTGTAAAGGTTTTAATTTCTCTGTCAAATCTGAATGAGATCCTTGCTGGGTAGAGTAACCTTGGTTGTAGGTTTTTCTCCTTCATCACCTTAAGTATATCCTGCCCCTCCTTTCTGGCTTGCAGAGTTTCTGCTGAAAGATCAGCTCTTAACCTTATGGGGATTCCCTTGTGTGTTATTTGTTGTTTTTCCCTTGCTGCTTTTAATATGTTTTCTTTATATTTAATTTTTGATAGTTTGATTAATATGTGTCTTGGCATGTTTCTCCTTGGATTTATCCTGTATGGGACTCTCTGTGCTTCCAGGAGTTGATTAACTATTTCCTTTCCCATATTAGGGAAGTTTTCAACTATAATCTCTTCAAATATTTTCTCAGTCCCTTACTTTTCTTTTCTTTTCTCTTCTTCTTCTGAGACCCCTATAATTCGAATGTTGGTGCGTTTAATGTTGTTCCAGAGGTCTCTCAGACTGTCCTCAGTTCTTTTCATTCTTTTTTCTTTATTCTGCTCTGCAGTAGTTATTTCAACTATTTTATCTTCCAGATCACTTATCCGTTCTTCTGCCTCAGTTATTCTGCTATTGATCCCGTCTAGAGTATTTTTAATTTCATTTATTGTGTTTTTCATCATTGCTTGGTTCCTCTTTAGTTCTTCTACGTCTTTGTTAAATGTTTCTTGCATTTTGTCTATTCTATTTCCAAGATTTTGGATCATCTTTACTATCATTATTCTGAATTCTTTTTCAGGTAGACTGTGTATTTCCTCTTCATTTGTTAGATCTGGTGTGTTTTGACCCTGCTCCTTCATCTGCTGTGTGTTTTTTTGTCTTCTCATTTTGCTTATCTTACTGTGTTTGGGGTTTCCTTTTCACAGGCTGCAGGTTCGTAGTTCCCGTTGTTTTTGGTATCTGTCCCCAGTGGCTAAGGTTGGTTCAGTGGGTTGTGTAGGCTTCCTGGTGGAGGGGACTAGTGCCTGAGCTCTGGTGGATGAGGCTGGATCTTGTCTTTCTGGTGGGCATGTCCACGTCTGGTGGTGTGTTTTGGGGTGTCTGTGGCCTTATTATGATTTTAGGCAGCCTCTCTGCTAATGGATGGGGCTGTGTTCCTGTCTTGCTAGTTGTTTGGCATAGGGTGTCCAGCACTGTAGCTTGCTGGTCGTTGAGTGAAGCTGGGTCTTGATGTTGAGATGGAGATCTCTGAGAGATTTTTGCCGTTTGGTATTACGTGGAGCTGGGAGGTCTCTTGTGGACCAGTGTCCTGAAGTTGGCTCTCCCACCTCAGAGGCACAGCCCTGATGCCTGGCTGGAGCACCAAGAGCCTTTCATCCACACGGCTCAGAATAAAAGGGAGAAAAAATAGAAAGAAAGAAAGAAAGAGGATAAAGTAAAATAAAATATAATAAAATAAAGCTATTATAATAAAAATAAGAAAAAATTTATTAAGAATAAATTTATTAAGAAAAAAGTTTTTTTATTTTTAAAGTAGATTTATTAATTTTTTATAATAAATAATAAGAAAAAAATTATTAAGAAAAAAATTTATTAAGAAAAATTTTTTTTAAATTTTTTAAAATAAAAAATATAAAAAAACTTATTAAGAAAAAAATTTTTTTAATTTTTAAAAATAGAAAATAAGGAAAAAATTATTAAGAAAACATTTATTAAGAAAAAATAATTTTTTAAGTTAAAAAAAACAACAAAAAAACCAAAAATCGGACGGACCGAACCCTAGGACTAATGGTGAAAGAAAAGCTATACAGACAAGATCTCACCCAGAAGCATACACATATACACTCACAAAAAAAGGAAAAGGGGAAAAATTAGTATATCCTGCTCCCAAAGTCCACCTCCTGAATTTGGGATGATTCGTTGTCTATTCAGGTATTCAACAGATGCAGGCACATCAAATTGTTTGTGGAGCTTTAATCCGCTGCTTCTGAGGCTGCTGGGAGAGATTTCCCTTTCTCTTCTTTGTTCACACAGTTCCCAGGGTTCAGCTTTGGGTTTGGACCCGCCTCTGCGTGTAGGTCGCCTGAGGGCGTCTGTTCTTCGCTCAGACAGGACGGGGTTAAAGGAGCAGCTGCTTCGGGGGCTCTGGCTCACTCAGGCCGGGGGGAGGGAGCGGTACGGAGGAGGCGGGGCGAGCCTGCAGCGACAGAGGCGTCGTGACGTTGCACCAGCCTGAGGCGCGCCGTTCGTTCTCCCGGGGAACTTGTCCCCGGATCACGGGACCCTGGCGGTGGCGGGCTGCACCGGCTCCCGGGAGGGGCGGTGTGGAGAGTGTCCTGTGCTCGCACACAGGCTTCTTGGTGGCGGCAGCAGCAGCCTTAGCGTCTCCTGCCCGTCTCTGGGGTCCGTGCTGATCGCCGTGGCTCGCGCCCGTCTCTGGAGCTCGTTTAGGCGGCGCTCTGAATCCCCTCTCCTCGCGCACCAGGAAACAAAGAGGTAAGAAAAAGTCTCTTGCCTCTTCGGCAGCTGCAGACTTTTTCCCAGACTCCCTCCCGGCCAGCCGTGGCGCACTAACCCCTTCAGGCTGTGTTCACGCCGCCAACCCCGGTCCTGTTCCTGTGATCCCACCGAAGCCCGAGTCTCAGCTCCCAGCCCCGCCCGCCCCGGCGGGGGAGCAGACAAGCCTCTCGGGCTGGTGAGTGCTGGTCGGCGCCGAGCCTCCGTGCGGGAATCTCTCCGCTTTGCCCTGCGCACACCTGTGGCTGCGCTCTCCTCCGTGGCTCCGAAGCTTCCCCCTCCGCCACCTGCAGTCTCCGCCCGCAAAGGGGCTCCTAGTGTGTGGAAACCTTTCCTCCTGCACAGCTCCCTCCCAGAGGTGCAGGTGCCGTCCCTATTCTTTTGTCTCTGTTGTTTCTTTTTTCTTTTGCCCTACCCAGGTACGTGGGGGGGTTTCTTGCCTTTTCGGAGGTCTGAGGTCTATTGCCAGCGTTCAGTGGGTGTTCTATGGGAGCAGTTCCACGTGTACATGTATTTCTAATGTATCTGTGGGAAGGAAGGTGATCTCCGTGTCTTACTCTTCCGCCATTTTGCCCCGACCCCCTGCCAGGTTTTATTTACAGACTCTCAGTTCTGGTCCATTGTTCTGTGCCTGTTTTTATGCAAGTACTATATTGTTTTAATTACTGTAGATTTTTAATATAGTTTGAAATCAGGAAGTGTAATGCCTTCAGCTTTGTTCTTTCTCAAGATTGCTTTTTAGGATTGCTTTGTCTATTTCCGTGAAAAATGCCATTGGAATCTTGATAAAGATTGATTCGAATCTGTAGATAGCTTTAGGTAGTATGAACATTTTAGCAATATTAACTCTTCTGATCCATAGCATGAGATATATTTCCATTTATTGGTGTCTTCTGCAGTTTCTTTCATCAATGTTACAGTTTTCAGTATGTAGATCTTCCACTTCCTTGGTTAAATTTATTAAGTATTTTATTGTTTATTTTATTGTTTTTATTATTATTCTTAATGGGATTGTCTTCTTTCTTTTTCAGATAGTTCATTTAGTGTACACAAATGTAACTTATTTTTGTATGTTGTTTTCTTATCCTGAAACTTTACAGACTTCCTTTATTATATCTGAATTTTTTGTGTGTGTGGAATCTTTGGGATTTGCTATGTATAAGGTCATGTCATCTGCAAATGGAGACAATTTTACTTCTTCCTTTACATATTAGGTGTCTTTTATTTCTTTTTCTTGTCTAATTACTCTAACTAAGACTTCCTGTACTATGTTGAATAGGAATGGTAAGAGTGGGCACACTTGTATTATTCTTGTTCTTAGAGAGAAAGTTTTCAACCTTTTACCCTTGAGTATGTTGTAAGCTGTGAGTTTGTCATATGTGGCCCTTATTATGTTGAGGTATGTTCCTTCTATACTCAGTCTGTTGAGAGTTTTGTTTTTTTTTTTAATCAAGAAATGATGTTGAATTTTGCATCTGTGGAGATGATTGTATGATTTTTGTCTTACATTTTGTTAACATGTTTTATCACATTTATTGATTTGCATATATTGAACCATCCTTGTATCTCAGGGATAAATCCCATTTGATCATAGTGTATGATCCTTTTAATGTGCTGATGAATTCAGTTTACTAGTATTTTGTTTAGAATTTTTGCATCCATGTTCATCAGGGATACTGACCTGTAGTTTTCATTTCTCGTAGTGTCCTTACCTGGCTTTAGTGTCAGGGTAATGGTAACTTTGTAAAATGAGTTTGGGAGCGTTGCTTTCTCTTCAATTTTCTAGAAGAGTTTGAGGAGAATTGGCATTAACTCTTTTAATGTTTGGTAGAATTCTCAAGGGAAGCCGTCTTGTCCTGGGCTTTTCTTTGTTGGGAGGTTTTTGATTGCTGATTCAAAATCCTTACTTGTTCTTGTTCTGTTCAGATTTTCTATTTCTTCATAAATCAGATTTGATAGGTTGTATATTTCTAGGAATTTATTCATTTCTTCTAAGTTGTCTAATTTGTTGGTATTTCTGTGGTATCAATTGTAATGTTTCCTCTTAAATTTATAATATTATTTGAGTTATTTATTTTTTTTCTTGTTAAGTCTAGCTAGCAATTTGTCAATTTTGTTTATCTTTTCAAAAAACCAACTCAATTTCTTGATCTTTTCTATTGTTTTTATGATCTCCATTTCATTTATTTCTGCTCTGATTTTTGTTATGTCCTTCCTTTTGCTAACTTTGGGCTTAGTTTGTTCTTGTTTTTCTAATTCTTTAATGTGTAAGGTTAAGCTGTTTATTTGAGATTTTTCTTTTTTCTTAATGTAGACATTCATTACTGTGACCTTCCCTCTGAGTACTGCTTTCCAAAACTTAAGTTTTGGTATGTAGTGTTTCCATTTGTGTTTGTTTCAATATATTTTTTGCTTTCTTTTTTTATTTCTTTTTTGACCCATTGGTCGTTCAGGAGTGTGTTGTTTAATTTCCATGTATTTGTGAGCTTTCCAGTTTTCTTTCTATTATTGACTTCTGGTTTCAAACTATTTTGTTCTGAAAAAAGTATTTGTTATAATTTCAGTCTTTTAAATTTTGCTGAGACTCATTTTATCAACTAACATATGATTTATCCTGGAGAATGTTCCATATGTGCTTGAGAAGGATGTACTCTGTTGCTTTTGGATGGAATATTTCGTGTATGTCTGTTAGGTTCACTTGGGCTAAAACATAGTTCAAGTCCAATGTTTCCTTATTGATTTTCTATCTGCATGATTTATCCATTGTTGAAAGTGGGGTATTGAATTTCCCTATTTTTATTGTATTGTTGTCAATTTCTCCCTTCAGATCTGTTAGTATTTGCTTATTATGTTTAGCTGCTGCAATGTTGAGTGCATATAGTTATAGCTGTTATACCCTCTTGAGGAATTGATCCCTTTATCATTATATAATGACCTCCTCTGTCTCTTGTTACAGTTTTTGACTTAAAGTATATTTTTTTCTGGCATAAGTATTGCTACTCTTCTTCTCTTTTAATTTACATTTGTGTGGCATATCTTTGTTTGCCTCTTCACTTTGAGCCTGTATACGTCTTTGAAGCTGAAGTGAGTCTCTTGTAAGCGGTAAATAATTGTGTCCTTTTTCATAATTTTATTTTTTTATTTAAGTATAGTTGATGTACACACACACACACACATATTCTTTTTCGATATAATTGTGTCTTTAAAAGAAATCAATTTAGCCACTCTATGCCCTTTGATTGGAACCTTTAATCCATTTACATTTAAAGTAGTTATTTATAGTAAAGGACTTGCCATCTTGTTAAATCACTTTTCTGGTTGTTTTGTAGTTCTTTATTTCCTTCTCTTGCAGTTTTCCTCTGTGAGTTGATGATTTTCCACAGTGGTATACTTTGATTGCCTTCTCTTTATCTTTTGTGTATGTATTATTGTCTATTTTGTTTTGTGTATGTATTGTTTTTATTTATTTATTTGACTGCACCGGGTCTAGTTGCAGCATGCGGACTCTTAGTTGTGGCATGCGTGATCTAGGTCCCTGACCAGGGATCAAAGCTGGGCCCCCTGCATTGGGAGCATGGAGTCTTAACCACTGAACCACCGGGAAGTCCCTTGTGTATGTATTGTTGTCTATTTTGTTTAGCTTTTTGTTTTTTACCATGAGGCTTACTTGAAACATCTTATAGATATAACAGTCTACTTTAAGCTGATAACATAACTTTAATCACATACACTACACTTTTATTCTCCCCCATCAATATTTATGTTTTTGTAGTCATTCTTTGCATCTTTTTATATTGTGTATATTTTAGCAAATTTTTGTAGTTATAGCTATCTTTAATACTTTTGTCCCTCAACTTTTATACTAGTGTTAAATGATTAACATACCTCTATATTACAGTATTAGAGTATTCTGAATTTGACTATGTACTTGCCTTTACCAGTGTGTTGTTTATTCATAAGATTTTATATTAATAGTTAGCATTCTTTCAGCTTGAAAAAGTCCTTTCAGCATTTCTTGTAAGGCAGGTCAAGGAAAAGCAGCGGTAGTAGTCAGAGCCAGTGGTGTGTGCATGCTTGGCTACAGGGACCAGCTGCAGATGCACGTGTCATAGCAGGGCTGGTTGCAAACACACATGTAGTGGTGGTGGCCAGAGAAGGTAGCAAGGCCAGGGTCAACAGCAGGACACTGGCAGCTGTGGGGACCCTGGCTATCAGCATGCACTCCTGTGGCTACTGGGTCTTGCTATGAGCACACAGAAGTAGAGGCTGCTGATAGGTATCAGGCTGGTGGCAGGCAAGTACACAGCCAGAGTGTCTAGCCCTGACAGCCTGCATAATTTTAGGTGTCAGTTGTGGGGGTTTAGGCTGGTGTCTTGAGCTCATACAGCCACAGAGGCCTGGGATGGCTGCTGGTATAGTTCCCAGACTCTGGCAGGGACGGAGAATGGGGGGGTGAACAGGGACTCAGGTAGCTGATGATAGTGAGTGCAGATACCTGTGAAGCAAAAGCTGCCTCATATTCCACTGAGAAATTAAAGTTATCATGGTGGTTTACAACAGTGGTTTCTCTATTTTTACTAAAGAGAAATTTTTGTTTCCTGACTATGAACTTCATTTCTAAAAGCAGTATGTCCAATCCACCACCTTTTTTAATTGAACACCTATTATGTATCAAATACTACAAAAGGCATTTTATATATATGTGGTTTTATTTAATCCACACAACAATCTATTTAATCCACATATTTTATGAATGAAACGGAGTCTCCAAAAGGTTGAGAAAATTGGAAAAAGCCATACAGTTACTAGACAATATGTCTCCAAGCAGGTGTCTTACTAGTGGTCAATTAGTAGCTTGTCATCATCATTAAATAGAACAAAATACCTTAAATTTATTATTATTGAAAAAAATTTGAAAGTAATATATTTATTGTTTAACTTTAGGTAAATTCAACAAAAATCAAAGAAATAAAGAAAATAACTCTACCTCCCAGAGACACTGTACCATTTTGGTGTATTTTGGTGTGTGTTCATGTGTGTGTGTGTGTGTGTGTGTGTGTGTTTTATAAAGTATACTTACTTCAAATGTATTTAACAATTGAGAAAATTCTTGAATGTTGACAGTGTCATTTTAAGCTTCTACTTTAAAAGAAACTTTAGTGAATTTTAGATTAATTCATCAACTATTTACTGAATATTTACTGTGTGCTAAGCACTGAAATTTCAGCAATTAAAATAACCATCAGGGAAATATGGTGTGTGTGTGTGTGAAATAAACAAGTAAATGCAAAATTATAATGCAGTGTGATAAATGCTTGGATAGTGATAAGCCCTGGGAGCTTTGGAAATCACAGGAAGACTGTTCACTTGGCCAAGTGAGAGAGTACAGGTGACGTCTTCATTACTTGGAGCAGGTGACACAGTATTGTAGCAAGAGTTGAATATACCTAGGTGAATAGGTAAGAGAGGGTATTCCAGAAAGAGAGATCACATGTGCAAGGCCTCTGATGTCTAAGATTATTTCTGAATGCAGTCCTCTGACCTCCATTTTGTCTAGGAAAAACAGCAAACTGACTATATTTTTCTTTATGCCAATAGAAACCGCAAATTATAGACCCATCAGCATAATGGCTTTCTCCTCTACTATCCCACTGAGTCACTTACAATTCTAGGCTCATTCTCCTGAGAGAAAGTTACAGGGACTTTGCTGTATCTAGTGGAAAATATATTTTTTACCCATGGCAGAAAATCTGTTAATCATTTTCATATAATAGACCATATGGTGGTGCAGGGCTGGGAGGTGACAAGATAAAGGCAGAGAAAATCACTTGCCACAGGTTTGGGTGATGAATGTATCAGGTGGGTCTTTGTCCTGGGAAAGAACATAGATTCAACTGTGCTCAGGTAGGGTGGAATCTTCTCCCATCACAAGTGCCATGGCGGTTATTACAGAGGTTGTGTAGGGCAGGCACTTACCTTGTTTAATGAAACATTTAAAAGGGCAAAGTCCCCGCTGTAGTTTTCTCTAAAATCGAATAGGGAAAGAACCAAAGTTTTTTTTTTATCTGACCAGATCACTTGAAAAAATCATGAAGCCATAAAAAACTCTCTTTGGTACATGGGAACATCACGTGTTCATAGACAGTAATGTTCTTTCCCGCTTTTCCTCCTGCCTCACTACACACTGTGCCTAGAAGGCACGTAGTTAAAAATGCATGTGAAGGAGAGTAATTGATAATTGTAATAGTTAACCTTGCAGGACAACATACCATATGCTTTTGCACATGTCTCATTTCTTTCTCTCAGCAACTCCAACGGGCAGAGTTATAAAAAGGAGAAAGCTTGGGGAGGTTAAGAACTCATCTCAGGACACAGAGCAGGGATTCAAACCCGGGTCTGTCTGACTTCAGACCCTTAATATTTTTCTCTGTCTCACTTTGTCTGCTAAACTTTGTGGATCTAGGGTGTAATTGTTGGCACAATGGATGTCCTGAAAAGATAGAGGTGAGCATGTGCTTAGCTCGTATATCAGAGGTATAAAAAGTAAGCGACTGAAACAGAGGGAGAAGGGAGAACGAGCCTCATCACCAAGCACGAGCTTGGACTATGGGTCCACCCTTCCCACCTCATCAAGGACACCACTCCACTGGTGGCCTTGCTCCTTTCCTGCATCACCTCTTCTCACTTTCTACCGTAGCATTCCCATCATCATCTAAAACTCTGTAATCTTAAAATTAACCTTCTCTGAGTCCCACATACCTCCTCCACATAATACCCCACTTTTCCTTCCGTGATGGCCCATCCCAAGAGTTATCTCTGCCCACTTCCCCCGCTCTTATTTTTTCTTAAACCTACTCTATTCAGACTTCTGCTATCATTTCTCAACAAAGTCATTCTTTTTTTTTTTTTTTATTAGATGGATATTTTATTTTATTTTATTTTTTTAAACATCTTTATTGGAGTATAATTGCTTTACAATGGTGTGTTAGTTTCTGCTCTATAACAAAGTGAATCAGTCATACATATACATATGTTCCCACATCTCCTCCCTCCTGCATCTCCCTCCCTCCCACCCTCCCCATCCCTCCCCACCAGGCAGTCACAAAACACCGAGCTGATCTCCCTGTGCTATGCGGTTGCTTCCCACTAACTATCTATTTTACGTTTGGTAGTGTGTATATGTCCATGCCACTCTCTCACTTTGTCACAGCTTACCCTTCCCCCTCCCCATATCCTCAAGTCCATTCTCTAGTAGGTCTGTGTCTTTATTCCCGTCCTGCCACTAGGTTCTTCATGACCTTTTTTTTTTTTTTATCCCTTAGATTCCATATATGTGTTAGCATACTGTATTTGTTTTTCTCTTTCTGACTTACTTCACTCCGTATGACAGACTCTAACTCCATCCACCTCACTACAAATAACTCCATTTCGTTTCTTTTTACGGCTGAGTAATATTCCATTGTATATATGTGCCACATCTTCTTTATCCATTCATCCAATGATGGACATTTAGGTTGCTTCCATGTCCTGGCTATTGTAAATAGAGCTGCAATGAATATTTTGGTACTTGACTCTTTTTGAATTATAGTTTTCTCAGGGTATATGCCCAGTAGTGGGATTGCTGGGTCGTATGGTAGTTCTATTTTTAGTTTTTTAAGGAACCTCCATACTGTTCTCCATAGTGGCTATATCAATTTACATTCTCACCAACAGTGCAAGAGTGTTCCCTTTCTCCACACCCTCTCCAGCATTTATTGTTTCTAGATCTTTTGATGATGGCCATTCTGATCAACAAGGTCATTCTTGTCAAGCTCACCAATGGCCTCTGTGTCACAAAATCCAGTGGCCATTTCTTGGTCCTCCTTTTACTCAGCCTATTAGCAGGATCTGACCCAGTTTCCCTCTTGAAAGCACTAAGCCTCTAGGACCCACTCTTTTTCTATTCTGCTACACTTGACCAATTCTCAAGCTCCTTTGCTGGTCCATCCTTGCATCAGTTAAAGTTTATGTTTGGCTGCTAATAAGAGATTTCAGAAAAATAGTGGCTTAAACAAGGTATGTGTTTCTCTCTCTCATGTGACTTGAGTGCCACAGGGAGACAGTCCAGGCTGGTAAGGTGGCTCATGCGTCATCAGTGTCGCAGCCTCCTTCTATCTGCCCCATTTTCCCTAGCCCGTGGCTTCTCGTCTCCATGTTTCCTCATGGAATTAAAATGGCTATTGCAGTGCTGGTCATCATAAACACTTCTAGACAGAAAGAAAAGGAAAGAGGAAGTATAAAAGGGCACACTTTCAAGCTGAGTCAACATCCTTTGCAAGGTTACCTTAATACACTCTACTTTTCTGCAAGGAAATTCTAGGAAATGTAGGTTTTTATTTTTAAGCTTGGAACATTGCAGCTTTTTTTTTTTTTTTAATTTATTTTTGGTTGCATTGGGTCTTTGTTGCTGTGCACGGGCTTTCTTTAGTTGCGTCGAGCGGGGGCTACTCTTCATTGTGGTGCGCGGGCTTCTCATTGCAGTGGCTTCTCTTGTTGCGGAGCACGGGCTCTAGGCAAGCAGGCTTCAGTAGCTGTGGCACGTGGGCTCAGTAGTTATGGCTTGCGGGCTCTAGAGCTCAGGCTCAGTAGTTGTGGCGCACGGGCTTAGCTGCTCCGTGGCATGTGGGATCTTCCCAGACCAGGGCTCGAACGCGTGTCCCCTGCATTGGCAGGCGGATTCTTAACCGCTGCACCACCAGGGAAGCCCACATTGCAGCTTTTCAATAACATCGAGGTTCTTTTATTCGGAAGAAGGGTAAAATGGTATTGGAAAGGCAACTAGAAGTCTCTGCCCATTCATCGTTATTATGACCTCTCAAACTCACGTCTTCAAACTGCTTCTTTTCTCGATCTGTACTAGCTTCCCAGGTGTTCTCATCCACTAGATATACAATCCTCATTCCCTAAGTTATCTCTCTAGTCCTAATCTTTCCTCTAAATTCCAAAATTGGACATTTGGTTATCTGCTTTATGTCTCTACTAGGTGTCCAATAACTATCTCAAACATAACAAATCTAAACCTGAACATGTGATTCCCTCACCAACTTCCCCATCTCAATACACAGCAACTTTGTACCTACTGGCTACTCAGACCAAGAAGGAACCTTGTAGTTTTCTTTCTGTCATAATGCAATATAGAGTTAGCTTTATTTAGGAAATCTGTTGAGAATCCAGCCATGCTCACCTCCTCGACTCCTATTTCCACCACTTCATTTGTTGTCACCTCCCACCTGGCTTGTGGTGGTAGCCCCTAACTGGTCTTCTTGTTTCCACCGTTGTTCATCTACTTTATTTTCCACTCAATAGCCAGAGGAGTCCTCCTAGAAAGTAAAGGGGATCATGTTTTTTTTCTCTGTTCAAAGCCATCCAATTTTTTCCTATCAGAGTGGTGTCCAATTCCTTACCCTGAGCCTTCAACGTCCTTAATTATCTGGCTTCACTTCTTACCTCTCCTCCTTCTCCACCTTCTTCACTCAGCTCCACGTGCTCTGGCCATCTTGCTGTTCTTTGTACACAGAAGGCATGCTACAGCTTTAGGGCCTTGGAACTATGTCTTTCCTCTTCCCAATGCGTCATTACCCCAAATATCTTTATGCAGTTATTGCTTCAATGTTGTCTTTTAGGTAAGCCTTCTCTTACCACCTTATATGAAACCCCACTGTGCCTTTACAATATGTTCTTATTTTTCTGCTCTGCTAAATTTTTTTCATCGTACTTATCGGCACCTGACATATTCCTTATTTGTTTATTATCTGTCCTTCCCTCCTCCCAATAATGTAAGTTTCACAAGAACAATGATCATGACTGTTTTGCTTCCTGCTGTATCTCCTCCTTCCAGAACAGCACATAGCACAGGGTAGTTACTCCGTAAATACTTATTGAATTAATGAATGAATAATCATCTTGACAATGGCATTACAAAAATGTGAGGGTTTAGCTCCCCTACAGAGAAGTGGGCTGTCAATCTGTTCTACTGTTAATACAAAATACTTCCTCAATTCTTGGTGCTGTAGCTTATAGCCAAACAAGGCAGCAGAGCCAGTCGCTTCAATAGAGCTGTTGAGTTTGGATTTTGCTCTGCATTTACCTTGACTGATGGTTTTGTTCAAGTTATGCTTTGTGGGAAATTTATTCCCTCCTGGAGTTTCTTCTGCCAACAGAGGGAAGACAATCATTTCTTCTTGGCATGATTTCCGGCTCAATCTTCTCTGTCTTCGAGAACTCAGTTGTAATCATACAACTGTTCCAAATCTCATCTTGGTCAAATCAAATGCTGCGCTGCACTTGTAATTTAACCATTCTCCCCCTACTGCATCCTGTTCTCCTTATTTTCTCAGCTCCCTTACGCAAGATTGATTTGCTTTGCTTTCCAGTTAGATCTTTAAGTCTTGCTTTGGAGTTCTGGTTATGAAACGTTTTATTTCCTCATGGTATGTGTGTTTGTGTATGTCTTAAATTCACATATATGGAATAACTAGAGCAGGGATTTTTGTACTTAGATATAAAATATTTGGAATAAAAACATCAGATGTAGTTTAAAAATTTTGATTTACATGTTCATCCTGGTTCTGGTTCCAATATGACTGACCGTATCTAAAATCCTTGCCCTTTCTGAGGTTTTTAATAAATGACCCATAAGAAAGTGTTCAGTAATTAGATTACTTAATCATTTTAAAAAGCTCCCTTTACAGACAAGGGAAAATTGATCATTCTTTCTTTGCAGAAATTTGTATAAAATAGTAGAGAAAAGTCTTGATTAAATGAAAGTAAACCACAAAATTTTATTTCTATTTGCCACTTTTAGGGGAAGCATCAAATGACCTCCGCACCCAACAAGAGTAATTCTTGCTCACTTATCCACTTATTCAATTATCAGACATACTATATTTCCTGTTCATAAAAAAACTGCTATGAAAAAATTGCAATTATAGGATCTAGAGTTGGAGGAGACCAGTCCTGGTTAGGGTTAGAGTCAGATGTAGTAAAGAGGCAAAACAATAGCTTAAACAAGACAGAGACGTTTCTCCCTCACAAGTTGTTCTCCAGGTAAGCAACATGGAGAGCTTTGGCATTCTATGCGGTCAGGCACCCAGGTCTCTCCTCTTTTCTGTTCTACCAAATCTAGAATGTTGTGCTTGTCCATAAAGTCCAGCATTTCTTGCCATCATTTCTGCATTCCAGCTCTCAAGAAGGAGTAAAGTGACCAATAAGGGCATGGCCAGTTCCTTTAAGAATGTGACCAGAACTTGTATTTATCATTTCTGCTCACATCGCATTGGTGATTAGTCATTTGTCTTAGTCACATGGCCATGCCTAGGTGCAAGGTAACATGGGAAATATAACATTTATGCCACATGCCTAGCTGAAAATTGGAGTCCTAATACAATAAAAAAATGAGGGACAGCTAGTAGTTTCTGCCGCAGATAGGAAACCTCTCATTTTAGAGATTCATAAACTAAGGCCAATAGAGGTGAAAAATATGGTCTCAGGTGTTACAGGCCAATCATGGTAGAACTAGGTGTAGAACCCAGGTTACAGTGGCATGATGGAAAGAGCATGGATTTGGAGTCAGACAGGCCTGCGTTAGAATCTCAATTTTGCCTATTACTCACTGTGTGATTTTGGGGAAAGTTCATTAACCCCTCTGAGCTTTGACTTTCTTATTTGTAAAATGGGAATAATTTCTCTCTCAAAGATTATCTGGGATGATAAATGAATTAAAGTATTAAAGCACCTGTCAGGGTACCCAAGCACATCATAAGCACCAAGTAAGTGGTAGGGTTTTCCTACCTGACCTTCCTGGTAAAATTTCATACTGCATAATGTGATAGATTTAAACATACACAGGTATGACCCTGTGGAAAAGCATCATGCTCAACCCAAATCTTTTACTTTTCTATCTCTGTACAATTTGAGTTAATATTCAGTTATGATTTCAAGGTACTTTAAGAGATGGGCACAAAAAAAATGGAAAAAAATTTTAAGGAAAGTTTCAACTATCTAGAAAATTTAAGTTGACTAGACTCTCTCTTGCTTTGAGCATACCAGTTAATTAACTGAATATTTAGCATAATTTCAATAACATATTATATCCTGCCCATAGGCTTTGTATTAATGGCTTTTGTCATTTTCACTTTTATTTCTATTTCTGTGTTTTTATCTCCAAATCTTAATGTCAACATCTGAGCTTTAATTTTCTTTTAATGATTTTGGATTTTAAGTGAATTAGTGTCCAAAGTTTGGGAAAAAATTAAGTTGGCTCTTTTATAAATCTGAGTGAAGAAATGTTGTTTATATCTAGTTCAGATATTTTTCCTGGGTTACTTAAACAAATTCTTTCTAGACTTTATTTTTAAATAAAAATATCTAAAAGAACATGTGTAGATTTGTTTGAGATAAATTCCTCCAGTCTGGGGAGAAATCACTCATATCCAAACCATATGTGATATGTAAAGTAGCATTTTGAATATTCATATTATGGTGTGAAAATCAGATCCTCAGAATGGTAGGTCTTACAGAATGAATTGAAATGAAAATAGCAGTATGAATGTCACTTCCTTAATGCCAATATTGCAGTTTTAACCAGCATCTTTTTTCCCTTAGATTGGATCACTAGAGAACAATCATGCTTGCAGACATGGAAAACATACCCTCATTCTAATTATATAAGGCACTTTGGAAGGAAAACAAAATTTAGCTCAATATCTTTTGAATGAATTCTAATTCTGGTAATGTGACACTGTTATTCTTGTCCATTTCTCTCGCTTAGCTTGTTTTTGAAACATCAGCATTTCATTATGTTTCTACTAATTTTTGAGTTCAGGTTGAAATCACCTCTGAAATGTATTGGATATTTGTTTGCAGCCTGCAAATTCACATTTTTTTAAGCTCCTGTTGTTTTGCCAAATACTTCTCTCTCTACTTTCATTCATCTTATTAGTGTCCCTGTCAACAGATTTGTCTCAGAACAATCTAAATCATTTTCAGTTATTTTTTAGTAGAGGGGAGAAAAAATTGGACAGCTTATGGGGAGTATCTTACTTCACTTTTAGAATGCATTTCACATACTTATTTTGACATACGTGGTCAGTACATCTTAGCATTATTCATCTCCAATTATGCTATTAATGGATTTTCAATTGAAAATTATCCACAGAACATGTATCAGAATACTTTTTACAGCTGTATGAATTGATTCATACACCCATAATGTTCAATCAGCCTTTGGCTTGTATCAACACGTTGTTTAATGTAAGGATTCTTTTCCCCTTTGGAAGCATTTAGCTATTAGGGAGTCCCAGCAGATTGGTGGTTAATCATGATTCCAGAATATTCTCTGTGTAGGTAGAACTAGATGATGCTTTTGCCACCATCAAGGGTTACACTTGAGTAAGAGAATTAGAAGGTGGAAAACTTGGGAATTTTAGGAGGAAAAGCTTCATAAATATTTTAGTGTTCATAAAATGAAAGAATGGATTCCACAGACAAAATTGAGAGAATGTCAATAATCTTGATACTATTATGTAGTTAAACACTAAATGTCAGTTCCAAAGAGAAAGTAAGAGCAGGTGCCTTTTATTTAAACCAGTGCTACTCTACATGTGTCCAAGGACCACTGTGTAAACTTTTCATTCCCATGAGATAAGTACAGAAATTAAGATTACTTAGAAACTGTCACAGTGATCCAATGTTGCTGTGACATCAAAGTGCATGACCAGTGGACTTGTCTTATTGTATACTAGTTTGGATGTTGATGAGTTCCTATTGTGTCCTGTGTTTAGTCATGTTTAGTAAGACTATGTATCAGTCCAAGGTGGATTTGAAACAAGCAAACAAAAAATCCATCCATATCCACATAAAATATGAGAAGTGCATCTCTAAACAAGTTGGGGCATTACTGAGTAAAGAAAAGAAAGCTTTAATGTTGCTCTCAACTTCCCTAGAGGTGGAGAAGGGAAGAAAATGGGGGTCCCTGGTCCAGGGAAGGGTAAATGTTATAGTTCTCACAGATATAGACAAAGTATGCAAATCCTGATGATGGAGGGAAATGGGCTAGCATCATCTAGGCATCTGTTGAGTTGCTGTGGTCAGTCAGCCCCATTCAGTTAGAGAAGAACAATAGTTCTGGTTGCAGATTCTAGCAGGTGTGATGGCAACTGCATAGACCTGAGCATGCATCTTGTCATTTAAGGCTGGTCTGAAGAGCATCATGGGGAAAACTTCCTGGAGCCTCCTGGAGGGAGCTTCACGTTCATGGGGGCAAACTGTGTGTGGTCATGGTTTTCAGGAAGAGCAGCAGACAGGCAATGGGACAGCTTAGTCACCTGTCAACTCCTCAGTTTTTTCAATGTATATTGCTAAAAACCAGTCATTCTTCTTACAATTAAAACATTGTATTCTAAGCTAAATTTGAATGCAACACAAGAATAAGTTTATCTTATAAGGCTTAAACTTAATACCTACAGACTTCCATTACATTAAGATAGAGTCTAACGACCAGAGAGAAAGTCTTGTACAAGTGACATTATTTGATTATGTACAATTAATTCCATTTGTTTTCTGTATTCCTCTAGAAACTTTTTAGGACCTCGCTCTTTGGAAATTTTAGCATGAAGCTACCTAATTTTTGTGTTAGGATAATATATAGATCCATCAAATGGGTAATTTTTTTTCTTGTGTACGGTCCTTCCTATACGTTCCATACTCTAAGATCCCACTGTATTCCCAGAGGTGTTCAGTAACTTGAATGCATGAGATAGAAAATGTTTTATAACTTTTATTTAAATATCTCAGCTGTCATGATTGAACAGATATTTCTCAAAATTTTACCCTAATGTTACATGGCTTAACTTTTCTCATGAAAACTGTGGCTAATACTGTTAATTGGCTCCCCCCAACCCATTCTTCCTTGGTGCTTCTCAATATAGAGGCTGGACACTGAAATATTTCTTTACCTAAGTCTCCTTTTCAGCTATAGATGGCCGTGGGACCCATTTCTGGCCACAAACTTACACAGAATGCTGCTGACACTTCTGGGGAATCATTTGCTTTTCTGAAAATATAATAGGGATGGGTTGCCTAGTACAGCACTTTGCTTCTCTCCTTTGGCTGTGAGTAAGGACTGGATGAAGGGGGACTGCAGCAGCCAACTTATACCCACGTGCTAAGAGGAAAAGAAATCCTTGTTTGTTAGAATCATTGTGGTCCAGTCCCTGTTACTTGCAGATGATTGGCTTCTTAAGTGATACGGAAACCTTATCCTTTGAATAACATAGTTACAAATTCCCAAAGCGCTTTCCTCAAGTTTCACTGCAGAGTGCATTTGAATGTATTAGAACACGTGAACCTGGCTCTGTTAGGTCCTAACCTAATGTGTATTTTAACTCCAGCCGATCTAAAAAGTGTAGGAGTGAAACTCTATGGTTCAAGGTTAATTTCTTCCAATTCTTCCAAGGCTATAATATAAAAATTTCTACTCTATCACTGCTATGCATTTTGCTTCCCTCAATTTTCATTTCACATCTCTAGTGCTCTTTCTCTTTCTTTTTCTCTCTCTCTCTCCCTCTTTCTCTCTCATTTTCTCAGCTTGAGATATCTGATGTTTGACTTGAACTAAATAACTAACTTAAAATTATTATTGTCATTGTAGAAATATACACAGAGGTAAGCCATTTATATTAGAATTTTATGTAAAGGGTATTTGTATATGACAAAGTTTATTGTACTTTTCAAAAGTTCTTGTTCCCATATTGGGAATAAAAATTCAGAGATAGCAGCTGAAGCATAGTAGTTCTTGAGGTGGCTCGAAGTGGCTCAAAGTGACAGAGTGGAAAATAAAACAGAAGATGAGATGACAAAACTATTTTGTGAACTTGGTTGGTTTAGTCAACACATTCAAGGTGTCTCAGTGACGTGTCCTAAATCACCTTGTGCAGCTATCTGGGCTGCTCCTCCTCTCCTCTCCCAAGGTGCTGTGTGTTCGCCCAGTAGAGCACTTACAACCAGCTGTATTGTATTTGTTCATAGGTAGTCTTTTGCCCTAAGCGGTGAGGCCCTTGGGGGTAGCAACTCTGTCCCTGCATGCCCAGTGCAGGGGTGAGCCTGGCACTTCCTGGGATTTCAAAAATGATTTAAGGACAGATGGAAATAATGACAGAACCACATAAAAATATTAAAAATCAAGAAATGTTTTTCTGAAGTAAGTTTGGACACAGAAAATCTGGGGGGAAGGTCATATAAGTACCTTTGTCTGCAAGAAACATGTTCTTTCTTTTCTTTGACGGAGAGGATTGAATTCATGGATATTCATCTTGATTTTTTTCCCCACAATTGAGGAGAGGTTACCTATGATGAAAGACTGAAAGTCTGTTATAAAGCATTCCACTCTGGGCAGCTTGCCTTCCCTTCTCTGTTTCTATCATTGCTTCTTTCTTTGTTTATTTTTTGAACTTTATTTTATTTTTTTATACAGTGGGTTCTTATTACTTATCTATTTTATACATATTAGTTTATATATGTCAATCCCAGTCTCCCAATTCATCCCACCAGCACCACCCACCCCCCTTTCACTTTCCCCCCTTGGTGTCCATACATTTGTTCTCTACATCTGTGTCTCTATTTCTGCCTTGAAAACTGGTTCATCTATACCATTTTTCTAAATTCCACATATATGCGTTAATATACGATATTCGTTTTTCTCTTTCTGACTTACTTCACTCTGTATGACAGTCTCTAGGTCCATCCATATCTCTACAAATGACCCAATTTCGTTCCTTTATATGGCTGAGTAATATTCCATTGTGTGTATGTACCACACCTTCTGTATCCATTCGTATGTCGATGGGCATTTAGGTTGTTTCCATGACCTGGCTATTGTAAATGGAGCTTCAGTGAACATTGGGGTGCATGTGTCTTTTTGAATTATGATTTTCTCTGGGTATATGCCCAGTAGTGGGATTGCTGGGTCATATGGTAATTCTAGTTTTAGTTTTTTTAAGGAACATCCATACTGTTCTCTATAGTGGCTGTATCATTTTACATTCTCACCAACAGTACAAGAGGGTTCCCTTTTCTCCACACCCTCTCCAGCATTTGTAGATTTTCTGATGATGCCTATTCTGACTGGGGTGAGGTGGTATGGCATTGTAGTTTTGATTTGCATTTCTCTAATAATTAGTGATGTTGATCAGCTATTCATGTGCCTCTTGGCCATTTGTATGTTTTTGGAGAAATATCTATTTATGTCTTCTGTCCATTTTTTGATTGGGTTGTTTGTTTTTTTTAATATTGAGCTGCATGAGCTGCTTGTATATTTTGGAGATTAATCCTTTATTCATTGATTGGTTTGCAAATATTTTCACCCATTCTGAGGTTTGTCTTTTCATCTTGTTTATAGTTTCCTTTGCTGTGCAAAAGCTTTTAAGTTTCATTAGGTCCCATTTGTTTATTTTTGTTTTTATTTCCATTACTCTAGGAGGTGGATCAAAAAAGATCTTGCTGTGATTTATGTCAAAGAGTGTTCTGCCTATGTTTTCCTCTAAGAGTTTTATAGTGTCCGGTCTTACATTTAGGTCTCTAATCCATTTTGAGTTTATTTTTGTGTATGGTGTTAGGGAGTGTTCTAATTTCATTCTTTTACATGTAGCTGTCCAGTTTTCCCAGCACTTTGCTGGGAAAAGACAGTCTCTTATTGAAGAGACTGTCTTTTCTCCATTGTATATCCTTCCCTCCTTTGTCATAGATAAGTTGACCATAGGTGCATGGGTTTATCTCTGGGCTTTCTATCCTCTTCCACTGATCTATATTTTTGTTTTTGTGCCAGTACCATATTGTCCTGATGACTGTAGCTTTGTAATATAGTCTGAAGTCAGTGAGTCTGATTCCTCCAGCTGTTTTTTTCCCTCAAGATTGCTTTGGCTATTTGGGGTCTTTTGTGTCTCCATACAAATTTTAAGATTTTTTGTTCTAGTTCCATAAAAAGTGTCATTGGTAATTTGATAGGGATTGCATTGAATCTGTAGATTGCTTTGGGTAGTATAGTCATTTTCACAATATTAATTCTTCCAGTCCAAGAACATGGTGTATCTCTCCATCTGTTTGTGTCATCTTTGATTTCTTTCATCAGTGTCATATAGTTTTCCAAGTACAAGTCTTTTGTCTCCTTAGATAGGTTTATTCCTAGGTATTTTATTCTTTTTGTTGCAATGGTAAATGGGAGTGTTTCCTTAGTTTTTCTTTCTGATCTTTCATTGTTGGTGTATAGGAATACAAGAGATTTCTGTGCATTAATTTTGTATCCTGCAACTTTACCAAATTCATTGATTAGCTCTAGTAGTTTTCTGGTGGCATCTTTAGGATTATCTATGTACAGTATCATGTCATCTGCAAACAGTAACAGTTTTACTTTTTCTTTTCCAATCTGGATTCTTTTTATTTCTTTTTCTTCTCTGATTGCCGTGGCTAGGACTTCCAAAACTATGTTGAATAATAGTGGTGAGAGTGGACATCTTTGTCTTGTTTCTGATCTTAGAGTAAATGCTTTCAGTTTTTCACCATTGAGAACGATGTTTGCTGTGGGTTTTGTCATATATGGCCTTTATTATGTTGAGGTAGGCTCCCTCTCTGCCCACTTTCTAGAGAGTTTTTTTTTTTTATCATAAATTGGTGTTGAATTTTGTCAAAAGATTTTTCTGCATCTATGGGGATGATCATATGGTTTTTATTCTTCAATTTGTTAATAGTCTCTCACATTGATTTGCGTATATTGAAGAATCCTTGCATCCCTGGGATAAATCCCACTAGATCATGGTGTATGATCCTTTTAATGTGTTGTTGGATTCTGTTTGCTAGTATTTTGTTCAGGATTTTTGCATCTATATTCATCAGTGATATTGGTCTGTAATTTTCTTTTTTTGTAGTATCTTTGTCTGGTTTTGGTATCAGGGTGATGGTGACCTCATAGAATGAGTTTGGGAGGGTTCCTTCCTCTGCAATTTTTTGGAAGAGTTTGAGAAGGATGGGTGTTAACTCTTCCCTAAATGTTTGATAGAATTCACCTGTGAAGCCATCTGGTCCTGGACTTTTGTTTGTTGGAAGATTTTTAATCACAATTTCAATTTCATTACTTGTGGTTGGTCTGTTCAAATTTTCTATTTCTTCCTGGTTCAGTCTTGGAAGGTTATACCTTTCTAAGAATTTGTCCATTTCTTCCAGGTTGTCCATTTTATTGGCATAGAGTTGCTTGTAGTAGTCTCTTAGGATGCTTTGTATTTCTGCGGTCTCTGTTATCACTTCTTCTTTTTCATTTCTAATTTTACTGATGTGAGTCTTCTCCCTCTTTTTCTTGATGAGTCTGGCTAATGGTTTATCAATTTTGTTTATCTTCTCAAAGAACCAGCTTTTAGTTTTATCGATCTTTGCTATTGTTTTCTTTTCCCTTTGTCACATTTGGGGACAACTCTGAAAGGCCCTCCTAATGGCAGAGCTGCCTATGGGCGTGGCTGTGATTGGTGTTCCTGATGCATTGTAGCTCAGCTTCTTTCTGTTCAACTGGCTTCCTTCATTTCCTCAGAGGTTTTGTTGCTAAGCACACTCCTCCATCAAACTGCTGTATGTAAATCTTGGACCTAAGACTGTGTGTACCAGAAGTGATCCTAGGGAGCAGTCTCTCAAATGGGATTTTGGAACTAGATCCCTCACTGGCTGGCTGGCAAGGAGGAACCCAAGGTATGTAGTGGGTACAATCCTCAAAGCTGGGATAGGGTATCACTGGAAGATACAATATCTCAGATGTTTGGAAGGCAGAGGGGAAGTAGTGAATCTTAAGAATATGTAATCAGATGACTGTTGCTAAGTGCTATTGGTGCATTGGAGAGACATAACAAAAGGCTGAAGGTGATTCATCACCAATTTAGGGTAAACTGTGACAGTGAGAAAACCTCCTTGGTAGCATAAAAGAGACTCTAAGTCTTTTGCAGCTGGAGAGCAGAGACACCTGAGATTAATTTTATTCTTTATATTTTTCAAAAGTTTCCAAACTTGCTAAAAATAAATATGTCCTTCCACTTTGGTAATTGGAAAAATAAATAAATAAATTTTATTTATATAAATTTGGTACAGAGATCAATTGGGCAATTCAGTGTGGCTACCCTTACAGGAATGCTAGCTCAAGTCACTAAAAATGTTTAGCTGAGGATCAGCCCAGGGTTGTGGAGGTCCAGAGAAGGTTAAATTCTAAGCCTCAGCAAGTCTTCTGTGACAAAGACAGCACTCTAGTTTGGACAGAGCGGGACTTGAAGTCTTGGGACAGTGACATCTGTGTTAGCAAATTCAAGAAGTTTGAGATCGTCTCTCTCCCTGTACCCTCTGGCTTGCAGAAAGGGCAAACTCCTTCCTTTGAAATATCAGTTTTCCCTCCCTTGCTTGAAGACAATGCAGAAATGTCTGCCTGCAAGACGCCATGTGCTGACCTTATGATGAAACTTCACTCCCCTCTCTTGGCCGCCAGACCCATAAATACTGTCAAATCACAACATAACTTGGCCAGTCAGGTTCTGAGTCTGCTGAGGGAAAAACAAACCCTATGCCAAAGGCACTGCAGGACCTAGCCATTACATACCTGCAGAGCTGGGATAGCATTTGTGAGATTGGATCCTAAAGGTGCTGAATCAAGTAGTGATAAAACATAAAGTCGGCTAAGGGAGAATTGATGAAAATGAGAGCCCTCTCCTGTGATACAGGATTCAACTCTCCCATGATACAGAAAAGGACCCTGGGAGGCTGTGCTAACAAGCTGCTGGAATGACTCTTGGAAGCTTAGAGAAAGCAATGAGAAGTAGAAACACCACAACTGCTGTGGCAGACAGTAGAAGAAAGGCACAAAAGACTTAGAAAATGAGGCGTGTTACTGTGGATATGCTATGAAAAGGAGGAAGGATGACTGTTCTTTAGGAGGGTCTGCAGGACACTCCATTTACCAAAGCAATTAGGGACGCCCTGGTGAGAGGGGACCCAGCAGCACCGAGATTAAACCAGGGCTGAGGGTAGGAGGTGCTGTCACAGAGCCATGCTCCCTTGTTTCAGTGGGGATGATCAGATCTTGAAATAATAGAGGCCGGCTGTTGACACTTAATCAGAAGCAAAATGGGTAAAATTGTAATGAGTGGCAAGGTTGGAATGGCAGCCCTGGGCACAAGCCACAGAGGGTTCTAGAGATAGTTAATAGAACATGGTGTCCCTAGGGGCAAGAGATATACACTGAAAATGAACTAATACTACACTTCAGCCCCATTCAAGGCTTTCCTTAAAAGAAACAGCACAGGGAAAACTTTTCAGGGGCAAAGATTTGGGTGTTGTAATCAATTATCCACTTTTTTGGAAATAAAATTGGCCCTAGGTAAGAACATGAGTAAACTCATAGCCATTGATGAATGTCTTGGCTGGTTGGTAAGGGGTCTGGAATGAGTAATATTGAAAGACTGGGAGCATGAAGTCATGTGAATGGACATAGGGGAGTGGGCACAAAGGGAGATCTTTGTAAGTCATGTTAATGCTCATCAGTGAGCATCTACCATGGGAGAGACACTAAATGGGTAAAGAGAGAGATAGTCCCAGACAGTTCATGTCAGCCAGCCTCTGTCATCAGACACTGCAATGCAGGTGCAATGGGCTCACCAATGAGTGCCCTGATGGTAGGGGTGGAACCTGTGCATAAGGCTGGTAGCGTGGGCTTCCTCTTATCAAGGCTGATATAAATGTGCTGCTGCTGAGTGTTCAACCTTCCTGCAACAGAGTCAGATCCTGCGCCCCTGTTCTAACACCATCCCTTGAGGAAAGCAACCACCATTTTGTGGTATATTGATTACACTGGAGCCCTTTCACCCTTGAAGGACAGTAATTTGTCCTGAGTGAGGTCAGCGAATATTCTGGGTACGATTTTTCTTTCTCTGTACCCAGTGCCTCATCTAGCACTAGTATCCAAGCATCTACAAGATGTGATTCAATGACAGTGGAATTTGCATAATATCCAAGATGAAGGGTCCCACAGCAAAGGAGGTGAGGCAGTGAGCACGTGATCATGAGATCCTCTGGCCATATATAGCACACCCCCCAGAGGCTGCCAGCTTGATAGGATGATGAATGGCTTTTGGAAGGTGAAGTTGTAACATCAGCTGGGGGACGCAGTATACATTCTAAATAAACAACCTTGGTTAGATAGGTTACAAGGGTCTGAGAAACATGGGGTAGGAGAAGGAGTGGTGACCCGTTTGGGGAGTTTGTGCCTCCTGTCTCCTCACTTTGTAAGTCTAGATGTCTTGATTCTGAGAGAAGGAATGCCTCCATCAGGGGAGACAGTAAGGGTCCATTAAGTATTAGTCTCCTGTTGCTACCAACCTACCTTGTGCTACTCATGTCAAGAGGCCAGCAGGAGGAGTCACTTGTTAGCAGGGATCATTGATCCTGATGGTCAGGAGGAGGTGGGCTTGCTGTTTCACAATAGGGACAGAGAAATAGTTTGTTGCCCAGGTGATCCACTGTATGTGGACGGTCCTCTTGATAATCTCTTGCCCAACGTGACATAAATGAATATGTGCAGAGCTTGAGAAGGACATAGTGACTAGGGGCTCAGGCCTCTCAGGATGAAGGTCTCAGACATGCCACTATGTAAGCCACCTAAACCAGCAAGGTGCTAACAGATGGAGATGGAAATCTAGGATGAGTAGCAGAAAAGAGAGACAATGAGTATCCTTTAAGGCCTTGAGAGCAGGTATAGCAGCAGGAGATATGGTTCATCCCACAAAGCTTCCACCTAAAATTTACCTGAGAAACAGGACCAGCATGGGTCCTGGAGAAGCTATTCCCAAGTGGGAATAGCTAATAGATGGAGCAAGTAGATCCAAACGTAGTGACGTAATGGAAGCTACACTGCCCAGATGCCCACCCCCCCCACCCCACTCCACCCTCCACTTACGATGGACACATTCATTCCTTAGCTACTGAGAATGTCAACTGTTGATTGCTCTAAGCTGCATCCTTCTCCTGGCATTGTCTTTGCCCTTTTGAAGCTGACTCAACCAAGTTCATGCCCCTTGCAGGGAGTTGTTTACATCTAATACTGGCTGACGCTGGGGTATAAAGGTCTAGCTTCCTTACCTTAACTGGGGATAACTCCGAAGATCTATACAGTTCCAAAACTCCCTGTAGAATCACCTGAAGCCTCTTTAGAAATTGCACTGTGGTTCAACTCCTCCCTCTATCCCAACCCATTCCTCACTCCCTTTACATGTACTGTTCCTGAATATACTCCCCCCAGACCTCCTACATACAAATCTTTACATCAGAATCTTTCCTGGGACCTGGGCTAAGACGGAGTGGTTGGGCTATTTTGAGAACAAGTAGAAATTTCCTTCAAATCTTACCATATACGTAGGTGGTGCCTCCCATTACCTTATGCAGGGTTGGCCCTCACTTAGGGAAAGGTTTTTCTTAGAAGAATGGAGATGAAGTTCTAGGAGAGAAAATACCTCAGTAGACATGAGTCAACAAATGGGTACCGTCTTAATGATTATTGTTTACTCTGTGTCATCTAGTCAAGTTGAAAGGGTCTAAGAAGTAATGTTTACTTTAACAAAATCAATGATTTATGCTTTGAATCAATTTATATTAATTTTAACTCATAGTTTATGTATAAGTTGGTGAGAAATCATGATAAAATGAAAAGAACTTGACCTTGGAATCAGAGAAGACAGGATTTAAATTCCAACTGGCCATTTACAAAATGCATATTATACAAATGATCTTTTTTGAACTTTAGTTTTGTTAATTTCTAAGAAGGAAGTAATACTTACATCATGTTTTTTTTGTGTGTGAGAATTGAAGAAAGTAATGTCTACGGAGTCTCTAGGTCTGTAGCTGTGAAGCATGATGCATGGACTCCTCCTTTCACTCAACAAACATTTACTCAGCAAAAATCTTTATTAACAACAAACATTTACTATATGCCAGGTCCTATGTTAGGTGCTTGGTGTAGACAAATGGACAAGCACAGTCCCTAATTGAAGGGGTTCACACTTTGGGCAAGAGACGTACACATAAAGAAGAGGGAGCTGTAGTAAAGACTGTCTTAGTCCATTTGGGCTACTATAATAGAACACCATAGACTGAGTGACTTACAAACAACAGAAATTTATTTCTCACAGTTCTGGAGGCTGGGAAGCCCAAAATCAAGACAGCAGCAGATCCAGTGTCTGGCAACATCCCACTTTCTGGTTTGTATAAGCAACTGTCTTCTTGTTGTGTTCTCACATGGCAGAAGGGGAAAGACTAATCTTATAAGGACACTAATCCATGCATGAGAACTCTGCCTTCATGACTTAATCAGCTCCCAAAGACTCCACCACCAAATACCATCACATTGAAGATTAGGTTTCAACATGTGAATTTAGGGGGGGACACAAACATTCAGTACAGCAATTTGTTCAACTTGATGGGTGGTAATGCTTTAGATCTTCCAGTGATTTTTGAAGTAGGCAGGACTGATTAAGCATGTGGTAATTAGGTGGGTTTCCAGGAAGTCAATCTGTGAGGTATCAAAACATCCCTGGGTGAGAGGGAGAAGATTGTATTTCCTGGAACCCCTCCTGGGGAGAGTGGATTTCACGTGCTTCGGCCCAGAGCTGTTGTTGATAATGGAGACACAAAGGACTGCTGTCCCTATTCACCTCCTTTGTGCTTCTGCCCCATGGTGGTCTCCAGGCCCTTCTCTCACCATGCCTTGGAAAAATATTTTAAAAATATAGTTTGGGATTGACATGTACACACTGCTATATGTAAAATAAAATGCCTTTCCATGAAAAAAAATTGTTTTGAAGGAGCACCTATTTTATCAGTCTGTCATGGTTGCCACGTGTCTGAATCCAGGCCATTGCATCATCATTTTTAGTAAAGAAACTGAGGCTGAGAAAGAGTCAAGGTTGCAGCTGGTGTGTAGCTGGCAGAATCACGTTAGGGATTTAATCCTTGCAGACCCCAGCTTGTTTCATCATGCTCTCCCTCAGCATTTAAAACACTGGCAAAAAATCGAGGCCTACGACAGTGACATAAGCTCTTAGCATAAATTTTATTTCAACAACCTTTGTAGTGGTCATTTTGTTGTCATGCTTGCCCCAGTCAGTGAAATGGATATAGGGTCTTGGGGCTGCAGCTGTTTGTCTTATCATTTAACCTTCGGAAGCAGATTTTATTAAAGTGTTCCTGTTGCTGAAAATGAATTACAAAGCTTTCCCTTTTCTGTAGGAAATAAGAGTGCCCAGATGAGATTACATGGCTTCCTATGATATCTAAATAAGATTAGTTTGCTGAAGATCACATTAAAATCCCATTAAAGAGATGGTTCCGCTCTGGGCCCCCTTCTCCTCAGGCAAGTTCTGAGCAAGCTGATGAAAATTTCTCAGGATGACACACAGGCATTGCGCACCCTGTGGAGACATGGGGGTGGGAGTGGAGATAGTCCCCGTTCATCGCAGGAACAGGATCTGCGTACATGGCCCATTACTTACAGCTGACAGTTCCTGACTCTAAGGAGGGAAGACTTTAGGGAGGAAATGGTAATAAGATGAGCAAGGGATGGAGGCACTGAGGTCATCCCCAGAGAGGATCCAGGAAATCATTAGTTCTTTTTTTTTTCTTTGATAAGGGTAATAACATTAATGCTTAAGTATTTATAGCATTCCCTCAAGCCTGCTCTGAGGAGAAAGGATGCTTTGCTCTCAGGAGGGTGCTAGGCCTGGATTTTTGTTGTGTTGCTCTAAATAATCAGTGTAATTTTAGACTGGTGCTGAGCAAAGTTAAGTTATTAAGAAGGAATAGGGCAACTCCTACAATGCCCAAACAGGAGTTTTGAGAGAGCAAAGGAGAAGCCAGGGGAGAGAAAAAGAAGGGGGAATTGAGAGGGGCTATTATGACAGCTGGGCCTTTGGGAGAGTCAGGAAATGATGAGATCTGCAATGTAATTACCCTTTTCATCTCTACAAGGGGCTTCTTTGAAGATCTAAAGTGCTTTTCAATGATGTTTTGGATGTAGAACTGAGATTTATGTGAATGACAGTGATGTACCCTTAAAATGGCCAAACTTCATTTGTTCATTAATTTAATTATCAGATTTCCTTGAGTGCTACGTGTTTATTAGAGATACAGAGAAGATGGATATAGACCCTGCTGCTCAGGGGATCATAGTCGAGTTCTGCAGATGTGTAAACAAACACAATTTGATGTAGTAGGTGCTTCAGTAGAGCAAAGGCCATGTCTCCTTGATGTGACAATCAGAGAAGGCTTCACAGAGGAGTCCTGGGCCATGTGAGAATTTGAAGGGGTCAGTCTGCCCGAGGCTTACTAGAGGTCATGCTTGGGTGTTTTCAATTAGCTGCCAAAGCATCTCCTCCTGTCCTGGTTCCTGGTCTCATCCTGGGGGCGGGGCTCAGTGCTTAAACTTTATATGACTTTCTCTGCTGATGGGAGAGAAATGAAAGTAAAGAGGGACAGTTTTCAACATTTGGTGACCGTACTGACATTTGTTTTGAGGGCCTTCATGAAAACAGCACTGATAGAAATTGTATTAGATCTTACTGGGCCCTTATCTCACTTCTCAGCGTACCTCTTTATTAATACTATGTAGCTTTTTTTTTTCTTGTTACTAAGATGAAAAATGGAGTCAGATCCAGTCATTTGGAATCCTTTGCCTCTTTTTTTTTTTCTTGAAATGAATATAATCTGCATTGTTAAAAGTTTTATTAAAACACTTGAGGCCACTTACTTTTTATAGCAGTAGGAGCACAATTTAATGAAATATAAAATAAAAAGAACGAGATGGAATGGGCCAGTCAAAAAACTAGCTCTTTAAAAATACAGATAATTCTTACAAAAATACACCTCAAGCTGCACAAAAATAAAATGAGCTCTCGGTAAAAACACCAATTTGCTAACAGCACTTTTGTGGGCGGCAGTATTATCAGTTGGGGTGGAGATTAATTTTATTCTCCATATCTCTCAAAAGTTTCCAAATTTGCTAACAACAAATACGTCCTGCCACTTTGGTAATCAGAAAAATAAATAAATAAATTTATTTATATAAATTTGGTACAGAGGTCAATTGGTGTCTACTAGTAAGAATTCTAGCTCAAGTTACTAAAAATGTTTAGCATTGTTAATTTTTTCATAGACTGTTTTTAAAAGATGAAAATAGGCCTTGCATCTTTGCCATTTGTGTTCAATTAAGTAACAGTTAATGAAACTGTGGAAATAGGCTCACACCATTCTTTCTCGAATGGTGGTGGTGGTGGGTATGATGAAAATGTTGGTGATGATGTTGACTTCAAAAAGCTGCTGATTCCTGTAGAGTTAAATGGGGTCAGCTATGTACTCTATTTTACAGGTAAGGAAATAGAAATTAGATGTTTTTTCAAAGGTATTTATCTTCCCCAGGTCATCTACCACAGATGGAAATGAACCAAAACCCAAATCTTCAGATTTCTAGTTAGTTTCTCTCTCCATGACACCATGCTATTATTGTTATATTATTGTTAATGCTTCTTTGCCTGCCAGAAACTACAGAGATTAGTTTTCAGTGTATTTATTCAAGCCTTTTTAGACTTTAATGTTTTTGTATGCTCATGCATGAACTTAGGTGGTTCGTCCTAGAAAATTTCTTTCTTTCTTTTCACTTGGGGGTAAGCACTTGGTAGTAGTAGTTTTCTTTTTAGCTTTGATTTGATTGGTTTGAATGAAGACTGGGTTTTTGTGTTTGCTTTTTAAAAACAAAAGCTTATTTCAGTCAGCTCAGTGGAAAAAAAGAAACAAACCATGGCTCTGTGTCATTTCATGGAAAATGCTGTTTGAACTTTCCAGTTTCAACTAATTGTGCTATTATGTAGACACTATTTATGTGCAGAACTCTGATCCTATTTGTACTGTGAGGTTGAAAGTAGTACTTGTATGATGTGCGAGGTGAATGTCATTGACTCTAAGTCACAAAGGCGCTTTGAACAAGAAGGATAAACGTAATCAAATTTATTCAGAGAATTTAAGGTCCCCAGATTTCGTTTTTGGAGCAACTGAGAAGAGGGCTAGCACAAAATTAATCAATTTTCTATTTTGTAATTCAATTGAATAAATCCTTGTGGTTTGAATGACAAAGTGTAAGCAGTTTAGATAGCAATCTTCATCTTGCTTTATCCTTATTAAAGAATTTGACTTTGGCAAGGTTGCATGTCAGGTACCTTCTGTTTTCACTAGCACCTCACAGTTGATTAATTTGCTTCATCCTCAATTTTCCTTTCTGTGTTTATCTTAAGGCAGATTAACTTTGGTCAGATATTCCATCCTTCCCATGTTAAAATGGACAAACAGTGATTCATTTTCTGCTATTTGTTTTATTTATGAAAATGAGTTTGACCCAAATGTAAATGCACTGTGTGCATTTGACTTTCTGGGATACTTTAAACTTCAGCTTCAGGAAAAAAAAAAAACAAAAAAAACACCTCAGCCAGATTAAATAAGGGCAAATGAATGATAAGTAAATACCTTATATAATGAAAGTACAAAGGAGTATTTTCTTTGGAATTGAAAGGTAACTTAGCTGACTTCCCTACCAGTGAGATGACAAACAAACACATTTCCTCCTGCATCTATAGGTGTCACTGTTGAGACGCACTTACTGAAATAAGCTCTATGCAGATCTGAATCTCAGAAAGGGCTTCCAGGATGGATTTTATAGAGTGCTTTTGACTAACTCTTGTAATATATATATTTTTTCATATGAGCATAGTACTTAAGTCTGATTTCCTGGCACAATTAAAGCAACTAATTGAACTAATTGAATGTTCTATTCTTTTGGAACAAAGAAGTCACTTTGGGCAAGGACATATCAGTGCAGAGTGGAGTAAAAGGTAGGAATTACTCCTCAGATTTTGCCTCAATACTCCTAGATTAGTAATTTGGGGAAATTAATGTTTTCTTGATTCCTTTTTTTCCCCTTCCCACTGTCAACACACAGCAACTAGAACCTCTGATCCTGTAAGAACTTCTGTGCGCAGGGCTTCACTTCCAGATGATATGTTTTCTTCATCAGGACACTAATGAGAGAATCAAAACAGTGTTTAACTGATGTCACTGATTTTCTGAAAGGGATTCCTAAGTTAGAACCAGGATAAGTGTTAACGTATTAGGATTCTAAGAGTTTGACTTTATAAGAGTTTCCTTATCTTTTTGTTCACAAAGTGATTTGAGAATTTGGGGAGATCTCTTGGCAGGACTAACCTTCAGGAAATTGTTAAGGAGTGATCTGTGTTCTCTGCATATAAGACTGCTGCTAATTTCCCTATTTTGTCCAAGTACCCCCTCCTAATCAATATTTGAGTTAATTAAATTATTAAGCAGTTATTGCTGTTCTATTATGTATGTTTCATTTTCCTAGAGGTTAGTGATATAGAGAAACATTAGGGACAATCCTCTGCCTTCAAGAATCTCAACATTTAACAGAAATAAGAGACAAGCAAGTGAAGTGTAAGAGAGAAAGTTAAGTGTTTAGTTTGTGTGGAATGTAAAGTGGAGAGCTGTCAAATTTGCTTGGGGATCTGGGAGTGTTTCAGAAAGAAGTTTACTGAGTCAAGTTGAATAGAGTGTACTGGGAAGAAAGGGTGGTAAGGAGAGATAGAAATATTTGATGTGGATGAAGCATGACTTATGAGGGCCACAGGCACAAAACCCTGGGTGTGTTAGGGGATAGTGAGTAGCCAGACGTGGCTGAAGATTAAGGGTGAGTATGGTGGGGGGGGCAGTGCTCCCGTTACGTCCCTTTTGTTGGATGTTCTGAGCTCCTCACTGCGTTTCACCAAAAGAAACTGGCCTCACATACTAGTACCACAGATATTCTTTTTCTTTTCTTTTTCCCAACAAACTTAACTGCTCATGTTCAACTCCTTCAAAACAGAGTAAATAAGTTCATTTGTACCATTTCTTTTTAGATTCCACATATAAGCGATATCATATGATATTTGTTCTTCTCTGTCTGACTTACTTCCCTCAGTATGACAATCTCTAGTTCCATCCATGTTGCTGCAAATAGCATTATTTCATGTTTTTTAATGGCTGAGTAATATTCCATTTTGTATATTTACCACATCTTCTTTACCCATTCCTAGAGTTACAGATGTAGAAAACAATCTTATGGTTACCAGGGGGGAGAGGGGAGGAGGGATAAATTGGGAGATTGGGGTTGACATACACACACTACTATATATAAAATAGATGACTAATAAGGACCTGCTGTGTAGCACAGGGAACTCTGCTCAGTACTCTGTCATGACCTATATGGAAAAATAATCTAAAAAAGAGTGGATATATGTATATGTATAACTGATTCACTTGGCTGTACAGCAGAAAGTAACACAATATTGTAAATCAACCATACTCCAATAAAAATTAAGCAAAAAACAAAAGCAAAGACCAGAGTAAGACAGGTTTCTTAATGGACAGTTTCTATGTTAGAGCTGACACCTATCGTTGGGTTTGTTTTAGGTAGTAGTTGTTTCAACTACTATTGGTCTTGGCAGATGAGGAGGTCAAATGGAAGGATTGTGTCGATGGGTTTTCTGTGACTGATGTAGTTAACTAAACTATTTCTGTTACAGATGGGCATTAGACGTCTTTTGCTTTGCACTGAACATTAGCTAGCTCTTTGTGGCTTAAATAAAAATAGCCAGTACTTATATAGTTCTACTGTGTGCTAAACACTATTCTAAATATTTTACATATATTAATTCATTTACTTTTTCTAACCACTCTGTGAAGTAGGTAACATTATCATCTCAATTTTATGCATAAAGAAATGAGGTGCAGAGAATTAGAAGACTTGCCCAGTCATACAAGTAATAAATGAAAGAGCTGGGATTAGAACCTGGATAGTTTGGTTAAGGTTACATATTATGTAGTAATTGGATATTTCATTAGCTTAATTGTACTATATAATAAGTTACTTTCAGTAGTTTTTATTTTATGAGAAATGAGGGATAAGTGTAAAGCTTTAATCTGGGTGGATTTCTGTAAGAGCAAACAAGAGAGATACATGGTCAGAAAAAGTGGAGTTGGGGGGACTAACAGCTTCTCTGATCAATTCAGAAAAGCTCTCTGGATGATGAGTGATTTCTCTATTCTTGGAGGATGACTAAAACAACAAGCTCTGGAAAGAAAGAGAGAACTTTCTGTCATCTTAGAAATTAGTTTCTAAGCAGCTGCTAGGAGAAATCCCAACTGGATATATCAGACTCAAGAAGTTTGCCAAATGTACACAGCAAACTCTGAATATTACTATTTTATTTCATGTTTATAGAGTCACAACAGTATCCTTGGGGCTGTACACATTCAAAAAGACATCATTCCCGCCCTAAGGGTTTACAGTACAAATAGTCAGACTTGCAATATTTTACCAGAACCAAGTGTTTGAGTGTTGCACACCACTTGCCCCTCTCCACTTCTCTCCATTTTTAATTAGCATACACTCCCAGGGCAACTGACACTCCACACTGAATTTACTCAATGCTTTAGGCAGGGGAAAAGCAGAATGTGCCTAAAATATTTTTTCAGCAGTTATAATACATCAGAAATGATATTCACCAATTTTTATGTATATGGCAATTAGTTGTTCCATTAACTTTCCCTGTCAAGCTGAAATATCCGATCAAGAATTAAAGGGATGAGAAAGAAATGCTAGGAAAATCCATTCACCTGTAAATTCACCACTTGCAGTGCTGGCCATATAGGCATGCACAGTAGGTGATTTAAAAGTTCCTGGCATTTCTTGAGAGTTTGTTATGGATAAGCAGATGTTTCAGTGTGGAAGAAGGAGCTCACGATTGGTGAGGCTTCAGACGCCCAGATGCGGGGGCAGTCACTAGGCACATCTCTTTGCATATTTTATGTTATTTAATCTTCCCAGCTAATTTGGGGGATAGGTACTATTTTACAATCACGGAATTTGAGTCTCAGAGAGGTTACATTGTAAGCAGCTCTTTGCAGGAAACCATCCTCAACAGGAAGCCCCTTTCCTTGTCACTTTAGCAAAGATACATTGTAACTAACTTTTAACTAGGTACCCTCATGCTCTACAGGAGCACACCTTTCAAATCTTTTAATCACACAATACCTTGCCTAAGTTGTCGGTTCTTTCTGTAGATCAAAGAAGTAGAAATGAAGAATAAGTAATTAACAGGTGACCAGATCGCTTCCCCTTCAGTAATCTCCTGAACAAACTGTGTGACCAAACTGTGTGAACAAGATAACATGTAGAGGAAGATCACGAGGAGTTGACAAGTCTGCACACAAGGCTGCACGCAGTGGGGGATAACGACGACTCTGACCCCCCGTCTCAATGATTAACTGAGATTACTTCCCTCCTTTCCTTTAAAACTTTCATGGCCAAGCAGACTCTTCAGAGGTGGTTCTTTGTGGACACTGAGTCCACCATCTCCCCAGATTGTTAGCATTCTGATTAAAGATAGTATACTAATGTTGATGAGTTTGATTTTGTAAGCCGCGAGCAGCAGGGCCTGATTCGTTCAGTATCAACATGACTGGCTGAAGGTCACACAGCTAAGAAAGTTGAGACTGTGAATAGAAACCTTGTTACTCTCATTAGTTGCCCTATTACTCTACTTTCTTTTTTAGAGACAAGACATTAAGATTACTCTTCTAGATTTCCCCTAATTGTTTTATTAAACACTTGACAACTGCAACATTCTCACTGAGATTTACATTTAAATTCAATGTTGAGATTTAAATCCTCATTTATACCCTTTTTCAAGAGTAGGTGAGAAGATGGCAACATGGGTTGTTCCTAACTTCAGTCTGGCTCACAAAGAGACCAATTAGCAACTCTCCATAAACAAGACACCAATGTGATAATCCCGGAATCCAAGAGTGAGGCTGAAGCAGCCCCCCCGGACCATGAAGACTGAGAAGGATGTATTAGAAAGGTAGGAGGAGCAGTTTCACTTTGACTGCATCACTCCACCCCCAGGCTGGCACAGCACTGCACCAAGAGGGCCCCATGGACCTATCATTTCTTCAGTGAGAAAAGAGAGCCCAAGGTGGATAATGCAGTGTCCTCAGCATTGTGGGACACCTCCCAGATGGCCCACTTGAGTCCTGCCTCATGAGAGTAACTGGGGAGGTCTACAGGGTTCGACCACTAGAGATCAGATAGAGGTGAAGGGAGGCAGGGCTTACAATAGCTCAGATCTTGGCCAATTGAATTCCTGCTTTCAGGGGTACCTGAGGAGAGATCCCAGCCAGTGGGTCTGTCCATCTGCAGAACTGAGCTAGTGACCCAAACTATCCAGGGAGCTTGGTTTGGCAGTCCTGCCAGTGGCTGTACCAGCCATGGAGCCTGTTCTACAGCCCTGCCTGGGGAGGGAAGCAAATTTCCAGCCCTGCCTGACAGCTGAAAATAGCCACCAGTCCTCCCTGACCAGGAAGCCTGGCCAGAGAGCCTGGACAGCCGTGGAGCTCGTCCTACAGCTCCATTTGGGCATGGATTCAAGCCTGCAACCCTGCCCAACTGTTGAGTATAGAGCCTGTGACCTCACATAACCAGGGAGACTGAAAATTTGGAGCTCAGCCTGTGCCCTTGTCTGACTGCCAAACACAGCCTGGGACCTCATCCAGCCATAATCCAGCCAGTGACTCTGCCTAAATGTGGAGCATATCTTGTGTCTTCACCTGATCAGGGAGTTCAGACAGTGACCCCGCCTGACCACAGAGCACAGTTTCTAGTCCCATGCAATTGTGGAATACAACTAGAGGCACTGCCCAACCAGAGAGCCCTAGCCAGTGACTTCACCCGACAGTGGAGCATAATCGGTGACCTACCTTATCTCAAAGCCAAGCCTATCGTCCCATCTGATCTCAGAGCACAGCCCAACCATGAAACCTTGCCTGCCTGAACATGGAGTCCTGCCAGTGGCAACATCTGAGACTCTATCCAACAAGGAGTGACTGTGGATGCCAGCCCATAGCTCTGCTCAATTACAGAGTCCAACCAGTGGCACTTCCCTGATCTGCCAAAGAACACATCCAGTGACTTCATCTGACCAGAGGCATTTGCAGGGCTCAGCTAGTGACTCCACTTGACTTCGAAGTGCAGTCAGCAGGTTATCCCAATGGAGGTCAGCCTGCAGCACCTCCCCCACCTCAGAGTAGAGGCAATGGTCTTCCCCAACTAGAGACCCTGATAGGAAGCTCCACTTGCCCATGGATGCTACCAGATAACCTGTCCAGTACTGCAATCTGAGCTGACTGATGAAGGACTATCCCTGCTGATGTGAGCCTACAAAGGCTGGAAGAGGAGACTGCTTACTTATATGCACAGACAGCAGTGCAACAAATCAAGAGTCACACAAAGAATCAGGTAAATATGACACCACCAAAGGAAACTGTTAAAGCTTTAATAGCTGATCCTAAAGAAATAGAGATCTATGAATAAATAATTCAGAATAATCCTCTAAAAGAAGTTCAGTGAACTATAAGAAGACACAGACAACTAAACTAAATAGGAAAATTAGGCATGAACAAAGGAGAGTTCTACAAAGAAATAGAAACCATCAAAAAACTGAAACAAAACACCAAATAGAAATCCAGGAGCTGAAGAATACAATGATTGAACTGAAAAATTCAAGAGAGAATTTTACCAAACAGACTCAACCAAGCAGAAGAAAAAGTCAGTGAATTTGATGATAGGTCATTTGAAATTATTCAGGCAGAGGAGAAAAAGGAAAAAAGAAGAAAATGATTGAAAAGAGAATGAAGAAATCCTAAAGAACTTATGGAATATTATTAAAAGAAACAGTATATGCATTATGGAAATCCCAGAAGGAGAAGAGAAAGGTAAAGGGACAAAAAGTCTATTTAAAGCAGTAATGGCTAAAATCTTCCAAACTTGGGGAGATAAACAGACATCCAAATTCATGAGGCCAAAGGATCCCAAATAGGTTGAATCTGAAAAGGGTTACACTTAGACATATTATAGTTAAATTGCCAAAGTCAAAGACAAAGAGAATTTTGAAAGCTTCAATAGAAAGGCCACTTGTCATGTACCAGGGAGCCCCCATAAGACTTATCAGTGTATTTCTTAGTAGAAACTTTGCAGGCCAGGAGAGAGTGGGAAGATGTATTCAAGATATTGAAAGAAAAAAACTGTCAGCCAAGAATACTATACGCAGCAAAGTTGTCCTTTACAAATGAAGAGAGAGAACAACAAAACAAATAAAAGCCGAGGGAGTTAATTATCACTAGAACAGACTTACAAAAACTGTCCCTTTATGGCATTCTTCAAACTGAAATAAAAGTATGCTAATTAACATCATAAAACACATGACTATGTAAGACTCGACAGTAAAGGTAAATATATAGCCAAAGTCAGATTCTCTAATATTGTAATGTAGTATACCAATCACTTAAAAAAAAAAATCTAATTTAAACATTAAAAAACAAAGTATTAAAAATAACTAGAACTAGCATAATTTGTAATTGGCAGAGAGAAGTAATAGTATGAATTCCTGCATGCTATCAAAGTTAAGTTCTTATCAGCATAAAATAGAATGCTACAACTATAAGGTATTTTATGTAAGCCTCATGGTAACCAAAAAGGAAAAAATCACTAGTTGATACACAAGATTGTGATAAAGGAGTCAAAGCATACTACCACAGAAAATTACCAATCACAAAGGGAAACAGCAAGAGAGGAAGCAAGGAACAAAAAGGATTTACAAAACAGTCAGAAAACAATTAACAAAATGGCAATAGTAAATTCTTATCTATCAATAATTACTTAAAATATAAATGGATTACAGTCTCTAATTAAAAGACAGAATGGCTGGTTGAATAAAAAAAGATCCAACAATATGCAGCCTACATGAGAGTGAAAATATGGAAAAATATATTGCAAGAAAATGATAACCAAATGAAAGCAGGAGCAGCTACACTTATATGAGCCAAAATAGATTTTAAGCTAAAAATGGTGAAAAGAGACAATGAAGGTCATTATATAATGAGAAAGGGGTCATGAAGTTATAACAATTATAAATATTTATGCACCCAACATCAGAACCCCTAAATATATGAAGCAAAACTAACAGAACTAAAAGGAGAATTAACAGCAATACAATAATATTTGGGGACTTTAATACTCCACTGTCAACAATGGATAGATCATCCAGAGAGAAACTCAATAAGGAAACAGAGGGAAACTCAATAAGGAGACAAATCCTCAATAAGGGGATTTGAACAGCACTATAGACCAAATGGACCTATCAGGCATACACAGAAGATTCCAACCACCAGAAATAGAATATGTATTCTTCTCAAGTGCACCCAGAATATTCTCCAAGACAGATCATATGTTAGGGAACAAAAACAGTCGTAACACATTCAAGGATATTGAAGTTATATAAAAATTTTTACCTAACACAATGGTAAGAAACTAGAAATCAATAACAGGAATAAAGCAGAAAAATTTACAAATATGTGGAAATTAAACTATGTACTCCTGAATAACCAATAGATGAAAGAAGAAATCAAAAGGGAAATCAAAAAATGTCTTGAGACAAATGAAAATGGAAACACAACGTACCAAAACTTATGAGATACAAAAGCAGATATAAGAGGGAGGTTTATAGCTATAAATGCATATATTAAGAGAAAGACTCAAATAAATAACTTAGCATTACACCTCAAGGAACTAGAAAAAAGAGGAACAAATTAAGCACAAAGTTAGTAGAAAGAAGGAAATAATAAAGACTCAAGTAGAAATAAAAAAATAGAGAACAGAAAAACAATAGAAAAAATTAACAAAACTAAAAGTTGGTTCTTTGAAAGAGAAACAAAATTGACAAAACTTTAACTAGACTAACCAAGGAGGACTCAAATAAATAAAATTTTAAATGAAAGAGAAAACATTACAGAAATACAAAGGCTCATAAACGATGACTGTGAACAATTATAAACCAACAAATTGAACGACCTAGAATAAATGGATAAATTCCTAGAAACATACAACCTATTGAAATTTAATCATAAAGAAATAGAAAATCTGAACAGATCAATAAGAAGGAGATTGAATTAGTAATCAAAAACCTCCCACAAAGAAAATTCCAGAACCAGATGGTTTCACTGGTGAATTCTACCAAACATTTAAAGAAGAATAAACACCAATTCTTCTCAATTTCTTTGAAAGAAATTGAAGAGAAGGGAACACTCCAAAACTCACTTTACAAGGCCAGTACTACCATGATACCAAAGCCACATAAGGACACTACAAGAAAAGAAAACTACAGGTCAATATCACTGATGATAGGTGTAAAAATTTTCCACAAAATACTAGCAAACTGTATTTAACAGCACAATTAAGGGATCATACACCACGATCAAATGGGATTCATCACTGTGATGCAAGGATTGTTCAATATATGTAAATCAATAAATGCGATACATCACACTAATAGAATGAAAGCTAAAACAATATGAACATCTCAAGAGATGAAAAAAAATGTATTTGAAAAAATTCAACATGCTTTCCTGATAAAAACTGTCAACAAATTAGGTATAGAAGGAATGTACCCCAACATAATAAAGGCCATATATGACACTCCTACAGTGAACATCATACTCAGTGGTGAAAGACTGAGAAATCTTTTTCCCTAAAATCAGAATCAAGACAAGGGTGCCCCCTCTCACCCTTCATATTCAACATACTACTGGATGTCCTAGCTAGAGCAATTAGGCAAGAAAAAGAAATAAATGGCATCCAAATTGGAAAGGGAGAAGTAAAATTATCCCTGTTTGTAGATGACATGATATTATATCCAGAAAATTCTAAAGACTCCACCAAAAAACTGTTAGCACTATTGAATGAATTAGGTAAATTTGCAGGATACAAACTCAATATACAAAAATCAGTTGAATTTCTATATTCTAACAACAAACTATCTGAAAAAAAAGAAAACAATCCATTTACAAAAAGATTTTAAAAAATAAAATACTTAGGAATAACCAAGGAGGTGACAGATTGGTGCACTGAAAACTATAAGATATTAATGAAAGAAATTGAAGAAGACATAAATATATCTTCTGGATACATATGTGTGTGTGTGTATATATATATATCATACATACATATATATCTCATCATCATGGATCTGAAAAATTAATATTGTTAAAATGTTCATACTGCCCAAAGCCATCTATAGATTCAATGCAATCCCTATCAGTGTTTTAATGGAAATTTTTACAGAAACAGAAAAAAATTACAAAATTCACATGGAACCACAAAATACTCTGAATAGCGAAACCAATCCTGAGACAGGAGAGCAAAGTAGGAGACATCATAACCCTATTTTAAACTATATTACAATACTAAAGTAATCAAAACAGCATGGTACTGGCATCATAATATAATAGATACATAGGCCAATGGAACAGAATAAAGAACACAGAAGTAAACCCATGCATATATGGTCAACTTATATTTGACAAGAGAACCAAGAATATTCAATGGGGGAAAGGATAGTCTCTTCTCTAAATGATTCTGGGAAAACAGTGTTCACATGCAAGAGAATGAAACTGGACCTCTATTTTACACCACTCACAAAAATTAACTCAAAATGGATTAAAGACATAAACATAAGATCTGAAACCATAAAACTTTTAGGAGAAAACATAGAGAAAAAGCTCCTTGACACTGGTCTTGGAAACAGCGTTTTGGATATGAACCCAAAAGCACAAGCAACAAAAGCAAAAATAAATAAGTGGGACTACATCAAACTAAAAAGCTTCCACCCAGCAAAAGAAATGATCAACAAAATGAAAAGGCAACATACGGAATGGAAGAAAATATTGCAAATCGTAAGTCTGATAATGAGTTAATATCCAAAATATGCAAGGAACACATACAAGTCAATAGATAAAAAGACAAATAATGTGATTAAAAAATGGGAAGACCTGAATAGATATTTTCCCAAAGAAGATATACAAATGACCAATAGATACATGAAAAGATGCTCAGCATAGCTAATCCTCGGGAAGATGCAAATTAAAACCACAAGGAGATATCACCTCACACCTGTTAGAATGGCAATTATCAAAAAGACAAGAGATAAGTGTTGGTAAAGATGTGGAGAAAAGGGTACCCTTGTACACTGTTGCTTGGAATGTAAATTGGTACAACCACTGTAGAAAACAGTATGGAGGTTCTCAAAAAATTAAAAATAGAGCTACCATATGATCTAGCAATCCCACTTCTAGGTGTATATCTGAAGGAAATGAAATCACTGTCTCAAAGTAATCTCTGACTCCTTGTTCACTGCAGCATTATTTACAATAGCCAAGACATGGAAACAACCTGTGTCCATTGACAGATGAATAGATAAAAAAATATAGTACAATGGAATAATATAATTCTGCCCTAAAAAGAAGGAAATTCTTACAGTTTCAATCATATGGATGGAACTTGAGGGCATTAAGGTAACTGAAATAGACAGAGAGAGACAAATACTGCATGATCTCACATGTGAAACCTAAAAAACCGAACGCATAGAAACAGAGTAAATTGGTGGTTGTTGGGGGGATTGGGTGAGGACTGTCAAAGAGTATAAACCTGCAGTTATAAGATGAGTAAGTTCTGGAGATGTAATGTGCAGTCTAGTGACTATATTCTAGTCTATATACATATACTGTATTGTATGCTTGAAAGTTGCCAAGAGAGCAAATTTTAAAAATTGTCACCACAACAATAACAGAAAAATAACTGTGTGAGATAACGGATGTGTTAACTAATCTTATTGTGGTAATTATTTTGCAGTATATAATTATACCAAATCAGCACGTTGTACATCTTAAACTTACACAATGTTATATGTCACTTACATCTTAATAAAGTAGGAGTAAGAAAAGAAGAGCAGGTGAAAGCCTGTCCTTTGCCCTGGACATCACCCCATGCTGTGTGCAAGAGTTGAAGGTGACATGCTCCCTAACTACAGAGAAATGAAAGGTTGCCTACACCAGGGGAAGGCTGGCAGGGAATTCACAACTTGATAATCAGTTAAAACAGTAGCAAGGATTGGTGGGCAACCATCTGAGTTTAAGAATGGCTCAGGAGCTCTTTAGTAGGACAGAGTTTGGAAAGTGACCAGGTGACTTTCCTACCTAGTAGGTCTCTTCTGTGCCAAGCACAGGTCCCTCAGGTGCCACATGGAGCTTGCATTGTCATAGACCTTTGATTCCTGGTTTGTGATATTCTGCTTTAACTGTCCTGGGGTTAAAATGTTTTTTTCCTGATGATATAGCAGTTAACCCCTGTCCCTAGGGCTGGATGTCAATCATTGGGCCTAAGTAATTTGAAATTATCTGCCTATGCATTTATGGACCATTACAAGCTATTGCAAGCTTGTAAGCTATTACAAACTTCTTGCAAAGAAGAGTAAATAAGGATACTATCATTTACTCTTCTTTGCAAGATGGGGAAACTGAGGCATTGATGTCACGTTGTTTTCTGAAAATCACTCTGGTAGTGAGTAGCGAGAGGCTGAGTGGACGTAAGCTCGGGTCTGTATTCCTCCTGAGTTTATTACGTGCCTTTCAGTGTGACCAGACGACTTCCTTCAGAGAAGCTCTATTGTTTAGATCAGTGTTTTTTGGAATGTGGGTCCCTAATGAATAGCAAGGGAATCTCCTGGGAACCTGTCAGGAGTGCAACTTCTCGGGCCCCACCCTAGGCCTGCTGAATCAGAAACTCTGGGGTGGGCCCAGAGTTTGTACCTTAACAAGCCCTCCAGGGCTTTCTAATGCTCAAATTTGAGGACCCCAAGTTTACGCCCTTCTCCCGAGACTGTAATTCTCTCCTTCCTGTGCTTTGTTATCTTTATCTTTTCCCCACATACTAGAATTTTCCATATTCCTTGAAGGCGAATTCAAGTCCTTCCTCCTTCATGGAACTACTCTGCCCCCTCAGCCCACAAGGATCACCTCCACTGATGGCCCTGCATTCCTGGATGGTTTTTCTCTCCTGGGTGAAGGTCCTTTGTCTCTAAGCTATACTGGAGGCTTCTTGCTCTTTGTTACACTTATTTGTAGCCCTTAAAGTTCCTTGTACATAAGAAGGCACAATAAATGCCTTGTGGTGACTGATGGAACATTGAGTCTAAATATTTTATTTCTGACTATCCATCATTTTACGTGCCTATGTGTAACATAAAAGGGGAAGGATTCTTCTGGTAACAAAGGGGAAATCTGTTTTTATTTTGTTATATTGCTTCTTGTTCCAGAAAGGATTTAAGAAGGCTTAAAATGGAACAAAATAATATATGTTAAAAATAAGAAAGAAAAAAAAGGCAAAACAAGGTTAGGGACATAAAATGGATCCAGGAGTGAAACCAATACAAAAAAAGCTGTTACATAGTACAATACATTCACTACAGAACTACCAAATATGGGCCCTTAGCTTTCTTGTCAGGGTTTTGGAAAATAAGGGCTTTTAAGCCCCAAACAGAAATCTGAATAGACTTGCCTTTCACGAAGTCACATAAACTCCAAAGTTATTTCTTAGTTCCTTTCCCTGCTTTTGGGTTGGACAAACAGCTGCAGGATGTCCAGAAGCCATCTTGGACCTTTTTGAAAGAAGATTCCAGAACGTGATGGTCCTCATTACTGTAGATGGCAAAGTGGTAATTATTGTGAATAAAGACACCCTCTCTACCTCTTAGGGGCTGGGAACCGTCCCAAGGGAAGTAACTGGATGGAGGAAGAGGGCCGTGGCCTCCGTGGAACTCCCACAGAACAGAGAGACGTGGCCTCTGTCTTGTATATTGTTTCCATTGTCAGCAAAAGCATCTAGTAAAGTGAGTGGGTACCTGTATGCTTTTTGGATTACAGTGACAGAGACTCAACTGAACTAGCTGTGGCACAAAGTGGGGCTCAATATAAGGATAACGGAGTGTTTCAGGGAATGTCAAAGGCCTCAGGAATGGACAGGCATCCGAACATGGGAGCCGTAGGGGGGGCTTTTATTTGGCCCTGTCATCTTTGCTTCTCACTTCATGGCTGTTTCTTGTCTCAGAAGACTGGCTTTCTCAACTCCTCAGGCCACAAGACGGGGGACGGTGGCCACCTTAGTAACCATGCGACAAGTTCTAGTCACCGGAAGGACCTGGAAATTGCTCTTGATCCCAACTCCAGTTTCCTCCGGAAGGGACCCTGGATCAAATGCCCACTCCTGGTCCAATAGATAGAAATAGATAGGAACACTCTGCCCAGTAATCTGTAAACTGGAAGCTTAACTCCTAGAGAGGTTCTAGGTCCTGAACTTAAATCAGGACAGCACCTCCTAGTTCTACTAGAAGTGTACGGCTATTTTCCCTCACTTCACTCATATTATTCTTACCATACTTCTCTAGGGGTAAGGAGCCTGGAGTTCTAGCTCAACTGTATATATGAAATGAAAGCCCAGAGAGTCTAAGTGACTTTTCCACAGGCACACAGCTGTTTACCAGCAAGAATGAACTACGAGTCAGAAAACCATTTTGGACTTGTCTCTACCACTCACTGGTTTGTCATTTGGTCAAATCTCACCCATCTTCACTTCCCTTGTCTATGAAATGGATTAATTATTCCATCTGAAGCCAGCATGCAGAGTGATTGCAAGAGTCAAATGAGTGGTTCTTGAATCTGATGGATCATTAGAATCACACAGGAATCTTTAAAATATATAGATCCCGGGACTCTAGCCCTGGATATTCTGATTCAGTAGATCTGCAGTAGCACCCACGAATGTGTTCTTATAAAAGTCTCCGGGAAATTGTGATGATCAGCCTGGATTTGTTCATCCTAAAACAGCATGAGAAAATGGTCCATAATTTGCACAGCCTGGTGGGAAATACATTATGACCCAAGGGACAGAGTCAGAACAATCTCTTCTGCATAATGTCCTGGACTAGGCAGAAACTGCTTTCTCCTCCAAGATCATTTAGGGGGATTATCTAAGGGATAGTGGGGGAGAACAGCCGCCCATTCTAGGCCATGAATTTGAATGTGTGTGTGTGAGTCTGTGTGTGCATGTGTCAGTGTGTAAATGTGTGCATAAGTATATGTGAGTGTGTGAAAGTGTATGTGTACCTGTGTGAGTGTGCATGTGTGTATAAGCAAGTTTATGTAAACGTAAATGTGTAACTGTGAATTTGTGTAGCATGAGTGTTTGCATGTGTGTTTCTGTATATGTGAATGAGTATGTGTGTTTAAGTGTGTGCATCTAGGTGAGTGTGTGTATAGGGAGTGGGCAACAGCACGTTGCAGGACGCACTTCTGTCCAAGGCTGAAGAAGCTTGCTGGGTTTAAAGAGACAAAGTATTGTGATACTGGTGGTGCCCCTACTGTACACCAGGCATTTTAGACTTACTGCATGTAATTTCTCAAACAACCATGTGGTGTGGGTATTATGATCTCCATCTTATAGAACAAGAAGTTGAAACAGAGTTTTCTTTTGTCTGAAGTCAGACAGATAGATAGGAGGTGGTGGAGCTGGGATTCAAATTGAGTTCATAGTTTTTGATTTGGAGAACTTTTGAGTGACAAAGCTTTTTGAGTGACAAAGCTTCTGACGGTATCTGAATGGCCAGAGACTGTTAATAGGAAAGACATAACATCACCACTTGGATCACTAAACAAAGGATTCGCTTCTTTTTGCTCTCACTTGATTTGCCTTTGCCTTGGTCTAATGTTGGCTGTCTTGGATACTAAATAATAATGGGGTATTGTCAAATCAGGCTGATATTTTAGCCTGACTAATGATAGGAGTAGTAGTAGCAGCAGTAAAAGCTGTATTATCATGGTATCTGCAGTTTCCTGCTGACACTAATTTATGGATGAGGCACCATATTGGAAGACTATCACCGTAACTGACAGCAACTCTACAGGGCAGCTATCACAATCCCATTTTACAGATGAAACTGAGGCTCAGGGCTAAGTAGCCTAAGACCAGGAGTTTCTCAAGCACCAGAGGGAGGATTCATTAGAACCCAGGTCTGTTTGGCTCTCGGTGTTAGGCAGAGCTGCCTCTGTCTTCTTTCCACAGCTTCCACTTCTCCCTTGATGATGGGTCCCAACTGATTGTATTTCCATCTGCTTTTCTCTGCCTCAACAAGACTCTTCCTTTCTTCCCTGCCTGGCATTTTTGTTCCTTAATTCAGAAAAGGAAAGAGACATCAACTGTACTTGTGTGGGCCCCTTTAGAAGCAGAGAGTTTCAAAATTAATGTCTCTTGGAGTTAGTCAAGGAAGTAATTACCACCGGGGCACAGAGGGTACCCTCAGCCTCCAACGTCTGGCTCCAGGAAAGTCGACTGTTCATTATTAGCACATGATTAAGTAGTTTATCATGTGAAGGTAGTGCTTGTGGAGGGTATGCACTTACTTGTATTTATTTGAGGACTGCTTTTGTTCTTTTTTTCTCACAAAGTCTAGGAAGGTGGGTGAGGGGCTGACCGCACAGACAGGTGCAGGAGGGAGGTCTCAGGTCTGCATGGGGTCAAGTGCAGGAGCAATAGGGGTAGAAGGATGGTATCATTTATTGAGAACTGTGAATGGGGAGGTAGTTTCATCCTCATTTTTGTCCAGTGAGAGCTTAAGATCAGAAAGATGACATTATTTGCCTAAGGTTGTATAGGAGCAAGAAAGGGAGAACGTTTTGCTTCAGTCTGACCTCAAATTCAAACTCTTACACCTTAAAGCTATTGGCAGGACACTGAGGGAAACATCAAGACCTGGGAGTAATCAGAGCAGCATTGAAACTGAGGTGGTACCAGAAGAGGAGGGGTCCAAAGATTGACCAAAGAAAAAAGATAAATGTGGCAGGTGGTATTCCTAATGATGGCCAGGCTATGCTATATCTGTCTCACCTCACTTACTCTGTTTACAGTGTAATGCTGAACTTCACCCTCAAGAGGTAGAGTCTATTTTCCTCCCTTCGAGCCCTGGCTCACTCACTCTTGGAACATGCACCTTGGAAGCCCTTAGCCAACAGGTAAAAAGTCTGACTATGCTGAAGCTGCCTAGCTGGAGAGACCTCATGGATAGAACACATAGAGATAAAAATTCTAGAAAAGCTCCGGCCGTCCAGCCCCCAGCTGTGTCAGTCTCCCCAGCCCAGACACCAGGCATGGGAGCAAGTGAGCTTTCAGAAGATGATTCTAGCTCCCACCTTGAAACTGCCCCACCGGCTGCAAAGGAAAATGGAGAAACGGACTCACATCTTCCCTGCTGAGTCCTGCCCAATTTGCAGATTTGTGAGCAAAATAAATGTTGTCATTGTTTAAGCCACTACATATGGAGACAATTTATTAGTACCAAGTCATGGTAATTGCTGAAGCAGCACTTGGTGAAGCAGATATTTCAGGATGGAAGTCTTTGAGATCTGAATCTCTATCTGGCTATCTCTTTTAGGCTGGCTCAAGCACAAAGTCTTACATGAGCCAAGGAGGCCACTTGATTTCTGATATTCTTCTGAGGAGCATGCACGAAATAGCTGTCTTCATATGACCCCATGTGTGTCCTAGCAGTGTGTGGTTTTAGGCTTGCACACATGAAATATCACTGTCAACACAAGACAATGCATTCCGAGGGCAGATTCAGAGAAGCTGAGTTGGCCTTGGGCTGGGACACTCGGGGAAGCCTGCCAGAGCAGGCTTCGAGATTCAAGCTAAGTCCTGAAGGATTTTGTGTGGTACAGGATCAACAGGGCATCCCAGCCAAGAAGCCAATCCGGACAAAGGCATGGGATGGGCAAGCTTATGGTAACCTTGTGATCTGAAGGACCAACCTGGTCAGAGTGAAGGGTCCAAATCTGGGGAAAGGCCGGGGCAGACTTGGAGGATTAACCTGCCTGAGAGGATTCCAGAGAAGGGCACTGAGAGCTGGGCCTCCAGGAAAAGGGAAAGCGCAAGGTCTCCTGAAGAAGGAATATGAATTCTGTTACATTCAGTCATTCATTCAACAAACGCCCCCCTAGGATTACCAGGTTCCCATAGACTGCTCTGGAATAATGGCAGATACCCTTCTATTTCTTTTTTTTTAAATCTGTATTTTAATCGCTACTCTTTTTTTTAAAAAAATTTATTTATTTAATTATTTTTGGCTGTGTTGGGTCTTCGTTTCTGTGCGAGGGCTTTCTCTAGTTGCGGAGAGCGGGGGCCAATCTTCATCAAGGTGCGTGGGCCTCTCACCATCACAGCCTCTCTTGTTGCGGAGCACAGGCTCCAGACGCGCAGGCTCAGTAGTTGTGGCTCACGGACCCAGTTGCTGCGCGGCATGTGGGATCTTCCCAGACCAGGGCTCGAACCCGTGCCCCCTGCATTGGCAGGCAGATTCTCAACCACTGCGCCACCAGGGAAGCCCCAGATACCCTTCTATTTCTGGACATAGTAGTCAGCAGAGCAGGCAAGGAAAGGTCTGAGGCTATTGTAACTTCTCTACTTAGGCTCTAGAGGGCACCCTTTCCAGTGTCTTCCAGCCTCTTGCTCTCAAATTAGCACTTCTTCCTCTGGCCCATTTAATCTATCCTACTCCACTGCCTTTAAACACAGATATCAAACCACAGCTAGTATTTCTTTTCTTTTTCTTTTACTTGCTTTCTTCTTGAACAAATGCATCTACTGAATTTACTCTTCAAAATAGCTTCCTTAGCTCCCTTTAGTCCAGCACCAACCATCAAGCTTTCCTATCGCCTACATATTTCCCATGGCGATGGTGATCTTCAATGACGTTCCTTCTCTCTGCTGCATTTGAGGATGCCAGCCACGTTCTCTGAATCGGCACCTTTCCCAATCGTCTTTCTACATCGTTGCCTACCGCAGTCTCCTCTTGTGCTTGCCACTGTCTCTCGTGCTTCTGCTTTGTTCTCTTCCTGAATACGAGTGTTTTCCAAGGTTGTTAGACGGTGATCTCTGCTTTCCCTTAGGCTTTCTCCATCCCCGGGTCCATTTAACTATCACTTCTAAGTGAACAGTTCAATGTTCATGACGGTAGCAACTGCCGTACTCCCCAAGTACTGAGCACTAGCTTGGGCTGGCTACCATGCTAAGTACTTTATGCCCTGTGAGATTGTTGGTAGCATCATTTAACAAGTAAGCGAACTGAGGTTCATGGGGGTTAAATAACTGGTTAATCAGAACCTGGCTTTGCCTGACTTTGAAGCCAGTGTTCTTAATCCTTGAATTGGATTGAGTCTTTTATGCTCTCCTGCGCACCCATATATCAACGGTCACTGGATAGTTTCACCTGGCTGGTTTTCTGTCATTTCTAGCTTTTTTGTTCAAAATCTCAAAATTCTCTTTTTCAGAACTGCCTCAGTTCTCAAGACCAGAACTGCCTCTAAATGTCTTAAACATTTTTGTTAACTATTCTTCTATCGCCCCCACCCCCCCACCCCCCAAATAGAAAATACACGATCAGGACAAATAGGTCAGTTTGAGGACCTATGATCACCGTGGGTGTGGGCACCAATCTGCCCCTCAGGAATGGAAACCATTACATGAGTTTGTGAGTTAGAACACAGGCTGCCAGCAGCAGAGGACAATTTTTGCCTCTGCAACTTTGAGGATGTACATTCATTTGTTGAAAAGAGAGTAGAAGATTGCAGTGTGCAGTTTACAAACACGATTATGGACTTCTCTGATGGACACTCTCAACAATCCCAGGCACCCTCCTCTTCCTGTTCTCACAGCTGACCCAGGAAGAGTAGCCCCTCAGTCCTGGACTATTGATGGTGGGATGTCTGAACTGTGGGCAACCTTAGCAGTTATTTTAGGCTAATTGCCTTCTTTTACAGATGAGGAAATGGGGATTCAAAAGGTGAGGCATCACCTCCTCCATGAGGTCTACCCTGATCACTCTACTAAAAATAGCTAAAGATTTCCCTTTGCCCACATTCCAGACTCGCCTCACTCTGTCCTGCTTTCCTTTTCCTAAGGCTAGCATGACCCTGCACCCACATTTGCCCAGTACACTTGGGGTTCATAGCTGCTGTTTCAGTATAATTATTAACAGTGCCTCCTTTCACTGTCAAGTACACCAGTTTGGAGGATAAATTATCTGGTGACCCTATCCAGAGGTCCAAACAGCTATCCCTCTCCTCCCTGGAACACTTCCTTCCATATTGGCTTCCCAACCACAGACAGAACCATCCTTTCTTGACAGAAGTCAAATTATTCCATCCCTCTGCCCAAAGTGCTCCATCTCTTCTTCCAGACAATGTGATCCAGACTCCTTAACACCTTCTAACACACCATATCATTTACTTGTTTAGTGTTTCTCATTGACTGTGTGACCCTCCCCCCTAGAACGGAAGGTCCGCTTGGACAGGGATCTTTGGTTAATTGCTGTGTCCCCCATAATTAGAATAGTGAAACCATATAGAAATAAAACTGATAAGCAGGCTTCTGCTCTCCTCCCTTCTCTCGCCCCAACTCTCCCCAACACTGGGGCATGGTGGGCTGGGAGGTGAAATGAAGTAAATGGAGTTTGGTCAAGTACAAATCCTGTGCTTGAAAAGTTCCAGAGGGTGAAGGGCAGGGTGAGATGTGTGACTCCCAGCTCTGCAAAGTCCCCTTATTTCCCAGCTCTGTGAGAGACTCAAAGGAAGTCAGGGATGCAGGGACAGAAAGATCAACCTTCTAGGAAAACTATAATTCTTGCTCATTTTGCTCTTGCCCGCCGGCTTCCCACAGTTTCCTTGACCATACTTGACCTTGCACTTACTCTCCAATTTCACAATTATACTTAATTCCCCAAGTTCGCTGTGATGTAGGGTCATCAGTTCATTGTAACAATTTAAAAAATCTGCTTTAAAATTATCTTAAGCCTGAAGACGACTGTCATTTATTAAAGTGGCTTATCTTTTTCTTTTTTTTTTAAGGAAGAATGAGCAAGAGTGACTTCTCGCTTCCCCTGCTCCCCTGACTGTCTCCAGAAGGCTGCAATCTGTCCCAAATGGGAGGAAGGGTTATGTTTGCCAGAAACATGGGTTTTTTTTTGCCTTTATTCCATCCTGCAGCTCACATGCAGGAGCGGTGGCGGATTACCAGTGGTGTCGCAGGCTTGTCGACCCACAGCTGCCAGATCATACTTTTTCATTTAGAGGCAAATCATGGAAAGAATCAGAAAGGCTTATATTGTCAGAGGTAGCAGGAAGGCAGTAAACACATGTCTTATTAAACAGCCTCTGTGGAACCTCCAGGTTCAGGCCGATTTCCCGGTCGAGGAGATGGAAAGAAAATCCCTGGCATTTTCCGCAAGACCCTGGAGACAAGGAGGCTCTGTTTTCTGTCTGTGCTCTTGCCCAGCATGGCCACGGAGTTGGCATTACTGACACGTGTATGGCTCCTGTGCAGCCCAGGCCTTCCCACGTTTCTAGAGGTTCCCAGTGGGGGAATGGAGGCTGCTGCAAACAGGGTGATCGGAGGCCTTAAGGAGAGAACCCCAGGCACCAGGCACCGGGCACTGTTTCCAGCTGGAGGGACAAATGGAGTCTGGACATCACAGCAGCTGCCGAACAGCTTCTGCAAAGAATAAGGCAAGGGAAGGGTGGGGGAAGAGGTTCTTTCTCAAGCTGGGTGTGTTACTACTTATTACCTAAATACCATGTGTGTTCTCAGCCCTGTGCTTCTTCTAGAAAGTCCTTTTCTGCCCTCTTCTGATTCTTTCCTTCATGGTCCAGATCAAAGCCCACCTTGTCCTGGGACACAAAGGCCTCTCCTTTACTGCTCCTGCTTATACAGCTTATTTGTCATTGACAATAGGTGGCATTGGATTCTGACCTGTGGGAAAAAAATGCACAACCTAGAAGTTGAGAATTATGTTTTATTTGGCTGACAAAACTGAGGACTTAAGCCTGGGACACAGCATCCCAGATAACACTGAGAGACTGCTCCGAGGAGGCAAGGGGGGGGTGTGCCACTATTGAGACTACAATAAAAAAGAAAAAAAAAAAAAAGAGACAACAGGAGTTTTTGCAACAAAGACTAGGTAGTCTGAATATCAAAAGATTACTGTTAATTAAAGAAAACCAGATATCTCAAATTAAGGAACTTAATGCTTTTCTATGCATGGGAAGATTCAAGAGTCTGGGCTCATTGAAATTATTCCTTTGATATGCATCTTAACCATCTGGGGCCAGTATCCTGGTTTTCTCCATCCTGAATCCACTCAGGTGCACATTTGGGGGTGACTGCAGTGGCTGAGGGTTTGTCTCCATCCTGAGTTCCCCCAGGACTCACCGTCGAGCATCTGTAATGTGATGGCCTGATGGCTGCAACATCCTTTGTCTACTGATATGGCAGGCAACATTTTTCATTCACACCTGGAAGAGGATGTGGAGACAATTTTGGTCAGCCTCTTCTTTTACAGAGATGAGGATCAAGAGCCAGACATAAAATATCGTGTTCAAATTTACACAGCTGGATAGTGGCAGAATAAGGAGTACCACGTAGGGTTTCCGTCTCCCAGGAAGTTTTCCTTTGTTAGGCCATCCTGAGCAGTGCTAAAAGTGCTGAAGTTTTTGAATGATTCGGGCTCATTATGGACAGAGAGTACCCTGTGTGCCTAGCTGTGTGTGGCTGTCTGGGTCACATTAAATTTTTTTACCTTTTCTGTGTATTAAAGTACTGTATTTTGTGCCTGTATCTTTCTTTATTTCATCAACTGTTGTAGGCCTTGTGATAACTACCCATCATTCATGTAACTACACAAATATTGAACACCTATTATATGTGAAGAAGGTACTAAGTGGTAAGGACACTACAATAAAAAAGAAAAAAAAAAGAGACAAAATTCCTGCCTTCTTAGAGTTTAATAAATGGAAACATAGAGCTGTGACAAATGCTAGGAAAGAGGATTATGGATTGCTGATTGCAGGTGCATGAAGGGGACTCAACTGGTAGGGGCTCAGGAAAGACTTCTTTCAGGAAGTGATATCTGAATTGAGATCTGCAGGATGAAAAGGTGAGGAGGAAAGGTAGCAACTGCTAACAAGGAAGAGGAATGGAGAGAAAGCCAGAGAGGCTAGAGCATGGAGAGTGAGGGGGTGAATGTCTGCAGGGGCAGGAAGGGCCAGGCCATGTTAGGTCTTGTAGGTCATTTAAAAAACTGTGGTACTTTTAAGTTTTAAATGAATTGTTTTGACACAGGAGACGTGAGTCTGGGGACATATCAGACTTGAATTTTGAAACTATTTCTCTGCTTGTAGTGTGGAAGTTTGATCAGAACAAGGCAGGTGTGCCTGCATTCAGGCAGTCTAGACTTGAGTGCTCGTGGTGGAGATGGAGAGAAGTGGGGGGTTTCTCTTAAGAAATCTTTAAGGGTTAAAATTGACAGGAACTAGTGATGGTTTAAGTGTAGAGTGTAAAGAAATGTCAAGAATGACTCTTAGGTTCTGACTTTTGGAACTCAATAAATGGTTCCCTGAAATGGGGAGCTGTGGAAAGAACCAGGTTTCTGGGGAGAAGATCACTGATTTGACTTTAGAAATGTTGAGTTCGAGATGATTGTGAGCTATTCAAGATGAGATGTCAAGGAAGCATGTGAATGTATGGTCTGAAACTTTAAGGAGACATTATACCTAGAGACATAAATTTGGGGGTCAAAAGCATTTAGATGGTATTGAAAGCATTGCTAAGGTAATATAGCCTATGAAGAAATTATAAAGGGAGATTAGATGACCCTGCACAGAGCTTCTGCCTTCCAGGTAGAGGAGGATACAATGAAACAGGAAGAGGTGCCAGAGACATAGGAGAACCAGGAGAGGATGGAGTATGGAGCCAAGTGAAAGGGTGCCACAAACCATATTCCCACCTATTCCCACCATCAACTTGATTGAATCTATCCCCAAATATTCTGCCTTTAGTCCTGTTATAACAGATTAACTCTCCGCCTCCTAGCTAAGACTAGCTCCTCCCCTTGTGCCTTGTACCCCATCCCCTGTCCGCTCTTGCTCCTGAAGCTGCTATTGGCCCCATCATTGTTTTCCCTAACCATGGTATCATTTCCATAAGCATACAAGCATGATGCAATCATTCCCATTATTAAAAGCAATAATAATGGCCCACACTCCCTTCCAGATACCCCCATCCTTACATTTCTTTTCCCGAAATAAATATTTGATAGAGTTAGAGTCTTGTTGTATGTTCTTCACCTTCTTTACTTTACCTCCTTTAGTCTTTTTTGAGCCTACTCCAATGAGTTTTATCTCTACTACTCCACTGAAACTGCTCTTGTCTAAGTGACTCGTGACTTCCACACTGGCAAATCCCAATAAATTCTCAGTTCTCGTCTTATTTGATTTGTCCTTCTGAAACACTTTCTTTGCTTGGCTCTGTAACTCACCTCTCTTTTGGTTCTCTTCCCAGTCTAACAAGCTGCTTCTTTTCAGTCTCCTTCTCATCTTCCTGGTGTCTAAATGTTGGAGTGCCCAAAGGCTCGGTCCTCAAAACCTTTCTTTTTCTCTAGTTACATTCATTCCTGAAATCATCTCACTTAGTCCCATGGCTTTAAATACCATCTAAACACTGATAACTCATGTAATATTATATCCAGTCCAGGGTTTTATAAACTCCAGATTTTAAATCGATTTGATAAATGATTTGCCTACTTGATAAAATGACTTGTCCAAAATTGATTTCACCACCCCTCAGCAAATCTGCTTCAACTGCAACCTTCCCCATCTCAGTAAATGGCATTTTCAGTTTTTTCAGCTTTTAGACCAAAAAACGTAAGCAATGCTTGACTCCTTCTTCTGTTTCTCCCATATTCCACCTACTCTACCAGCAAATTTTGTTGACCCTTCCTTTGAAATATATCACATAATCTGATCGCTTCTCATTATATTCTCTTTACCTTGGTCCAAAGAGTTATCTTCTCCTCTCTGGAATGTTCGCTTCCATATTGGTTCCCTGACAGCAGACAGAAAAATCCTTTCTAAACAGAAGTCAAATTATGTCATTCCTCTGCCCAAACTGCTCCATCTTTTCTGCCATAGAGAGTAATCCAGGCTGCTTACCGCGTCGCCCCAGACTCTATACAATCTGGCCCCCACTAACTCTCTGACCTCATCTCTCCCACTGCCCCCCATGTCAACCACATGCCAGCCACACCTGTCTCCTTGTTCCTTGTTCTTCTTAGAACACAAATGTCCCAGCCTCAGGATCTTTGTACTCGATAATTCCTCTACCGAGAACTTTCTTTCCCAAACATCTGAGGAGCGGGGTCTCTCAATTCCTTTAGGTTTCTGTTCACATGTTTTGTAGAAGATAACATTACAGCCTTCTAATCTGGGCACTCTCTAGCTCTTTTATCTTACCTTCTTATATTTCTTTCATGCTCATTACTCCTGACATATTATACATTTATTTGCTTTGTTCATGGAATATCTTCCCCTACCCTCATATAACTGAAATACTGGAGGTCAGAGATTTTGTCTATTTTGTACTCTGATATATGTCGAGGGCATCTAGTAAGTGATGATTAATTATTATTTGAATAATTAAATGAAATTATTTGCAGGAGGACAAGTAATTTGGTTTATAAAAATCAATCATTAGAATTAACTACATGGATGTCACTGGAGTCTTTAGTCAGAGCTATTTCTGTTGAATCAGTTAAGAGTGAGTGAGTGGTGAGAAAATAAGAATAGAAAATACTTTCAAGGAGCTTGACTTTGAAGGATAAAACAGGGTGATATTAGAGTAGAATGTGAAGCCAAAGTTAGCTTATTTTTAAAGATGGATTAGACCTGAGGATGTTTAAATGTTTATCTCTGAGAAGATTCACTTTAGAGTAAGATGTCAATTATACCTGAATGGGATAAATAGCCATCAGTGAGATGTTCCTGAGAAGAAGGGTAGGTCTACTATCTAAATACAGATGGAGGTTCTGGTCTTTGAGAGGAGAAGGGGTACTGATGGAGTTGGGGTGGAAGTGCCTGTCTCAAGGATTCTTCTTCTAAGAGTAGATGTCAGTGTCATCTGAGGGTGAGTGGGTAGGTGGGGTGAAGCGGTAAGGGTAGGGGTCTGAGGAAACTGGAGAATGTACATAATAGTCATCCAGGAGAGTGGGAGCATGAGTTCACCAGGGCAGAGTAGCTGGATTGTCAGACAAGGGGAGGGTCCATTTGAAGTTTGTGATCATGAATTTATAAAAACGTTAATCTAGTCTGGTATTTCTGGCATCATTCAACTGTTCTGGTAACGGTGTGCAAACAGTGGAGATAAAGGGATGATGGGGGAGATGATCATCTGGGATGAGGAGGTCAAGAAGTTGAGACATTTGGGTGATATGTCATTTATACACATAGTGAAGTCATCCAGGGTCATGTCAGGACTTGTATGGAGAGAGACACAGAGCTGGTAGACTAGCTAAACTAGACTGCAATGGATGATCTGGGCTTGAAGTTGTCTAGAATGATGCCTTGGATATAATTTCTCCTGAACCAGCAAAGGACATATGTGAAATTGAGGGTATAAACGAGAGGCTGGGGATTCTTGATGTCTTCCTAATTCTTCACGGAGTTATGGTGAAAGCATAGCAGCCTCACAACCTGATCAGAGCGAGGATCTACCTGGCCAGAATTCAGATTTCTCTGCCTTTTATATTGTCACCTTTTATTGTCATTCTTCTGCTTTCTGTGTCTCGTCAGGTCTTAGCAAGCCTGTAGATAACAGGTGAAGACATGGAAATGGAGCATATAAGCAAATGTCTTATTTTTCAAAGGAGGAGGCTTAATTGTTTGGAAAGGCAATGGGGAGAAGAGGGGACTGTTACACCTGGGATGTGAGAGAAACAATATCCACCCAGACAAGAAAAAGTCCTACCTTCAGTAAAAGCCAGGTTACAGTGAATATGAATATGTAGGGATTTCTCTGGGAAGTTGTTGAGGAGCTGGAGAATCAGCTGTGTACATAACGAGTTGTGTTGGAGAGTCTAAGGGTTCCAGAATCAGACTGCTTGGTTCAAATCTCTATTCAGTCATTTGGTACATGTGTGACCTCAGGCACTTCATTTAACAATTCTTTTTTTTATTGCCTTAATAGAGACAACAACAATAATAATACCTAACATTTCAGAAGTACATTAAGAGAAAATAATGTGAGCAAAGAAACCTGTATATTGTTTATTCTACTATATGTTATGTTCCCCTGATGTCTGCATAACCATTACGACAAGTTTAATTCTTATTCCAACAAAAGATCATTTAACTACTTTGGTGGTCGTTCTTGAGGGCACAGTGAGAGGGTCTGGAAAGTAAGGGAGGAGTGGAGAGCTGGATGAAGTCAAGGAGGTCCTGGGCATTGCTGGGGATGATGATAGAGAAGAGGGGTGGCCGAGTGGGGTTACACTCCAACCAGTGACTGATGGAAAGACTGATATGTGGCCTTGTGCAAATGGTCTCAACCATCTTTTTAAGAAGGATGGTCACTGGGTCTGATGGCTAGAGGATTTAGTGTACAAGTCCTCAGATTGTATCTATTCTCGCAGCTCTCGTCTAAATGTATAGGACAGTCAGAGAAAGCAGATGCATGAGTCAAGGGAGATAGACATAATGATAAAAAGTCGTGATGATTGAGAAGAAGGAAATCAGGGATTGATTTTATGCTTTTTTTTTAACGCAAGACCATGCTCAAAACAGCTATAAAAACAAAGATATGGTCCTTTTACAACCATCTTGATTAAAAAGGTTACTTTTGCTAGAATTTGTCACAAAGCGTTACATATGTCACTCAAAATTTTAAAGTACAGTTATGTCAAACTCTTCTATTTTTCTCCTTACCAGTGAGAGAAAAATCTCAATTTATTGCTTTGCAATATGAGACTGTGATATTTAATTTCACAGCAAATGGATTTTCTATTTTCAGATAATATTCTAGTTATTTTATAGAGATTTTCCTACTAAAGACCATGTTGCAATGTGTTTTCCACAGTAGTAATGAAATGTGCTTCTTAAACTGAGTCCACATGTGGGAAGGAGTTACATAGAGGAATGAGGTCTCCCTGCTTTGCATAATAGGTATTGAGACTGCCTTTCAGAATACACAGATTTTCTGGTTCAGCAACTTTGCTATTTTACTGGACATTGGTCAAAACTATGGCACTCACAAAAGGAAAGATCTATGCACACCAAAGATTGGTTCATTGAAATACTATTTACCAGAATTGTTAGCATCTTCGCACATCTACAAAGTAAATATAGTAACTATAATAGTAAAAATAATTGACATTTGTACCAACTTTTGAAGTTTTCCAGTGCTGTTATATGTATTGTATCTTATTTGATGTTTGGAAAACCTTATGAGTTAGGTGGGATTATCTTCTTAGTTTTAGAGCAATCTGAGTTATCTACTTCAGATGACTTGCACTGTCATATTGCTAATGAGTAGTAGGATGGGAATTCCAACTCAACTTCTTTTTTGTTATATAGTTTCTTTTGAAATATTAATAGAGATTAATTGGGTATAATTTTATCATTAAGATTAAATGTAATATTTTTGAAATTACTTTGATATGATGGTACGGATAATGTGTTAAACCAAAATATTTAATTATCCATTCTCTACTCTGACAAGTAACAGAACATTTGCTCTGTTATTACATGTGAATTCAAGTCAGATTTGTGACAGAAAAGTCCCTAACATGTCAGACTTTCTTGGGCAAGCAATTGGCCTTTGGATATTTCCTTTTGCCCAAGTGCTGGGGCAAAAAACCAAACAACAAAACAACAGCAACAAAACCAAGAGGATCTGGCAGCTTGTAGAAATTATTTATCTGAGGCAGAGCAGTTACCCAAGCATATTAAGTGAATCAGTGTTCTCATTAACATTTGGGGACAGGTTCAATATGCTTGTTGGGCCAACAAGGACCTTTGTTTCATTCATAGTTAGAGGAATAAAGACACTAACACCCAGCTGCCTTCAGCAAAATTCTTAATAAAACATAATTTGGTCATTTAAAAGGATAAATTAGGTGAATTTACAAAATATAACAATACTCAAACACACACACACACCACACACGCACACGCATTCTAATACCTTCCTGTACAAACTCCTGTACATCACCCTTTACAACACACAAAATTCTGCCCAACAAATCTATCTTCAGTATATATAATAGAGTACTATTAGCTCCCATGTAAAAACAGACATACCTAGACTCAGACACACAGGTGTATAAACCTCCATAACACACCCATATTTTAAACACATTCACTGCCATACCTAATTCCTAGTGTCATTCACATGCACCAGTTAATGTTGGATTGCAATTCTCGGGATATGTACCCTAACAATTCCCACACATGTAGCACAAACACCCTCACACGCAAAACATTCAATGATTAATACAAACAGCAGAAATGCTGTTCCTGTTTCCCTCCCCCATACACTGATATAGCAGCGTTTTTAACTCCTGTGTCTGTGAAATTGTCCTCTGCCTAGAAGATGCTGATGCTTGTTAATGCATTTCATGCAGCTAATTTTCTATTTGCAAGCACAAATCTCACTTGATCCCTGCTAATCGAGAGGATGCTGTTATCAGGTAAGAAGGAAAAAAAAAGTATAACTAAATGTCTCCTCCATTTTTCATTCATGACGTTAGTCCATGTTCCTAAGTAAATAGACTAGTGGAGGAGTTTAGCAGAGTCTTGAAGGAGAATGGGGACACCAAAAGGCTTGTTTGTTCTCTGTGTTGTGCACCAGGAAGAAAACACTATTTTAGCAAAGTTCTTTTTTCAAAATTAGTTTCTGATAATTTCCGAAGAAGGTATGTAACATATATGTAAATTATGAGTATAGCAATAATGCACCATCCAGCTTAAATTCCATAGCATAACCAATACTAATTCTTTGTTTACTCAGTCCATTTCTTTCTTTTTTTTTTTATTGTAGTATAATTGCTTTACAATGTCATGTTAGTTTCTGCTGTACACGAAGGGTGAATCAACTATATGTATACATACATGCCCTCCCTCTTGGACCTCCCTCCCACCCCCCACATCCTGCCCATCTAGGTCATCACAGAGCACCGAGCTGAGCTCCCTGTGCTATACAGCAGGTTCCCACTAGCTGTTTATTTTACACATGGTAGTGTATTTATGTCAAACCTAATATCCCAATTCATCCCACCCTCCCCTCCCCCCACTGTGTCCACACATCTCTACGTCTGCATCTTTCTTTAAAAACTCCTTTGATAGAAGAACTTCAGAACACTTTAACTCTGATCACACACCCACTCCTAATTTGTAATTTCTGTCCAGTATTCTATTTCTGTCCTTTAAGTCCCCACATTTGATATTATTGTTATTTTTAATATTTTATAAGATAATGTTGGATTAGATTTATACGTGTTAACAATTTTATTGCTTATTTTTTTCTTATCTCTATGATCACTTTTTAATTTTAATTTTTATTAAAATATAGTTGATTTACAGTGTTGTGTTAGTTTCACATATACAGCAAAGTGATTCAGATATATATATATATATATATATGTTCTTTTTTAGATTTTTTTCCATTATAGGTTATTACAAGATACTGAGTATAGTTCCCTGTGTTATACAGTAGGTCCTTGTTGGTTACCTGTTTTATATATAGTAGTGTATATATTTTAATCCCAAACTCCTAATTTATCCTCCCCACTTTCCTCTTTGGTAACCATTTGTTTTCTATGTCTGTGAGTCTAGTTCTGTTTTGTAAATAAGTTCATTTGTATCTTTTTTCTTTTTTTTTAGATTCCACGTATAAGCACTATCATATGGTATTTGTCTTTCTCTTTCTGACTTCACTTATCATGATAATCTCTAGGTCCATCCATGTTGCTGCAAATGGCATAATTTCATTCTTTTTTATGGCTGAGTAGTAGTCTATTGTATATATTTACACCACATCCTCTTTATCCATTCATCTGTCGATGGACACTTAGGTTGCTCCCAGGTCTTAGCTATTGTAAATAGTGCTTCTATGAACATAGGGGTGTATGCATCTTTTTGAATTATACTTTTGTCTGGATATATGCTCAGGAATGGAATTGCAGGATCATATGGTAACTCTATTTTTAGTTTTTTGAGGAACCTCTATACTGTTCTCCCTAGTGACTGCACCAATTTACATTCTCACCAACAGTGTAGGAGGGTTCCTCTATGATCACTTTATTTATTTATTTAGGAGTTTTTTATTGGAAGTCTGAGTGTGCAATTCTAGGTTTAGTGATTTTCTTTCAGCCCTTTTGAAGATATTATTCCACTGTTTTCTGGCTTCTGTTGTGGTTGAGAAGTTTGCTGACAGCTTTGTATGATCTTTTGTTGATCTATGTGTTGTTTTCACTACAATATATCTAGGTATAGATTTCTTTATTTACCCTGCTTGGGATACATTATATTTCATGTTAATCAATAGTTATCTCTTCAAATATCATCTCTGACCCATTTTCTCTATTCTCCTCTTTTTGGGAATCTGATGAGACAGCTGTAAGACCATCTCATTCTTTTTTCCATATATCTTAACCCCCTGTTCCTACTTCTCATCTCTTTGTGTTGTCTTCTTGGCCAGTTCTGTTACTATACTATTTTACTCTTTGTTATGTATAATCTGATATTTAACCCAAACTTTGATTTTTTTTAAACAAGTTTTTTTTTCCATTATAGAAGCAATTACAAACATGCCTGGTCATTTAAAACATTTTCTTACTTCTTCTTATTTTTATGATTCCAATTTGTATTTCTTTATGTGTTATACTGATAATTGTATGATGGTCTATATTTGGAATTTCAGAGTTCAAAGTCCTTAGAGATCTAATCCTATTTGTTTGTTATTCCTGTTGCATCTCACTCATGATGGTTTGTTTTCTTGTCTGTTTTGTGATATTTGATTGCATTGTATTTGTTTGATTTTAATTTCTGGGAATCCTGTGGGCCTAAATTACAGATGATTTCCTTCAGAGAAGATATGTGTTGGCTTCTGTTGGAGGATTCTCATAATTGTCTTCCTTTGACGGTCTCTTGCTTTGTTGTAAGAGTTTCAGATTCAGTTCCTCCACTTTGCTTCTGTCTCCAGAAATGGTCTCTAGATTTCAGTGTTGCTGTTCACATTTGCTCTTAGGGCAACCCTACCTTTAAATTTGCTGACTACTCCCAGATTCCCTTTCAGCTTTGATGGAAGGGTAAGGACCTTGGAGACTACCATTTCTTCTTGGAGGCCTAGCTATATATTAAAAAAGAATATTTTATGTGCAATGTACTTGTTTTAGTATAATAGTTCTTTGGATTATGTGGTCTGTGACTCTGCTAAAAATGGATTTGCAAACTCTGATTTTAATTGATAATCTGCTTACTCTACTGATATTGAAAATCTCCCAGTAGGATCTCTGCTTATAAAAAGACTTTGAAAAATATTTCAGGGGGTATGACCATGGGAGCTTAGAGACTGATGCCAGAAATAAGCCAGGCAGGCAGACTGAAGAATAAACATGTAGCCAACAAAGATATAATCATCACTGCAGAAGACTGAAAACCGGTTTATGCCTGCAGCAAGGAAAAACAAATGTCCAATTTTTGATGAATGTTGTTTTTCACTTTCATTGTTAGAATATTATTATAAACTCTTTAATTAAAGCTTCTCTGACCTCCCCTAAGACCTACTCTCCTGCCAGCCCCAGCTCCGCCCCAGTACACTCTGTGTCTCTCTGTGCATGCATTAGTAGTCCTAGGATAGTCAGTAAACTCCCTGAGTTCAGGGGGTGTTTCACATGTCTGTCACATCATCCCAGTACTTGGCATAATGCCTGACAAATCAAGGATGCTCAAGCCATATTTGCTGAATGAGTTAACTCTATGTTGAATTGTAACCATTTACATTGTGAGTGCCTAGACTGGGTCTTATTAATCTTTGTATCCTTTCAACATTTAGCACAGTCTTAAGTAAGACAGGCATTGGAAAATATAAATAAGTGAACTAGGTAAATGTTAAGTAAATACGTACTTGAATGTTAATTATTTTAAGTCCTTATGCTTTTATTAAAGTTATCAGTGCCTATAGGTAAGTGAAAACAAAGTTTGCATTCTCATAAGTACATATGACTGTCTCATCCTGCATTTCCTGGTGAAGACTCATACTGAGTCACTCTTTTATGTGCTGACCCTTGTACTTTGTACCACAAATGATTATTTTCCCAAATATACGTGTAAATAGAATTTGGGATTTTAAATTTCCTATTGTTCTTTCTTTTAATCATTATAGATAATGTAAAATGTCATAGCAATTTATTCCTCATTTTTTTACATGTCTGAAGGATTGGAGTGGCTACAGAATGGAGCAAAAAGGAATAATGTGAGATACCTCCTGAGCAATCTTTACTTGCATTAAGTTTTTTTTTTTTAATTTTTATTGGAGTATAGTTGATTTACAATGTTATGTTAGTTTCAGGTATACAGCACAGTGAATCAGTTATACATATACATATATCCACTGTTTTTTAGATTCTTTTCCCATATAGGTCATTACAGAATACTGAGTAGAGTTCCCTGTGGCATACTTGCATTAAGTTTTAAAGGAGACTAACAATATGGTTTATTTGAAGAGGGCATGTTAAGTTAAAAAAAAATATAGACTGAGTTTATAGTCGTTCATTTAATCACTAAAGAAATATTACAGATCTCCTTCTGTATGGAAGATCTACTAGATTCACAACTAAAGGGAACAAGCTACACAAAATAGTTCTTCAGTAAATTCTGAGACCATCAAAGATCTGTTTTTCCCACTCAAAGAAATGCATTCACCTTCTTGGATGGGCACTTGTTAATCTCCTTGACTACTTTGGGTGGAGGAGGGTGCATGGGAGGAAGCCACTTTACAAATTTAAAAAATTTCTTTATTATATGTTAATCCCTCGTTTGTGGTCACACGCTTAAGACTGGTAGCCAACCTGTAGATTTTCTTTGTGTCACCACATTCCGTGGTCCTTCTTGCTCTTTGGTATGGATGAGAACCTCCACCTTGACCTTGGACAGTTGTACAAATTTCATGTGGGGCTGTCTCTTGAAACAATAAATTGCTTTCTTCTCTATACTGAAGTATAAAGCTTTCTCTGACAAATGAAACCCACCAACTCTCATCTATCTGGAACTGAAAAAGAAGGGGCATCAGATAGCCCCAGAACTCCCTTTGAGAAGGATCACAGAGATAGACCTTCTGCGTGTGTGAAACTTAATGACCATTCCTAATAGCTTCTGTATATTCCACTAGATGGTTTGCAGAGCAAGCCTGTTCTGTTGTCATTGATCTTTACTAGTTAGACTTCACAAAGGAGCCAACTGTGAACATAGAACATTCATGTGTCCTATATTATTGCTCTCTTTTGGACTGCAGAAAAAGCAAGCCTGCTGGCTTTTTGGAGATTTAAATGAAGCAAAAATTTATTTCCATCTAGGAGCAAAAAGAACTATGTTGTCCTGCATTTGGTGTCTTGGTCCAGATTTGAAGTGGAGAAACGTAACTGGCTTGATAACTGGCATCTATTTCAGAAAGATTTAGAGAATTGTCTCTGTTTCTTAAATTGTGCTAGGCAGTGTGAAACAGGTGAGAGAGGTTTACAACACTGTCTCTGCACTCTGAAACTTTCATCTTTCGTTCTAGACAGAAGAAACAGATAAAACTAAGAAATGGTGTCGGCTAAATGCTAACCTTATCTGGGTTCTAGAAATTTGAGGGCGTTTTCTTTGGCATAGTTGGTAGTGAAAGACCATAGGGTGCATCTGTTTTGGAAGAAAAACAGACCTTGACAATAATCTTTCAAATGCTGTCTGATTTTAAAGAGGAAACAGAGTGGCTGAACCACGAAAGCTATCTTGGAGGTGAACAAAGACTGCTTTCATTGAAGTGGTGTCATTCTACGATGGTCTGGTTTGCCTTTGATTGAGCCCCCAGGACACCTTGGAGCAATGTGCTAAGGCTACAAGAGCTCTCATTGCTTTTTATAACCGCAAAGAGAGACTTTTTTTGTAGAAAAATTATGAAATATAGGAAGGGAGAAAAATAATAAAAATCACCTGAAATTCCACTATCCAGTGAAAAATTAACTTTCAATTTTTTCAGATTTTTATTCTAAACATAGATAAATAGTTATGACTGAAATTATCTTTCAAGTTTACTTTGTTTCATCTCATCCTATTATCTTTTCAGGAAACACCAGTGACCTGGATTTTGTATTTCTTGTTTTGTTTTTTCTTACATATCTTTGGTACTCTCCTTGCCATTTCCTTTAACATTACATGCAGTACATTTTTTGCTTCTAATTCAGTATAAATTTCTGCAATTATATCATTTTTCTCCTCAATTTTCCTCCTTAGCTCCTCATACCATTTTCCACCCATTCTGTTGTCTCTCATATTTGATCTTTTTTTGTTGTAAAATGAATTCTCAACTCTTTTTAAATTTCTCTGATAGTTCAGAGCAGTCGGTTGCCTAAGATATTCCTCATTTTTCAGAGAGGCTTCTGTTTGACTTTCCTTGTTGTTTCTTTCCTGTGTTAGCCTCATAATTTTTGCTAGATTCAGTGTTAATTTAAAAAATGTTTTTACTTTGACTGCACGTAATCTTTTCTGCCCAGTGGAACTTTTGTTTGCTGGCGTTTTATCCCATTCAAGACAATTATTTCTCAATTACACTCAATCTTTCTTTTCCTAGGCCTGGCAAATTCGGTTGGCTTTTCCTTCCTGGCTACAGAGTGCCCGTTATACTCAGTTGGAGAACAGATTCAAGTGCATTATGCACATTTCTCCTTGTCCACCCATCTCCCCAGTGCCCAGGGTACAGATGAAGTAATAGGGGCACAGAGAGGTCAGGTGGCAAGTCTTAGTTTACAGAGTCAGTGGCAGGGTCAGGGCTCGATGACTGTTTTCCTGAAAGAGTCTTATCCCAGAGTTTATGCTACAAAACCTACTGTGTCAGAAAATTCACAAGGACTTTGACCTTTTTGTTAAACCACCCAAGACAGATGAGAGTTTTGTGTAGATATCTAGTTCTCGGACTGATGCTGTCTCTGTGATTGGATTTATAAATGTAATGGTTTAGCCAAGGATATGAGGTTACCAAATGTTTCAACACACCATAAATGGACCATTTATCTAGCTTCTTATAGTAGATTTCTTATCATTTTATAACCTTGTCTAATAATTTCTCAGGATTTTTATAACATTCTAAAATAGTTTCCTCAGTATTTCCTAGCTTCCTGTCTTAGTTTGGGCTGCTATGACAAAGTACCATAGGCTGGGTACTTTATAAACGACAGAAATTTCTCACTGTTCTGGAGGCTGGAAGGCTAAGATCAAGATTTGGTGTCTGGTGAAGCCTTGCTTCCTGATTCAGAGATGGCTGTCTTCTCTGTGTGTCTTCATAGGGTGGAAGGAGTGAGAGAGCTGTCTGGGTTCTCTTTTATAAGGACATTAATCCCTTTCATGAGGGTTCCACCCTCATGACCTGATTACCTCAAGGGCCCCACCTCCTAATACCATCACCTTAGGGGTAAGGATTTCAACATATGAATTTTGGGAAGGCACATATATTCAGTCCATAATACTTCCTACAAAAATTTCCTTGCTGCCTACTAACTGTTTCCAAAACCAATTCCTTATACCTTAAACTTTTGCTCTATCAGAACTCACATTCGGTGTCAACTTTTGAATCAGTTATCTATTGTCACTATATAGTGCTGCATAACAAGCAAGGCCCCAGATGACAGATGATTGGTGCTAGGAAATTTAGCCCTAGTTGATTAATCCAGTAACCAAACTACATGAGCATCTTCTGGTCTTAAGTATTGTTCTAGACGCTGAGATTGACTGTTGAACAAAATTGATGATGAGAGCTGTCCAGAAGGGGAGAGGAAGTTCTATGCAGGAGGAGGTGGCATACCAGACAATGACAACTTTGTTAAGGAAAGCATGGTAATAAAACTCAGCTAACAGTTCCTCAGGGACATCCCACCACTACTGTAGACATTGTCAACGTTGTATTCACAGAGTCACATGACAGATGCTGTTCACATGGGAGACTTTCCCATAGGCACCTTGATCTTGTTATGACTGCTTCTTGGCATGCTTCTTTAACGTTCTCTTTTTCACTCCAACTCAAGAAAATGTATAGAACAGTGAGTAACTAAGGGTTATGAATATCATTATAAGACTAACTTTGAATTTGTAATTTATAAAAAGTTAATCACGTAAAAATCTTAGTTATTTAAATTTTTATTAGTAGTACATCACTTATGAACTGTCTCACTCCTGGTTGTGAAATGCCAATTTGTTTCCTGGTTGGTGAGCACAATGACGGAAAAATGTTGTCTGATGAGACAAAGTCCAGACTTATTAACATTCATTGATTCAAGACTCTCCATGGTGTCTTCTCTGCTTAACTCTCCCCCAAATCTAATAGTTCTACATCTGGTTTACCAAACTGGTTGTAGGAACAACATGGCACACAGTTTCCTATTTGTAGCCTGTGTGCATGTTTTCATGTTTGGGTGTCTCTCTGGAATGATCCACTCTTCTTTCCTCCCTCCTACTTCTTGGACTGGTCAACTGTTACAATCTTTAAACAACTGGTTCAACCTCCTCCTCCAGGAAGTCTTCCTTGTCTCTTCCAGTGTGATTCCTCCAAATCCTCCTCTGAGTTCTCATAGCACCCTAAGCACACCTCTATCCTTACCACATAGTGCAGCGCACTTTATGTACTGGACTAAGGGTAGGCTCAACTATCTTTCTCATGTTTGAACTCCTAGGAAGACAGAAGACAGTTCTCTCTAGAGGTCTTGATTCTATTGCTTTCCAGTTGAGGGTGCTGCTGATTTGATTATCTCCCAATTCTCCATCCAAACTTTTTCTTTTTTGCTTAATTAAAAATGCTTGGGCTTCCCTGGTGGCGCAGTGGTTGAGAATCTGCCTGCCAATGCAGGGGACACGGGTTCCAGCCCTGGTCTGGGAAGATCCCACATGCCACGGAGCAACTGGGCCTGTGAGCCACAATTACTGAGCCTGCGTGTCTGGAGCCTGTGCTCCGCAACAAGAGAGGCCACGATGGTGAGAGGCCCGCACACCGCGATGAAGAGTGGTCCCCACTTGCCGCAACTAGAGAAAGCCCTCGCACAGAAACGAAGACTCAACACAGTCATAAATAAATAAATAAATAAATAAAAGAACGTGAATTTCTTAAAAAAAAAAAAAAAGCTTAACGCATAGCTATTAAATTGTTAATAAGCAGAAATAAGTATGTCATTAATTTTAAAATACTTTATTCAGAGAATGGACTTGCTGTAACATTTCAGTGGTGGCTTCACAATAATTAATGAATTTAATTTCCAGTGCTAAATAGATCATAATTGGAGGCTGAGTTTATGTGCTAATTGCAATTAGGCCCAAAAGAGAGTATAGCTTCCTGGACGGCCATAATCTATTTATTTTTGGTTTTCCTTTCGAAAAGCACATCTCCTAAAAGTGAACCTTCTAGGAGGTTGAGTTGGCAAGAACACTGGGCCCCCTGGGCCTCAGAATGCTCTTGAGTTTGTGTTTGCCAAGGATTATAGTGATTGGCTCTGATATAAAGGGGCACAGGCAGGCAGGCGTTGGTCTAAGGACCACCTTCAACTCCTGCTCCTCATGTGACTTTGAGTAAGCTATTTCACCCCTCTGAACCCTTCTTTCCTTATCCAATAAAATAATTTAAGTCACAACTAAATGAGGTTTAACGATCTGACACATAGTAGATGTTCAGTATACTTGGTGCTCATATTATGATCTTCACTACAACAGAGTTGAGGGTCTCTATACATTGAGATTCAGTTCGTCTCTCCAACTCGCCCACGATCGGTAGTCTGGCTCAAATACTCCAACTTTGAACTGTTATTCTTACAGCAGCTGGTCACTCGCTACCCTTTCGATTCATCACCTGCTGCTTCTGGGGTGTGAAATGAGAAGAGCTGTCATTTGCAAAGGCTGAATCCCCGCGAGAGGGGACCCTTCTGGCCCCAGGGCTCTGGCCTCCATTTGCTTGACCTCCCTGGGGCTCTCTGATTCCTTGGCTTCCTAATAAAAAAGCCCATTTTCAAAACCTCAGAATAAAGGCAGGCACGCACAGACTCCCCATCTTTCATTATGCATTTTTCCCCTGCTGCCTGGAATTGCGTTCGATGCAGCAAACTCAAGAAGAGGGGAGACGTGGTTGGGGGTGGGAGTTCTGAGGTTTTGATTCCCACAGCTGCGTGCTGCAGAACCAACTTCTTTGCCATGTGCCCACTAATTACACACCGCATCCACCAGAGGAGGCTCAGGGCGTTCCCACCCCGAGCTAGGAGGCTGCCTCCACCTTCCCAACTGATTGAAAAGCAGCTGAAGGGCCAGGCTGCTCATGTAACCAGATATAAAAGGCTTCTGGGGGGGCTTCCCTGGTGGCGCAGTGGTTGGGAGTCTGCCTGCCAATGCAGGGGACGTGGGTTCAAGCCCTGGTCTGGGAAGATCCCACATGCTGTGGAGCAACTGGGCCCGTCAGCCACAACTACTGAGCCTGCGCGTCTGGAGCCTGTGCTCTGCAACAAGAGAGGCCACGATAAGTGATGAGGCCGTGCATCGCAATGAAGAGTGACCCCTGCTTGCCACAACTAGAGAAAGCCCTAGCACAGAAATGAAGACCTAACATAGCAATCAATCATAAATATAAATCAATAAATCTAAAAAAAAAAAAAAGGTTTCTGGGGTTTGTGTGTGCAGTTCTCAATGAGAGAGCCATTGTCTCAGTTCAGGACACTGTGCTTGGATTTAATTAATTCAATGTTTCTTATCAAGTTGCAGTCAGGAAGGTTTTCAGGTCAGCTTGCATGGGAGGCCATTTTTTGGTTTGTTGGTAATGAGTTTCGTAACTAAGAATAGATGGAGACCCTTTTGGCTGTGGATCACAGGAAGGTCCAAACTAAGGAAAACACCATTGAACTGGATTCCTCAGTTGACTAATGGTTTTGTTTTCAGTTTTAGGAGAAAAGGTCAGATGATACTCTTACAGTTTAGATATTGTGGTTTTTCTCCAAAGAGGAACTTCCAGCCTATGACCTAGAATTAGCACACAGTCTCCATTTCCCTTTAATAAAATGTCTATGTTCTGAGTGATAATTTGAGACGATGAATGATTCTGATTTATTAAGGAAGATTTGAATTATTTCCATAGGTTGATCTGGGACCAGCCTTAGCGTTCGGCTGAGTAGTCTTTGGCGATTAGCTATGACTTCTATGGTTCTAGCAATATATCTCTTTTTAAATTTCTTAAATGTTTAATATCCCTTTTATTCCTCATCTGAGATAAAGCTTAGAACACATATCTGATGTGAAAGAAGTAACCCTAGACTTGCACACTCTCCTATAAATGACCTTCATGTGGTCTTTTTCTAATTTCGCGGAGGGGGAAGGAGTTAGGCAGAAGTCAATGGACACCGGCAAGAGGACAGGGCGCCACCTAGAGGGAGGCTGGAGGAGGTTGCAAAAAGGAGAGAGGCTAAGCCCTGGTTTATTTTCTAATCGGCTCTCAGCTCCTCTTTAAATATCCAGGTGTTGTTGGCTTTCATTCCTCTTGCCGGAATCAGTCAGATGATAGTCTAAGTAGCTATTTCTTACACTTGTAAAGAGAAGCAGTAATTTCAAAAATAGTTATTGCTTTTTTCTGGTTTTTGTTTTGTTTTGTTTGTGAAGGAGATATACAGGGTGGAGGGCTAACATTACAAATGGTTTGGGAACAAAATCAGGTTGGAAACAACATCTTGTATGCATTTAGGGAGGTAGTCACACTAATAATACATGGGCCAGGTACTATTAAATCCCATAACTGAGATTTAGAAAGGTTGATTAATTTTCCCAAGATCATACAGCTAGAGAGAGACCAGAAACTGTGGGCTTATTTACTTTGTTAACTGCCCTTGGAGTCAATGACGTGGTCCTCGGGTCCTTAGGTGGGCACTGCAGGGCACTTATCCTTGAGTTTCTTAGGTTTTAGGGGATTCTTGGTTCCCTTCAAGGCTATTGGTGCACAGGATTGAATCTTGCCTTACACCAGTCAGCTGAACGAAGCCTGCTCTCATTTTATTCTTGTTCACTCTGCATTTTCCCACCCTGGGCCTGGTGTCCTCTGCTCTTGCCTTGAAGAATGAAATTCTTTGGGTGACCTGACTTGGTATTTAACACTCCTACTGTTTTTGCTTTTCTTCTCCAAAACCACGTTCCTGACATGGCCGTTTGAGATTTCTGTCATCCTAGATCCTGGTTTTGACTCTGGGAAAGGTTTCCCACTCCCTGTTGACTCTTGTAATTTCCTGAAGTTTTCTTTCTGTTTCTATGCTTGTCTCTTGCTGTATTCCCTTCTTCTTTACCACTATGCCAGCCCTTTCTTGGGCTTAGAAGAGTCACTATGATCAAAGTAGCTCATTGCAAGCAAAATAGATTTCTAAGAACATTGGATGAAGTAAAAATTTCAATTAATTTGCAGTCTATTTCATCAAAAGTTGCTTTCTGTTTTCTGCATATTCCAATCAATTGGAGCTTTGTTCTAACATGACAAAAATACTGGACCAAAGGAAGAAACAAAATGCAGCATATTCTTGAGATGATTGTGATCTTTTTGACCCTGGAAGCTTGTGTGTTCACTGTGTGGAGTGGCAGAGGTGGGCTAGGTTCAGGTGTTATGAAATATCACAAACCAGTTCTAGCTGTTTGAAAAAGATGATGACACTCTCACTAATGGTACCTGACGCTTGAAGCCACGCTGAGCAGGGCATGAAATATTTACCATCTCCTTTTAGGTGAGAAGGAAGAGCCCTCATTAAAATTTCATATTTACATTTCTAACTGTCAACCTCCTTTCCAGTTTGTGCCAGGTTCTCAAATTGTTCAAAGAACTCACGCCTTCAGGGAATGAATTTTGAGGGAGGCTCTACCATATGTCTGCTGAATTTTCCCTGGACTGGGATGGTTGGGAAAAACTTGAGTATTTTTTGGATGGGGGAAGCAGTTCATTTCTGATATGTAAGGAGCCCGAATCTTGCAGGGGGACCCATACATGCAGTGGCCTCTTGCATTACTGCCCTTACAGACAGCAACCCCTTTCTCCCCAACTCAGAGAGTTTAACGGGCAAGGAAAAATGGTAGAGGGCCTTGACTTCATCCATCTTAATCTCTGAGTGTACTTTATTTGCTAAATATTTTTTGAAGGAGCTGACATAGTTTTATGTGGGAACGATACTTCATATGCAGGGAGTCGGACTATCCATGGTTGCCATCTCCCACTGAAACCCAGAGATGCCCTGATTACCCATGTTCACTGTGATGGAAAATTTGTGGGGCATTGATTTGTTTACACCTCCTCTAATCATTTTCACAGTTTAGTACTCAATTACTCTACTTGTTTCAGGGATGCCTGACTCATATTCTTCATTAGTTAAGATTTTCTGCATTTATTAAACATTTATTAAGCATTCATTCGACAAATATTGGTTAAGTACCTCCTAGGTATCAGGAGCTATGCTGGCTGCTAGGGATACAAATATAATCACATAATTCTTGTCCATGAGGTTCTCTTTAAAGAGCTAATTAAGTAAGTAGAAGGTCACAGATTTTGTGTGTTGTGTGTGTGTGTGTTGTGTGTGTGTGCACTTGTGTGCCTGGAATGCCAAAAGAGAGCCTAAGCTGGATTGCACAGATGTGCTTGTCGTCAGGCGAGAGACGAGAACAAAAAGAAAAGTTATTTTCAGTCATGGTTTCTCTTCCATGCCTTCTAGGAGAGCTGGTAAAGATGCTGTAGGAGGGACCAAAGGAAGCTTTTGGATGCTCAGGAAGAGGTAGAGATGGAGGCAGAGAAGAGACAAGAGAGAGACAGAGAAGCTGAGAAGCAGAAAAAGAGAAGTGGAAAAGGAGGCAGAGAGTGAGAAAGTACAGATTCCGTGCTCCGCCTCCAAGGGGCTCACAATCTAGGAGGGAAAAAGCACACCAGCTGAGCAGGAAAAAGGACAAGCAGAATAGTAAGGTCAGCACAATTGTAAGGGGAACCCTTGAAATGGAGGAGAGAGAAAATCTAACTCCCACGTGTCGTCACTTCTGATTCATCCTGAGGAGTTAATAACGTGTGACCTGGTCAACGAATTCTACCCTGAACGCCAGGGGTGCTGGCTGAGAGTCTCACTCTTCCTCTACTCCAGGAGCCTCGTGTCTGTGGCTGTGGTGATTCCCAGGCGGCCTGACCTGACAACCCTTCTTGCATATGAGGACCTATGAGCAGGAATCCTGCACTTCTTTACTTTTGTTCTAACACTGGAGGGCCTACTTTAAAAATCTTGTGGGTTTATTTTGTATCCATTCAGTTCATGGTATTTTTATTTTTTGAAAATGGCTTATAATCTTTCCTCCAATTATTGTTTTAAAAAGCTTAGTTTGATTATTTAGGGACAGACCATGTTCTGGCTGACATTCATTTAGAGAATGTTAACCTTCCTATCTGGAAATCAGAAACTTCTTTTTATCCCTCTTAGTAGTTGTTGAATCCATCTGTTTCTTTTAATCTCTACTGACATTCCTTGGCTAAGGTCCCCTCCATCCCTCCCTCCCTTTCCTTCCTTCCCTCCCTCCTTCCTCCCTCTCTTCCTCACCAGGATTACAGCATCAGCATCCTCATTTGTTTTCTTGCCTTTAGTCTAACCACTCCCTCATCCTCAGTCTACTTTCTATTCTGTGGCATCTCTGATGTCAAAGACAAAAGTAAGTCCAAGACAAAATTAACACAGGCTGTGTATCATAAACTTTTGGAGAGGGACCCATCAGCTGTCACTTTTGTTTCAGGAGAATTTCAAAGGTGTAGAAAGGAGAGCCAGTTTTCTAGAGTAATAAAAGGAAACACCAAGATAATTTCTGATTGGCAAGCATTCTACTAAGTTGAGAGTTTGGATAAGATTTTCTTATTGCTCTTTGTTACATTTGGCAGTCTTTGGCTGCAAGGGGACAAGCAAGCAGTTTGGGGACATTTCAAAAGAGGAAGGACTGTTCACTAGTATAAGCGGAGGATTTTCTGTGACCTGTTATTTCCCAGAACAAGAGGGAGTAGAAAAATCTGAAAGAGAAATTAAGGAGACACTCTCATTTACCATCACAACAAAAGGAATAAAATATCTAGGAATAAACCTACCTAAGGAGACAAAAGAACGTATGCAGAAAACTGTAAGACACTGATGAAAGAAATTAAAGATGATACAAGCAGATGGAAAGATATACCATGTTGTTTGATTGGAAAAATCAACATTGTGAAAATGACTATACTACCCAAAGCAATCTACAGATTCAACGCAATCCCTTTCAAACTACCAATGGCATTTTTCACAGAACTAGAACAAAAAATTTCACAATTTGTACGGAAACACAAAAGACCCCATATAACAAAAGCAAGCTTGAGAAATAAAAACGGATCTGGAGGAATCAATCTCCCTGACTTCAGACTACACTACAAAGCAACAGTAATCAAGACAGTATGGTACTGGCACAAAAACAGAAATATAGATCAGTGGAACAGGATAGAAAGCCCAGAGATAAACCCATGAACATATGGTCACCTTACCTCTGATGAAGGAGGCAAGAATATTCAATGCATAAAAGACAGCCTCTTCAATTAATGGTGCTGGGAAAACTGGACAGCTACATGTAAAAGAATGAAATTAGAACACTCCCTAACAGCATATGCAAAAATAAACTCAAAACGTATTAGAGACCTAAATGTAAGTGCAGACACTGTAAAACTCTTAGAGGAAAACACAGGCAGAGCACTCCATGACATAAATCACAGCAAGATCCTTTCTGACCCATCTCCTAGAGAAATGGAAGTAAAAACAAAAAGAAACAAATGGGACCAAATGAAACTGAAAAGGTTTTGCACAGCTGAGGAAACCATAAGTAATAGAAAAAGACAATCTTCAGAATGTGAGAAAATATTTGCAAATGAAGCAACTGACAAAGGCTTAATCTCAAAATATAGAATCAGCTCATGAAGCTCAATATCAAAAAAACAAACAACCCAATCCAAAAATGGGCAGAAGACCTACATAGACATTTCTCCAAAGAAGATATACAGATTGCCAACAAACACATGAAAGGATGCTCAACATCACTAATCATTAGAGAAATGCAAATCAAAACTACAATGAGGTATCACCTCACACCAGTCAGAATGGCCATCATCAAAAAATCTACAAACAATAAATGCTGGCGAGGCTGTGGAGAAAAGGGAACCCTCTTGCACTGTTGGTGGGAATGTAAATCGATACAGCCATTATGGAGAACAGTATGGAGGTTCCTTAAAAAACTGAAAATAGGACTACCGTATGACCCAGCCATCCCACTACTGGGCATATACTCTGAGAAAACCATAATTCAAAAAGAGGCATGTACCACAATGTTCATTGCAGCTCTATTTACAATAACTAGGACATGGAAGCAACCTAAGTGTCCATCAATAGATGAATGGATAAAGAAGTGTGGCACATATATACAATTGAATATTATCAGCCATAGAAAGAAACGGAATTGAGTTATTTTTAGTGAGGTGGATGGACCTAGAGACTGTCATACAGAGTGAAGTAAGTCAGAAAGAGTAAAACAAATACCGTATGCTAACACATATATATGGAATCTAAAAAAAAAAAAAAAAGCTTCTGAAGAACCTAAGGGCAGGACAGGAATAAAGACGCAGATATAGAGAATGGAACTGAGGACACACGGAGTGGGAAGGTTAAGCTGGGACGAAGTGAGAGAGTGGCATGGACATATGTACACTACCAAATATAAAATAGATAGCTAGTGGGAAGCAGCCGCATAGCACAGGGAGATCAGCTTGGTGCTTTTTGTCCACCTAGAGGGGTGGGATAGGGAGGGTGGGAGGGAGATGCAAGAGGGAGGGGATATGGGGATATATGTTTACATATAGCTGATTCACTTTGTTATACAGCAGAAACGAACACACCATTGTAAAGCAATTATACTCCAATAAAGCTGTTAAAAAAAAAAAAATGGAAAGAGAAAACAAGTTGTGTTCTCAAGTTTCTCTCTCATGACCCATAACTGGTTGACTTCTAAAGTGTAGAGGCTCACATGAATTTTGTATTTACTTTTTTTTTTTTAAAGATCTTTATTGGAGTATAATTGCTTTACAATGGTGTGTTAGTTTCTGCTTTATAACAAAGTGAATCAGTTATACATATACATATGTCCCCATATCTCTTCCCTCTTGCATCTCCCTCCCTCCCACTCTCCCTTCCCTACCCCTCTAGGTGGTCACAGAGCACCTAGCTGATCTCCCTGTGCTATGCAGCTGCTTCCCACTAGCTATCTGTTTTACATTTGGTAGTGTATATATGTCCATGCCACTCTCTCGCTTTGTCCCAGCTTAGTATTTACTTTTTGCCTTCAGTACGTTGTAAAATACTATTTTATAAACTATATGAAGCCAAAATGAAATATTAGCTACCCAAATTCAACAGCATAGTAAAAAATACATCAGATTGATTTCAGGAATGTAAGAAAGCTTTAGCCTAGGAGAGTCTATCAATATAACTCCTTACATTAACAGACTAAAGATAAAAAAGTATGATTATCTCAAGAGATGCAAAAGAAAAGAGCATTTGATAAAGTTCCACACTTCTGTGTGATTAAAAACATTTAGAAAGCTCTGATTAGAAGACAATTTCCTTAACTTGACAAAGTTCATATAGAAACATCTTACATAACATGTCTTACGTGACATTTTGCTTTTAAGATTGGGTCAAAAATAAGACAAGAATGTGTGTTATTACCATAATTATTTACCATAGCACTAAAAGTCCTGGATAAATAAACGAGAGGTGAAAAAATAAAAGATAAGTAATTGGAAGGGAAGAGACAAAATGTATTCCTTAAAGATGATATATTTATCTACATTGATAACTCAGTAGATTACACAGAAAAAACAGAGAACAAAACAGAGAATTCTGGAAGGTTACTAGATCCAAGATGTATTAAGAATAATCACTGGCATTCCTTCAGCCCCGAAATCATCTTCACAAAATAACATTCACGATATAGCATTCTCAATAGAGAACAAAAGCAACAATAACTTATGGATTCATCATTTTTCTTTGCAGAGAAAAAAATGAGTGTTTAGTAAAGCTTGAATAAATATATACTGGGTTTATGAGGGAAAGTTCTAATCCTATAAAGATGTCTCTCAGAATTAATTTATAAATTCAATGTAATACCAGCAAATATTCCAAGAGAAATTTTTGAGCAGCCACTTTCAAAACTTACTTCTGTTACGAAATCAAACTTGGGTCCATTTGCCCGCATGCAGTAAAGCCAGTCTACTGACACTGAGTTGTGGTGAAGGAAAGTGTAGTGTTTATTGTGAAGCACCATACAAGGAGTCTAGAACAGCTAATGCTCAAAAATCCCAACTTCCCAATGTGTTTCAGGAAAGCATTTTTAAAGGCAAGGTTGGGGGTGGTGGTGGTGGTGCAGTTGCAGGGTGTGAGGTCAGCTTGTGCACGATTCTCTGATTGGTTGATGGTGAGGTGACAGGGTGGTATCACAAGGGTTAACATAACCCTTAGGCTCCAGTACGTCTGGGAGCTTTGGGCTCATGGTCATCAAGTAGTTAATGTCTCCAATTTGTTGGGGTTTTAGCATCTGTAAAACCACTTGGGAAATGTGCATCAGATGCTATTAATATTATCCAGGTACTTTAGAGAGGAGCTAAAGCAGAGGATTTGGGGGAGGGGTCTGTCCCAGGAAGGCCCCATAGGGTCCTGCTTGTTTACACTTCTATGTGAGAATAAGAGTTTACAAACAGGTCAGTTTTTGAAGAGAATAACAAAGTATGGTCTTGCTATACTAGATATGAAGGCAGACTCTAAGTTAGTATGATAAAAACAGTGTGGTACAAGTGCAGAGGCCGAAAAACTCATTGATGGGAAAAACAGAGATAACAAAAGACTCCCAGGTCCATGGAAGCTTCATGTATGATAAATGTGGCATCAAAAATCAGGAGTAGGTTGGTGTGATGTTGTGATTTATATATGTCTCATATATATGTGGTCTTCATCTATGGTTCCTGGCTCATAGCTCCCCAAACCCTTGGAATTTCCTAAGTGTTGAGAGTGATAAAAAGTGTCTTTTGTTATGTTAATGTTGTGACTTTCAGAAAGTACTTGAGTCTGGGGGCTGGTTGCCAGGAGAACCAATCAGGTGGTTAGAGAGTTGGAACTTTCAGTCCCACCCCCTGACCTCTGGGAAGGGAAGAAGAGCTGGAGGTTGCATCAATTGCTAATGGCCAATGATTTAATCAACACTGCGTATGTAATGAAGCCTCCATAAAAACCCAAAAGGACTGGATTTGGAGAGCTTCTGGGTTGGGGGACATGTGGAGGTTTGGGCAGAGTGGTGCGCTCAGAGAGCATGGAAGCTCCATTCCCTTTCCTCATACCTTCCCCCAGCATCTCTTCCATCTGAGTTATATCCTCTTTTAATAAACCGGTGACCTTGCAAGTAAGATGTTTCTCTAAGTTCTGTGAGCCACTCTAGCAAATTACTCCAACCAGAGGAGGAGGTTCTAATTTATATCCAGAAGTATAGGTAACAACCTGGACTTGTGACTGGTGTTTAAACTGCAAAGAGGTGGTTGTGGTAACCTCCAGTCTGTAGCCAGTTGGTCAGAAGCACAGGTTAACAACCTGGGCTTGTGACTGGCATCTGAAGTTGGTGCGGGACAGTTCCATAGGACTGAACCCTTAACCTGTGGAATCTGATACTATCTTCAGGCAGATAGAGTCAGAATTGAGTTGAATTCATGGGTACCTTGCTAGTGTCCAAATAATTGCTTGTTGGTGTGGGGAATTGCCTCCTCCACAAGTTGAAATTGATGATCAGAATAACGAAAGAGTCAGGTTGGAAAAAAATGGGCTCCCCCTATATAGAAAAATACTCCGTATACCAAGATGAACTACACAGAGCCCACATGTGGAAGGTAAAACTATAAAATTTTTTAAAAAGTAAGACGTTTTTCTCATGATATTGGAATGACCCTCAAAGCACACAAGCCATAAAGTGAAAGATTTATAGATTTGTCCATATCAATCATAAGAATTCCTGTTTAATAAAAGGCACCCCCAACACTGTTAACAGAAGGATAGCAGGCTGGGAGAAGACATTTGTGTGATCTGAAAACAATACAGAATTAAACCTAGCAAATACAAAGAATGGCCAAAAATTAACATGAAAAAGACAGGAAACCCACTAGAAAAAATAAGTATAGGATATGAGTCAGTGAGTGAATGAGGGAGAAATCTGGAATGATATCATGAAAACAAACAGATGCCGCATTAGTAATTAAACCACATTAGTAATTAAAGAAATGCAAATCAAAACAAAAAACAAAATACCACTTCACCTTCATCAAATTGCTAAAAATCAGAAATGTGGCTAATTCCAAATGCTGTAAGAATGTGGGAATGTAGCAGGACTCCTCACACACAGCTAGGGAGAGGGTATAATGATATAGTAACTGTGGAGCCAAAGTGACAGCAATAAGCGAACGTAAGTGGATAATAGTCTATGACCCAGAAATCCCACTTCAAAGAAACTCACACAGGTCCCCAGAGGGATGTGTTTGAAGGCGTTCATTACAGTACTCTTGTTGGAAACAGGGGGTTGGAGGCAACCCAGGTGTCCATTACTAGGGGCATGGTTTGGTAAAATATGATGAATACAAATGATAGATTATTTTTGCAAGAGTATGTTGTGAACTAGATGCATAGTTAACAACATAAATACATTTAAAAGCAGTACTGAGCAACAAAAATAAGAAACTGAATGAGATCCATTGCACATAAAACAGCATTTTGCATTTCTTAAGGAAACATACTTATCCAATGACATGTATGCCTATATGTTGGGTTGGAACATATAAGGGGGTTAGAAGTTGGATCCAAAATAAAGGAAATCATTTATTTAAAAGTAAAATAAAAAAGTGTTTTTCATGACCTAACGATGGTAGTGTGCCATGAGCTAACAGCAACAACAACAAAAAATGAGCAGAATTTATACATGATGGAGCATATATGTGTTGCTTATTTAGGGAAATCTTCTAGGGATATCAAGAACCCTTCTTAAAGGAAATTACTTTACTGGAGTCTTAGAAGGGATACAAAGGTGGGATATTGAAAGTCCTTAGGTGTACCCTAATAATTATTCTTGGAGCATAATCTCATAATTTAATCAGTTTCTTAGCTATATTGTTTCTAATATATATCAATGATATTTTTCTAAAGATATTTTTTAACATATTTTTATTATTTTTAATTTTCTAAATAAATTTTCCTGTAGTGTTATTCAGACTTATATTTTATGGTTAGTAAACTTGACTGATGACATTTTCTACTGACTTTTTGCCAGACTATAATATTTTTAATTGAGAAAATAACTTTTTCTATGGTGTTAATGTAATTAGTAAGTTCAGAACAAATTCTGCTAATTGGGTAATATTCTCAGTTCTATTTTCTTTTTGGTTTTGAAATGTGTAAATATTTTAGATCAATTATAGTAACAGATACTGCCTTTTTACATCTAGACTTTCTTTGACAAACATTTTTATAAGACCAAATCCATCAATTAACCTATCACAATTCTTTTAATGTTGCAAAATTTCTTTCCTTTGAACTAAAAATAGGAGCTGCACAAAAGACCCTTCTTACACATGGAGATACTCCCAAGTTCAACTACATAGTGTTAAGATTAAATCTTGTTCATCATTTGAACTTTCATCATTTAATTTGTTGAATCTCTTTCTTATATCAGTTGGGATAAATCTCAATGTCTTCCTGATGCAACTTTTATTTTTTAATAACTTCAATTCATAAGAAGTTTTGAAAAATAAAAATTTTTGGTATCCATTTGCTGAATAATTTGATTATAAAAATTTTCAATTGATTCTCAATAAAATACAACCAAAATTTAGAGAACTTGTTAACAAATAATCAATGCCATTGTAGATACTTAAGCTCCTTTACAAAGTAGTTCTTCAAAGGCTCAAACATTTCTAAAATCTGGTTGATGTTAGATGGCAAAAAGAGAAAGTGTGTACTGAAATATTTTAGATATCAACTTTAATTCCACCAGAAACATTTTTCAGTTCAGTTATTCTAACAGGGTAAATACAAAACTTAAGAGAATATTATCATTTGGATGACATGTACAACAACAAATTGCAAGTACATTTTTTTGTTTGTTTCATAGGTTCCTTAAATTGTTAAGAGTGTACTTTTTACCACAAGAGGGTGTTCCACCAAAATTTCTATTCTTATTATTACACCCCAAAATGAATAATTTTATTTTCAAGTTTGAACATTTAAATTCAGATTACAATAGCATTTTCAATAATTGTCATATGTTACTCCTTCAATAGAATGAACTTTCAACAACTTTATTCTCAAAAATTGAATAAAAAATAGGACCATTACCAGAATTAACTGGCTATCTCATTATAGCAGCTGATGATATGTATATAATATAGGTATCACTGAACTATTCGAATATTTTTTTTCAATTTCTTCATCTATGCACATGAAGATTTGAAGTTAAAATTGAGTAATGAGTACAATTGAAATTGAAAATGAAATTAAAAGTGAGTAAAACTAATTTAGAATACCAATTATTTGATCTAAATGAAAAGTCTTGCTTCACAGAGTGATATGCAAATGCATGTCTGCTTCTGCATATGCTAACTAGTTGCCCTTGGGTACAGTCTTAAAGTAACTACAAGATTTTGAGATAGATGCTGTAGTTTTGCACAGATTTGTATTCCTTGTTTTCTTGTGGTCAATGGTATCACTGCCTGCCCCTCCCCCTACTGTGGATATAAGTCAAAAAATTTTACGTGCAAGTTATGTTCATCATTAATTTATGAAACAGGTTGTGAAATAGGCCAAATTCCTGAATTCAGTTTAGGAATTAAAAATGTGCATTTTTAGTTCATTGCTGCCAATAATGTTTATCGCAAAAGAAAAGGAAAAATCCCAAAAATATAAAATAGGTAAACATTGTAGAATTACGCCATATAACAAATGGCAAAACCATTGTACAGAAGGGTTCCAGCTCCTCTCTACGTACTTATGACAGGGGTGTTCAGCTTCCATTTCCTGTACATATTTTATATCTTACAACTCATCATTTTATAATTTCCCATGTGTCTCAATGACCCAGTTGTCTGGAGGCATTTTGTAGGCTGTGGCCCAGGCCATGACATAACTGGCTGGTGTCCTGATTGATGGCAGGGACAGCAGTTTTGAATATTTCTTTCACCAACACCTTAGCTGTCCCCAGTTGCTAGTGTCTGAGCACTCTTTGTTTAAATCACTGAGCATCCTGAACAATGTGCTTAAAAGTGAGGTATTAGTTATATTGTGCTTGGAAAGGGTCAGGAAAAGAAACATGGGTTATGATTAGTCATCTCAGATTTTACCATGTGTCCAAGTCAGAAATCTGTTCACATCCCACCAGATGAGACTGTGTTAGAAGCTGGAGTACAGAGTGGAGGCCTACCAATTCCAGAGGGCCTTATTTTAATACAATCATTAATAATGATATCTCATAAATAAATGGAAAATCCAGAAGGGGTAGGACAATGAGGCAATAGGAGAAAACCAGGACTGTCCTGGGCAAGCTGGAAGTAATGGGCACTGTCTGTATCAGTAATCTTTTGGGTAAAAAGAATTATTTTCTGGGAAGAAGCATGTACTAGCACACGTAGTTAGCAAACTGTCGATTATCTGAGCTAATAGAGATGGATCTTAATCTGGGTAAGACTAAGTTGCCAGCAATTTCCCAATTTTTACTGTCATGGTCACATCTGAATCTAATGTTTGAAAGATTAAATACCTAGGAGTTTATTCATCCATGCTTTCAAAAAGCTTTTACTGAGAACATATAGTATTAATGGCCCTCTCAGTGGTAGTCTTCTAGTTCAAGGAGAGGAATCCAGACTCTCTTCCCTCTCAGACGCTTAAATTCTGGCCATACACGCAAACATTCCCTATCTTGCCCTTGTGTATAAGTACAAGAGATTTGGGGCAACAAACACAAATGTGAGTCACATAATAAAAACAATGGTGATCAAGAGCCATCACTTGAAGGAAGTCAAGTCCTGGAATCTGATAGCACAGGAAAAAGGAATGGGAGAAACCTTCCAACAGAGCCTGGAAATCAGCAGCATGACTGGCCAAGATACAACATGGTTGGAAAAAATGCAGCCTCGGTAACTGCTAGATGACTGAGATATTTTGAATATATATACAAAATAATGGAAATCCCAAAGAAGAACTGAATAACTTTTTAAGGGGAATTAAGGAAAACATCACAAAGGCAGTTTATTTCTTGAAGGAACAAGAGGGCCATGATAGATGGACCCCAAGGATGAGATGGTCTATACAGCAGTGGTCTCCAACATTTTTGGCACCAGGGACCGGTTTCCTGGAAGACAATTTTTCCATGGACGGGGGCGGGGGGCGGGGGGCGGGAGGATGGTTCAAGCCGTAATGCGAGTGATGGGGAGCTATGCAGAGCAACAGATGAAGCTTAACTTGCTCACCCGCCTCTCACTTCCTGCTCTGCGGCCTGGTTCCTAACAGGCTGTGGACTGGTGCCGGTCCATGGCCTGGGGGTTGAGGACCCCTGCTATACAGAGAGAGCAGCATATATGAAAGCAAAGCAATGTGAAAGCCCTTGTAATCTAGTCATAAGTTAAAAAGGCAGAAACTGCAATTTTACAGTGCACAGATTATGTGCACTAAGGACTAAAAACAATATGGGAAAATGGAAAATGTTTGGTTTTAGGATGGCGGAACTGTTTTGTTACTGCTAAGAAAATAATAGTCTGAAGAAATTATTTTGGTTGAATTGAATTCTTAAAAAGAATAATCTTTCAACTGAACTTTGTTTTGGTCATTGTGCTCACGATGAATAACCACATTGACACAATTATTATATTATTATAATAATTGAGGTTAACATATTCCTTAGCAAATAAATGTTTTTCTGAATATAAGTAGAACTTTTCTTCCAATGTGAGAAGCATGAACTCTTATTAATTATCTACTTTTTCATGATTTCATCACCTTCATCCTGCTGAGTGCCTTGAGGGTGATTTCATCAATGCAGGTTTAATTTTAGTTCAACCAAGCTCAGTGCCTTTGTGTTTACAACAGATAAGTGCTAAAATAGATAATAGTAAAATAGTAAAAATAGATGGAAACTGGTAGGGGATGTCACTATTATTTTAAAAGGCCAGAATTAATTTGTCTTTCACAGAGAAGGAAACATTCCTTGGCTGTGACATGTATTATTCGGTCCAGAATCATTACATCTTTTGCTTTCCATTCTATTCTTCTTGGGGCTGCCGTGAGCAGTCTGGACAACCACCTCCATGAGAAGTACAAGCCACAAGTCAGGGGGCAAGGGTATCCCTAGCACATTTAAACATTTGTAACTGAGTTGGTCTGGATAACTTTAATCACCTTTAATTTTTCTCCTACAACAAGAGATCCATTTTGCCATCTCCTTGCCTTTATTCATTGCAACTAGGACGGCAATGTCCTTTTCAATTTCAGAGCTGCAGATTGGCTTAAAAAGTAGATGGGGAGCTGGGAGATCTGGAGTTAATCTCAGATCATCTATTGGTTTGACATGCCACCTGCAGCAAGCTTCTCTTTCGGGGGCTCAGAGTCCTTTGTGAAAAATGAGATCGTACTTACTCCCAGGGAGGTGGTCAGGATCAAATAAGACAATGTCTGTGAACCACTATCTAAAAGTAAAGCAATTATACTCCAATAAAGATGTTAAAAAAAAAAAGTATAAAGCACTAGACAAGTCTGAGTGGGTTTTTATGTTTATCAAGAAGCTAATTCATACATAGAAGTATAAAATTGATTCATTCAAGTATGTTAGTAGTTTGGAGCAGTGGTTTCTTACATAACTAAATTTAATTTACTTAATTCTCTTCAAGGTAAAAACGTAATATAAGGGTTTCTACCATCATGATCCAGTTGTAATTACTTTTTATTATGTTTTTATTATCTTAATCAAGCTAGTATCAACATTTTATGACAAAGATGCATATGTTCATTTAAAGAGCAAACATTTGGAAGCCAGGATGATATGTCTAATGATAATAATAGCTATTATTTGCTGTACTTATGTGCCACTGTGATAAGTGCTATATATGAATTAGCTCATTGAATGTTCAGAGTGATCTCACAAGGTAGTGTCAATTTAGATCCGTTTTACACATGAATAAACCAAGATCCAGAGAGCTGCAGTTGGCTATTAACCAACACTGGCTCACCTGCTCTCCTTAGAGAGGCAGTACTGTGTAGGACCATGGACCTGAGTTTGAATCTCACCTTCACTATTAATTAGCCCATTGACTTTGTGTGAGTCACCTCAGACGTGTAAGCCTCAGGATCTGCTTTTGTAACGAAATAAATAAATGTGAATATAAATAGATCAACAATAGATCGTGGTAAAGATCAAATGCGATTTGAAGTGTTTCTTACAGGGCTTAGCGCATTATAAGCGCTCAATGAAAGGCAGTTGCTATTATGATTATTAATACTGTTATTATTTTAATGAGGCTTTTTCTACTTGGTAGGATCACAAAAGTAAATAAAACAAAGTCCCTGATTGTAAGGTGTTTAAATTATTGTATGGGTTTTCCTTTAACCTACCGTCATCCCTGCTGAACATGATCTAAAAAGTGTCAGTAGCCTTGGTTCCCAATCATCAGCCTTGCTTTGCTTTACCAGTTACCAGCCTACTTACCCGCTGTATGGTCAGGCCACTCAAGATGGCTGTCCTCCTGCTCTCTGTACATCACCTGCTGGACCAGGGACTGCTTCACCTACATCTTGCTCACACGACTGACCTTCCTTCATACTTGCCCCAGACCCCAGCAAGTGATTGTTCTTATCAAAGGGGCAGTGAGGGGCATGTCCCACTCCTAGTTTCCCTGCGAACTAATAAGCCAACCTGATATAATTCCCCCAATGACTGGCAATCTCCCCTTCCCCACCCCAGGAGCAAGACTGATGCCATGTCCTGCCCACCTTCTATGGCACACTGTGGGGTGTCACTCTAGGACCTCGCTTCAGATGTGTAAGCTCCCCCATCCACTAAGCCACTGATGTCTCTGTTGCTGACTCTGGGCTCTTTCTTCGGTCTTGAGGCTGGGAAAGCGCAGGGCTGTAGGCCTGCAGGGTGCAGCCCAACACCCTCATTCCCACCCTCACCGTCCCCTTGGACCTGATGCAGGCCTGTTGTATGGCTGAGGCTTTGGCTCTCCTTTAATAGTGATTTTGGCTCTTCTTTGAGGTTACACTGCCTTGGGCTGCTCTGGAGGACCCCTTCTTGCTCATGTGGACTCCCTTCACCCCTCTATTCCTCTGCTCTCTGGAGGTACCTTATAATGTGATGTGGGATAGTCAGAGAAGAGAGGGATACGTCTCTCGAGGAGGTCTCTTTTGGTTTAAGAATTAGTGGGTACTTTTGGTGAACCAGACCCAGCAGAAATAGGGCAAATCTCCTCGGTGAGCTGCTATCCACAGATTAAAAGAGTACTGAGAATGTAGTTGACCATCATTCAATATTTGCTGAATGCATGAATTTTCCAATTTTATCTTCATAACAACCCCACCCAAGAGGTAGATGTTATCCACACTGCAATAAAATGTGCAAGCTGAAGCTCAGGAACATTAAGTCACGTGCTGTTAAAAGTTTGAGTCAGGATTCTAATCTAAGAGGTCTGACCCCACTGTCAGCCAGTCAATCACTATGAGATATGGTCCCCCAGATGCTTTGGGTCTCTAGGAAAATCTGTGCCTTCTGGCAGCTTAAGAAATGGCCTTGCATAGAGCTAAAAGTCAGATTGGACTGTACCACTGTGCGCAAGGGGCAAGCTGTGCTCTGTTTTTGTTTTTTATAACTTTTATTTTATATTGGAGTATGGTTGAGTTACAATGTTGTGTTAGTTTCAGGGGTACAGCAAAGTGATTTAGTTATACATATACATGTTATCTATTCTTTTTTCAGATTCCTTTCCCATATAGGTTATTACAGAATATTGAGTAGAGTTCCCTGTGCTATATACAATAGAGCTGCGCTCTGCTTTCTGCAATGCTGGGCACTTTTCTACTTCGTATCTTATGCTGGTGTCTGTTGGTGCTTTGGTCATGACATTATATTAACTGGAGATCATGTTGTTACCAAATAGCCTCCGTCCCTAAAGTATGAATATGAAATTAAGGTTGACACTCAGCATCAGGAGGTCCTAGAACTCCATTAAAAATTTAGATGTGGGCCCACAGGCAACTTGGAATATTTAAATAGCTTGCCCTGCTTCTGTTTCTAAACCAGGCTGACCTTTCACCATGTGACTGGAAGTCAATGAAAACGACCACCAGGCTTCAAGACCCTGTTTTATCCATGGCCTTCTCCTCTCTCTTAGCTCTTCCCTGGCTCACACTATTTCCAGCTCTTTAACATTTTGAGTTTGTTTCCTGTTTTTGATGATAAACTTGGCTTGTCTGTTTTTTAAACTCAACATTCCTGAGAATATGGCTTGCAGTAATTCTTGGCTTCTCTTCCATTCATTCATTCACTCACTCACTCATTCACTCATTTAGAGTCTAGAAAATCCAGTTTACATAGATTTGCCTCTTGATCTTGCTGCTGTGTGACTATGGGAGTTTCTTAATCTCTCTGGACTTATTACTTTATTTTAAAATGGCAATAATGGTGATATCTGTCTCATAGTATTATTGTGAAGATTCAATGAATTAATACATGAAAGTTGCTTAGAATACTGTCTGTCACATAGTGAGGGCTATCTATATGTTTGCTATCCTTGTTATTATTATAATTAATTCCTTCATTATTTATTTATTGGGCATATTATATACCAGACACTATGTTAGGCTATATGCTGGTTTATATACACAAACCATCTTGGATCTCATAGTTTATTAGGGGAAACAGGCATATAACTAAACAAGGGTTGATAGTACAGTTCATGAGTTATAAGGCAAGGAATTACAGAGAAACATGAAAGCACAAATCAGCAGCCTCTACTAAGAGCATGAATTAAGGGATCAGGGAAGGCTTCTGCAAGAAAAAATACTTTGGGGCTAAGGCCCCAAAGTTAAGCAGAAGATAAGCAGATAAGTAGAGCAGACAAGCCTCCCTTAACTTTTGCGGGGACTGGGAAAAATATACAAATAGAAGCTTATGTATCATAGGTCTGAATATTTGAAAGTTTAAATCAAACTAAGTAATCAACTAAGTTTTATCTTTCCTTCATTGAAAAATATACCTTCATAACAATCTGGAACGCTCTGAGTTTTGTGTTGAGATGGAGGAGCACAGGGACAGCTGACCCCTGACCCCTCCCTGGTCACAGACAAGCTCCCTTTGCTTCCCATCCCCAGATGCCTCAGTCCCATGTGGGGTCTTGTGTGCACATGCATGGAAGGACAGTTCCATCCACATGATTGCTCCCTGCCCAGCTCCCTCTTGACCAACTCCCAGACCTGGGGATGCCCAGGGCTGTGGCCAGGCCAACCCTCAGGACAGATTCAGAGAAGAAAGACACTGGAAGCAAGCTTGAGGCCCCTGAGACAGGAATTCTGGGATCCCGGGTCCCAGGAATGAGGTCTGGAAGGAGAAGGCATGATCTCTATGATTCCCGTTCTGTGGAGAGGGGACACTGCTAGGAGAGGACCAGACTAGGGCCCTGAAAGCAGTGGTTCTCAAACTTTAAAGTTAATCAGAATCATCTGGATGGTTTATTAAAACACAGATATCTGGGCTCTAACTTACTGAGTTTCTGATTCAGTAGGTCTGGGTTGTGGTCCAAGAATTTGCATTTCTAACAAGTCCCTAGGTGATGTTTATGCTGCTAGTCTGGGAGCCATTTGAGAACTATTGCTCTAAGCATGGGGCCAGAAAAGGACCCTTCTTTCTCATGGCTAAGGGAGTGGGGTATAGAATCCAGGAGTGTTCCTGGTGCAGGGGACGGTGTGTGAAATGACCCAGAGACAGGTGAAGCTTCTGTTATAGTACATGGAACTGATCCCCATACCTTAACTCCAGCCATTGGGTTGGCCACAATGTGTCCATCTGGGGACACTGCCACATAAAATGGCATCCAGCCAGACTAGCAGGGTTAAGTGCCAGAACCCTGGGGTGAGCAATCTTCCTTCTTGTTTTCTTTGTGTAGCAACGGTGATCATGAATCAGAAATCTGCCAGAACTTAGACTGTATTCTATGAACCTTTTATTTTCTCTTAGTTTCTTATACTGTCATTGTTATTCAGTCCCTGTAGCTCAGCTCCAGCTGGACATGGTAAGCCTCCAAGCTGGTAACTTTTGTAATGAGACACCCAAAAGTTACAACCTGGATCAGGTTGTCTAGTAATCTACAGAGGCCTCATCTGATGAGTAAAAGATAGCATGTCTAGGTTCTTCCAGGAACTGTTTAGTCTGCTTTGTTGGTAAGAATCACATTAAGGTTGAAACTTAGCTGTGGAGATCAATACTGGATGGATTTATTTAGCACGTGCAGGAGAAAATGGCAGAAGTGTCTGTTAGCCTGATGACATTCTGTGCTGTTATTGAAAGTTCATTATTTAACTGATGTCTCTGCACAGGAAGGCTGAACTTTGACACATTAGATATGCTGACTGAACCCATGGCTGGAGTATGCAGGTCTGAACATTCAGTTTTCTTTCTGGTGTAGCAGGCCCCCAAACACTGATGCTGTGCTTTAACATTTAGGCTACACAGGTTTTCCCCTTGCCTCTCTCTTTTATCATGAAGTTTTTGCATACACTCTCTAAATTTCTTAGAATGACTTTATTCTTTTGTTCGGCAAATCCAGTGTTTCCTTCTTAGTCATATGCCAAGGCCACTTTCTCCAGGTGGGTCTGGTTTGATTCCCTTTTACAGAGTTCAGGGCCAACAGGCAGTGTTTGTCAAGTTACAAAGAGCTGAGCCGGTGCCAAATTCAGGGCAGGGCCAGAGAAGGTGTTTGCAGTTTATAGAAGCAGGTGTAGCCTGAAAGACCAGAGAAAACTGAACATCTATGAAGAAGCATCATGCAACAGATCCAAGAGATGAGAGAAAAATGGTAGGGTGTGACAGGAGCAGAGAAGAACAAAGAGGAACTGCAGTGTCAGAGAGACCAATAGATATATCCAGATACAGGTCCATGGGGGCTGTTCAATTAGTTAGACTGGTTTCAATAGTTATATATACTAGCTTTACACACACCAGTCTTATTTTATATTCTGATTAAACTTGTTTTGGTCTTTTTCAACACTTTACATGTGTTAACTGACCCCAATTAACATATTTTGAGATAATTGAGTTGTTTATAGTCACCTGATTTTCCTGAACTCAAATGGAGAACAACAACAACAATAAAAAAAAAAAAAAGCAAAAGATCCCCCAAAACTTTAAAGGCATTTCCTCCCCTAAGGAATGGTAGAAGGTTATTTTGGGGGATGATTGGAGAGTATCAGAACTTAGAGTCCCTGCTAACCAGGAACTAATCAGGACAACGATTTTAATCAATGCAAAAGTAGCTGAATTGCATTCCACTGTATTTATATTGGTTTATCCATTTACCAGTTGAAGACATTTGGATTGTTTCCTGTTTTTGGAATTTCTGAATAATTCTGGTATAAACGTTTTGTGTTTAGTTTTTAGAGTGAACATAAGCTTTGTTTCTCAAGAATGAATATCTAGAAGTGGGGTTACTGGGTCATATAAAGTGTATATTTAACTTTATAAGAAATAACCAAATTGTTCTCTAGGTTGGCTGAAAGATTTCACATTCCCACCAGCAAAGTATGAGAATTCCTGTTGGTCTACGTTCTTGCCGTCATTTGATATTGTCAGTATTTTTAAATTTTAGTCTTCTAATAGATATGTAATGGTATTTCATTGTGGATCTAATTTGAACTCCCGTAATGACTAATGGTGTTAAACATCTTTTAACGTGCTTATTTGCCATCTGCATATTTTTTGGTGAAGTGTCTCTTCAAATCTTTTGCCCATTAAAAAAATTGAATTGTTTGTTTCATTTTTGAGTTTTGAGAGTTCTTTAAATATTCTTGATACAAGTCCTTTGTCTGATATGTGATTTGAAGATATTTTCTCCAATTCTGTGACTTGTTTTTTTATTCTCTTAACAGTGTCCTTTACAGATCAAAAGTTATTAATTTTGATAAGGTCCAATTTTTCAATTTTATTGCTTGTAATTTTGGTGTCATATCTAAGAACTTCTTGCTTAAATCAAATTATGACAAATTTCTCCCATGTTTTCTTCTAGAACTTTTATAGTTTTACCTTTTTCATTCATGTCTATAATTCATTTGGGTTAATTTTTTTATGCCATGTGAAGTGTAGGTCAAGAATCATTTTATTGAATATGGATGCCCATTTTCTACACTCCCATTTGCTGAAAAGGCCATACTATCTCCATTAAATTGCTTTTGTACTTTTGCAAAAAGTACAACTGGATTTTATTCAGTCTTTCAGTAGAATTTGGTATTTTCATTCTTGAAACAATCTCTTACCCTTGATTTTCTTGATACAATAATCTCTTAGTTTTACCCTACTTATGTAATGGGCCCTCCTCTGTCTCCTTGGAGGAGATCCCAGTCCTTTGCCTAGCTATACTATTTTCATTCATTAAGGTTCACTACCAGACATCATTTTTCTTTATCCTCTATTCTCTCCCTAAGCAATTTCATCTGTACCCAAGGTTTTAATAACAATCTATAGGTAGATAAACTTATAAACTTATATCATCAGCTCAGATTTCTCCTCTGAGCTCCAGACATTAATGTCCATCTGCCTCCTTGATGTCTCAATTTAAAACTCCGCGTGTCTGGAATGATCTCATGTTTCATATAAAATATGATTAGTTCTAGTGTTTCCTATCTATCCTGTTCTGTGGTCATATCTGACATCCTCCTTTCCCTCTTCCACCAATATTTAATATTTCACAATTGATTTAGCCTCTTAAGTACCTCTCAAGTATGTTCACATCTCTTTATCTCCACTGTCATGATCCAAGTCCAAGCCAGTATCATCCTTCCCATGATTATCACCATCATCTTTTAGCTTATTGCTCTGCATCCCATATTTCCTCCTCCAATCAGAATGAGCTTTTAACAGAGTCTGATCATGTCAGCCTGCCTGCTTAAAACTGATTTGCTTTTAGAATGCTCTTTACCTTGGACCACAAGGCCTTCTCTGATCTGGTCCTTGCCTAACTCTCCAGCTTAATCAATTAATTCATTCATGTACTTATTCAATAAATATATACTGAGTGTCTACTATGTGTCAGGAAACTATTCTTACTGCTGGGCATGTAGCAATAAACAAAAAGTCCTTGTTTTAATGGAGCTTATATTCTAGTGGGATTGTACATACACAAAACACATAAATGTATAAACAATATGTATTTATACTGGTGAGTGGGAAAATGCAAAACATATAAATGTAAGGGGACAGCGAATTATGGGGAAGGTGTTATTTATTTATTTTTAATTTATTTATTTTATTTTTGGCTGTGTTGGGTCTTCGTTTCTGTGCCAGGGCTTTCTCTAGTTGTGGCGAGCGGGGGCCACTCTTCATTGCACTGCGCGGGCCTCTCACTATCGCAGCCTCTCTTGTTGCGGAGCACAGGCTCCAGACGCGCAGGCTCAGTAGTTGTGGCTCACGGGCCCAGTTGCTCCGCGGCATGTGGGATCCTCCCAGACCAGGGCTCGAACCCGTATCCCCTTCACCGGCAGGTGGACTCTCAACCACCGCGCCACCAGGAAAGCCCCAGGGGAGGTGTTATTTTAATAGAGTTGATGGGGAAGGGCTCCCTGGGAAGGTGATATTTGAGCAGGGATCTGAAGAAAATGAATGAGCAAGCCATGCCTATTCCAGGCTTCGGGATCAGTCTCTGAGGGCTCCATCCATTCAGTCCTTTCCTTATTTTCATGCGCTGATTCATGGTCTGCTTTTACACCCAGCAGTCAGCACCTATCTGTCCGAGGGTTGCACTCAGGTTGCCAGAGCCTGCTTTCCTGAAGTGCCTGGTAATTTATGTCTCTCCTGGGACCTCCTTTATCCAATGACTGATGGGTGTAATGAGTGAATGAGCATAAATATTTAGGCTCCCCTGTCCCTAGTCAGGAGAACTCTGGGTGTGACCTACCATGTTTCCAGACTTCCCCTGCAGGATTAAGTCAACGTTATCCTCTGCAAGGACATCAAGCCCTCACTTGGCTTCCTTCTATGCTGCTGTCATTTCTTCATTCCCCTACTAGTCTTTCCTGAGAGTACTTCCTAATAAATTCCATTCATTAGGATCCTTGTCTTAGGCATTGCTTCTGGAGAATCCAAATGAAGTCAGATGCTATATAATACATGATAGAAGTTTTGCATTAATTTGAGAAGAGAATTGCAAAAGTAGAATCAAATCATCATATAGCGTATGGTAGTGTCATATCTGTGTGTGAATTAAAGGCTTTTATGGATCAGACCATGGCACATTTCAACTTGAAACAGATCACTAGCAGCAAAAGTATAGTAGTAAATATGTAATGAGAAATTTTTATGTTCCTAAGTTCAGTGATAACTGCACGAGGTAACTATTTAATCCAGAGTTCAATAATGCCACAATTCGCTTAGAATGCACAGGAAACTGGCTTCGCAGAGCTACTAAGAAACATCTTATTAAAACTGTCACTATGGTAGTGCTCACTGGCAGAGTTTTGATTAAGTGTAAGGTTGGAAACAGAGCCTGGAAATTATTAATACCATTTTGTAGAATATACTTATGCAAATAGCCATTCCTTACACAAGTATTACAAAAACAGATTAAAACCAAAATTGGTTTTAAGGTTATATATATATTTTTCTTGAATACAACACTGGTCCTTTAATTTCAGCAGAATACTGTAATATGTTACATTAAAATTAATGTTAATTTAAATTTTATTAACTTCATACTTTTGTTTGTATTTAATTTAAATATGGTTTAGGTTTTATTGTTGTATATGAGCTATATGCAAAAGAAGTTTATACTTAATTTTATATCTGTATATTTTTAAGTACTACTCTAATAAAAATGGAAGGGAGGTATTGATGGTCTCAATAATGTATTTCACTAAAAGTGGTCCATATATCACTGAGGTTTGAGAAATAGTTCTTTAACCCATTTAATTTAAATCCACTCAGTCCATTCAATTTAAAATGTGACCCCTCAATAAGTAGCGGCAGCATCAACTTGGAGCTTGTTAGTGTTTCAAATTCTTGGGTCCCAGCCAGATCTGCTGAGTCAAGAAACTCTGGAGTTAGAGCCCAGCAACCTGTGGTTTCACAAGCCCTCCAAGTGATGCTGATATGCACGGCACTGAAGTTCCAGAACAACTGCTCTAATCCTTCCTCTCCTCCTTTGTTGAAGCTCTCATCCTCTGATGGGTCTCCCTAACTACCATCTCTACACTCCTAATCCTCCTCTGCACAGCTGTGAAAGGGATCTTTCTAGAGCATATTTATTGTGCCACTCCCCCTTTGAGTACCTTACATGGTTGACTTCTCTAAGACTGTTATCTTGTCTGTAAAATGAGAATAATAATGCCCTTCATCAAGTTGTAAGGGTAAGCATAATATAGGCATTAATTAAATGGTGATGGTCACTGTTATTATTATTCTCCCCATCATTTTTGCCATCAGCAGTAACATCCTCTATTGCTTAAAGAATTAATTATAAATGTTTTATAAGTTTGGGGAATTATCCACCATATGAGTCTTGATGGAAGATGACCCCAAATGTCCCAGCCTCTCTTGTGTCAGGCACTTAACTTATGTTGTCTCTCAGATGTGTCCGCCCCTGACACTGAACCGGGAGTGAGTGACTCAGAGCAGCAGTGAAGGATTCACGCTGGCTGTGGGTCAGCAGCTGCAATAGCAGTTTTCAGGAGCAGCAATGACAGAGCACCTAATGGGGTCCAGCGTCCAGAGTCCAGCATTTGTAGTGTCTGTGGGAGAAGCTGTGAGGACAGTGGTGTCATCCCAGCACTAATTTGGGGGAGACTTTTGGGATAATTTGGGGGCCACTTAGCTTCTCTTTTTCTTGCCTGTTTTCTGTGCCTGATTTTTCCAGGTCTTTAGGAGATTCTGTGACCTATTCAAAATCTGTTTAAATCTACATCTCCTTTTGGGGCATCAATCAGCCAGTCACAGTATCTCTTGCTTACAACCAAGAAAACAACCGATACGGGTCTCAAACTCCATTTCCAAATTCAATTCTCCTCAATTTTCCTCCCTACAAACCTAATGCTTTGACAGTCCTGGAGCATTTACCTTTTCACAAATATATCACATAATTTCATGCTTCTTTTTCTGTGCTTATGATATTCCCTCTGCCTTGGAAATTCTTCTTGTCACCTATTTTGTCTGGTAAAATCCTATTTATCCTTTAAGACCAATTAATACTTGCCAGAATTAATTTCTCACTATTGATGATTAGATGGGTGGCTTACTTGTATTCTGAACAAGAATACGGAAATGAAATACTGAGATGTTTAGAAAAACAGTGATGAAAAATAACAAAACTTCCTTTAGCTAGTAGACCAGTAGGACCAAACTGAATCCATCATTTCTGTATCTGATAATTGCCTACTTTCCTTCTGGGGGATTTATACAATTTAGGCATTGTAATTGTAATGAGAGACAGTATATTTTAGCATTATGAAATAACTAGCCCACTAAAAAAATCATGACACTGGAATATGATGAAGAATATTGATAAAAGGAATCAATGTATAAATAAAGACACAAGGTCAGCTTGTCTCATATTGAACATAGACCCAGTTCTGGACATTGTGCTTGACTTCCAGTGTATTTTCCATCCTCTCTCATTTGTGCAGCAGCCATGTGGACCCTAATTCCAAAGATGCACCCTAATTAGTCTGGGGCAACCACCATCACCAATGGTTTAGGAATCCAAACTTAAGCCAGTAACATGATATCATACTTGTCTAAGTGAATATGTTGGCCCAGTCAGACTAAAAGACTTTTGATTCTCTGTCTCCTTTACACACTTTCTATCTGTCTGTCTATCTATCTATCTATCTATCTATCTATCTATCTATCTATCTATCTATCTATCATCATCTGTCAATTGTGTCATCTATCTGTCTTCCTGGACAGGAAATTTGAAGCTTTAGTGACCGTCATGAATCAAACTACAATCCCAAGTTTGAAGTCAGCACTGTAGATAGCAGAGTGGAAAGACAGAAAAAAAAAATCTGAGTCTTGATAATGTTGAACTACTAATTCACTAGCCCTGAATCCTACCCAATGCAGGTCCACTGCATAGCGCCATGCAGTTTATGCATTTTACAACTGAATTTACATAGACTAAGATGTGACTGGTGGCTCTGAGGTTCTTAGTCTGACTTATTGATATTAAAAACAATATATCAGGACTTCCCTGGTGGCACAGTGGTTAAGAATCCGCCTGTCAATGCAGGGGATATGGGTTTGAGCCCTGGTCCGGGAAGATCCCACATGCCGCGGAGCAACTAAGCCCATGCGCCACAACTACTGAGCCTGCACTCTAGAGCCCACGAGCCACAACTACTGAGCCCACATGCCACAACTACTGAAGCCCATGCGCTCTAGGGCCCATGCTCTGCAACAAGAGAAGCCACCACAATGAGAAGCCCGCACACCGCAATGAAGAGTAACCCCCGCTCACTGCAACTAGAGAAAAGCCTACACGCACCAATGATGACCCAGCAGAGCCAAAAAAATAATAAATGAATAAATTTATTTAAAAAAAAACACAACAGGGCTTCCCTGGTGGCACAGTGGTTGAGAATCTGCCTGCTAATGCAGGGCACACGGGTTCGGGCCCTGGTCTGGGAAGATCCCACGTGCCGCGGAGCAACTAGGCCCGTGAGCCACAACTACTGAGCCTGCGCGTCTGGAGCCCGTGCTCCACAACAAGAGAGGCCGCGATGGTGAGAGGCCCGCGCACCGCGATGAAGAGTGGCCCCCACTTGCTGCAACTAGAGAAAGCCCTCGCACAGAAACGAAGACCCAACACAGCCATAAATGAAAGTAAATAAATAAATAAAAATTAAAAAAAAAAGATAGCTCTTCTATAAAAAAAAAAAAAGAAAAAACACAACAATATATTATATCACCTTTAATACTTAAGACAGTTTGAACTTTTTCAAAGTTATTACTTGCAGACAAAAGGGCTCTGATATCTAGATTCCATGTATGCACCTAGTTTTCCTATTTTGTTACTGCAAATTACATTCAGCTCCCTGGCTACATTGATACTTCCTTGAGAGTAGGTAGCAATATGTCATTTTTGTGTAGCTTGGATATGTCTTAGTACCTGGCACAAAAGAAGGATTCAATAATTTTGGTCAAATTTTTACACATGTTCAATTTATCTAACTGAATTTAAGAGCATTTGGGAAAAAGACAATGCATGATAACTCATTTATATCTTTGGTACCCATTATAAGAAATATACTCAAACTAATTACTTGGTTGATAATTATAACTGATATTACATTTATCATCTAGTAAGCACCTGTTATATGTCAGTTGTGACTGCTGATGCTTCACATATATTAACTCATTTAATCTCCACCAGAAACTTTTTAAGTAAGAAATATTATCTTCAATTTGCAGTTGGGGAAACAGAGTCTTAGGAAAGTTACTGACCTAAGTCAGGGTCCCACAGTCATAAATGTAAGACCATGATTCAAACCCAAGTCCATGTGGCTCATTAATAAAGATAATAATACGATATACACATTTCTTCTCTCCTCTGACACTCTATGATTAAATAACTTTATTCCAAGAAAATGACTCTAGGCTCCAGGGAGCTTATGTTCAAAAACGAAAATGAGCCCAAAGATTTCATCCTTGCCCCAGGGCACCACGCTCCCACTCAGAAAGTCAGCAAATGGCTCATACCACCCACTCTCTGGAATGGTCTGGAAACCCAGTCAGCAGAGGTGGGCACCAGAAGGGCAAGAGTCCGTGAGAGCCAGAGTCCTGATGAATGTACTCATTACTGACAGGCCATTTACTGGCACTTTCTGCTCTGCTTCAACAAAAATGAAGCATGAGACAATCACACCAAGACACAAATTTCAGATCATCAGCAACTCAGTCATGCAACAATCCTTACCAACTTCACATGCTCAACAGTGGTCTAGGCCCAGGAGGAGGCTGAGAAGCAAATGGGCTTGAGATGCAAGGAGATGAACAAAATATTACATGAAAATATGACTAACAAATAAGGTGATGAATGCTAAAAGCTAAGTAAATAATGAAGGAAATATGGGACTAAGAAAGAATTTGAATGTGAAAGATTTCTGTGGGCTGAGATGATTACAAAAAGCTTGAAAAAATGGCAGAGCTTGACCTGGGGCCTTGACAGTCAAGGAATATGCCAAGAGGCAGAAAAAAGACAAGTACCGAAGGACACTATAAAGACCAATGTGTGGCCAAAGTGCTGTGAGGAGAGTGAGTGAGAAGATCATTGAGTTAGGTGGGGACAGACTTAGTGATCTGGAATTCCAAGATAAAGTATTTGGAGTTTATCCTGTAGGAGTGGAGTTTCTGGAAGGTTTAGAACAAAGAGATGACATGAAGAAAGAGAAGCAGAACTGACTTGTTAATGGACTTCATAGACCTGAGTTTTCTTGTGTAACTCAAGCTTTACCAGTATTTGAATAAACATGGGTCACATGAGACGGATACCCAAAATCTACTGGGATTTTCTCTCATCACTCTGTAATCTTTCTTAGTCTTCTGGACTTTTACCCTTGGTGATCAGTGGCTATGAAAGGGCAACACCTCATGACCTCCATTGCTAACAGGGCCAGCATGGCATGATCAGAATGCCTCTGCTTTAGGTGTTGTCCCCTGTGCCCTGTTGAGTGATGCTGGCACTGTTGTCCTTGCCATGTCAAAGCCACTCATAGAAGTGGGTATGAGGCCACCTCCTCCACACACCGAAAGTTCTTCTCACCTGAACTCCATCTCCTTACTGAGTGACTTACGAAATCAGGACTTTCCACTTCTCTCACTAGGGCTCTTATAGATGACTAGACCAGGCTGGGATCCAGTATCTTAGGTAAACACTATCTGGCCTTCTGATTCCACTCATTTTCCAGAATCCTCTGGGCCAAAACCAAAAATCCAAAAACCATAAAATCCCTGTGCAAGTTGGCTCCTGGCACCTTGCCCACTAGTACATCAAATGTGCTCAGATACAGGTATTTGCAGAACATGCCCTCAAGATTAGGCATGTTCTAGTGGGAAGCAATGCAGGACTGAAGATTCAGTGTTTGCCTTCAGGAACCCTTGGATGAATTTCTTCTCACCAGGCTCTACCTAGTTAGAAACATGACCTCATTCTCTATACTGCTGTACCTGTACATTTTACAGACACAAGACCTTCCTTGTCCTAGCTGTGCAAAAACCATGAAAGTACCTGGATCCAACGGTACCATAGGCAAGGGCCTCCAAACACATTCTCAAGTCAGCCTCATCCATAGAGGGTTTTCAGGACTAAGAGGCAGCCAGTAATTAACAACACCCTCCCAATCACTTCTCAAACTTATGTTTTATCAAACTCCGGACTAATAAATTCTGCTTGGCTATTTGGGAAAAGAATTCACTAGAGGGAAATGAAGCTGCTTGGAAAAAACCTGGAGCAAAACAAACATACAAAAATACATATTGATCCCTGATGTATCGTTCCTATTAAAACTAACTGCTAAATTTGGCTTTACAATAGCATTTCCCCAGCGTCTGGAGTTAACCTCGTATATGATCCACAGAGGTTAGCACTTGCCCTGTGTTAGCAACAAACACTTCCTTCAGGCCCTGGAACACAATTCCCCTTGGACTTTCAAATCCAGGATCATAAATGCAAAATGACTGGAGTTATATCATCTGTTTATATCTGGGGTGCTATTACATTTTATATACCTCTCACTGGCTTCAACTAAGCATCTACTACCAGTATGATGAGGTAGTTTATATTCAACAGGACACTAGGTTCAAAAGTCTCTTAGTATTGATTTTACCAGGAAAATGCTCTGATTTATTTCTGAAGTTGGTTCTCAGTTGCTGAGGATTCTTTGTGGGGGAATAGGGATGATTAAAGTTTCCATAAGCAAAGGTCTTTGCTACCCCAGTACTTCTTAAATATCCATCCTATTGGATGCCTTTGCTCAGAGGCATGGCAAGACACAAATTGCTGTGTGAGGTCAGCTGTGCATTGAGAGATGGTTCTACCCAGATACTAGTCATGATATAGTAGGAGGCGTGCAGCAGTGTTGTTACTTATTAGAATGTAACTCGTAAACTGTTAACAGTGGCATCAACCAGTTTTAATAGGACTCAGACATACTGTGGCAGGCAACCTGGGTCTGACCAAGCAGACACTTTTATCAATGGACAGTTAGCAATCTGGAATTCAGGTGATCACAAATGAACAGAGAAGCAGGGATTCAGAAATAGTAAGTTAATGGAAGTTAGGTCTGTCTGCCCTAAGCTCAAGAGGTGACAGGAGGAAAAGGCATATTAGGCCTGGTCATAGGGAAGATTTCCCTAGGGCAATAGTCCTTGAACTTGAACATCTTTAGAATGACCTTGTGGGCTTGATAAAACACTTATTTCCAAGCTCTACCTCTGGAGTTTTCAATAGATATGAAGTGAGAAATGAGAATTTGCATTTCTTTTTTCTTCTCAGTTTTATTGAAATACATCTGACAAATAACATTGCTTAAGTTTAAGGTGTACAGTGTTATGATTTGATACATGTATTTATTGTGAAATGAAATGAAATGATTGCCACAATAGAGTTAGTTAATACCTCCATCACCTCACATAATTATCATTTTTGTGTGTGTGGTGGAAACATTAAAATCTACTCTCTTTGCAACTTTCAAGTATATAATACAGTTTTATTAATTATAGTCCCAATGCGGTGCATTGAATTCCCAGAACTTATTCATCTTAAAACTGGAAGTTTGTAACCTTTGACCAGCATATTCCCATGTCCCCCACCTTCCAGCCCTGACAAGCACAATAAATCCCTAGTCATTGGAAACATTTTTTATTAATCCAGCTCCTTCCTCTCCAGGGCCTTCTTTTCTTTTCTTTTCTTTTCTAAGTATAGTTGATTTACAGTGTCATGTTAGTTGCAGGTGTACATATATATGTATATGTGATTCAGTTATACATATATATGTACACATATATGTATTATATATATTCTTTTTCAGATTCTTTTCCCTTATAGGTTATTATAAAACATTGAGTATAGTTCCCTGTCCTATAAAGTAGGTCCTTATTGTTCATCTATTTTATATATAGTAGAGTCTATATGTTAATCTCAAACTCCTAATTCATCCTGCCCCCATTTCCCCTTTGGTACCATAAGTTTGTGAGTCTCTTTCTGTTTGGGAAGTATGTTCATTAGTATCTTTTTTACATTGATTTTTAAAATTTTATATTAGAGTATAGTCAATTTACAATATTGTGTTAGTTTAAGGTGTACAGGAAAGTGATTTAGTAATACAAAAACATATATCTATTCTTTTTCAGATTCTTTTCCCATATAGGTCACTACAGAGTACTGAGTAGAGTTCCTTGTGCTATACAGTAGGTCCTTATTGATTATCTATTTTAGGTATAATAGTATGTATGTGTTAACCCCAACCTCCTAATTTATCCCTCCTCCCCACCTTTCTCCTTTGGTAAGCATGAGTTTGTTTTCTAAGTCTGGTGAGTCTGTTTCTGTTTTGTAAATAAGTTCATTTGTATCATTTTTGTTTTTTTACATTCCACATTTAAGTGATATCATATGATATTTGTCTTTCTCTGTCTGACTTACTTCACTTAGTATGAGAATCTCTAGATTCATCCATGTTGCTGCAACTGGCATTATTTAATTCTTTTTATGGCTAATATTCCATTGTGTATATGTATATATATATACCACATCTTCTTTATCCATTCATCTGTCAATAGACACTTAGGTTGCTTCCATGTCTTGGCTATAGTAAATAGTGCTGCAATGAAATTGGGGTACGTGTATCATTCTTTTTAAAATTAATTAATTAATTAATTTAATTTTGGCTGTGTTGGGTCTTCGTTTCTGTGCGAGGGCTTTCTCTAGTTGCGGCAAGCGGGGGCCACTCTTCATCGCGGTGCGCGGGCCTCTCACTATCGTGGCCTCTCTTGCTGCGGAGCATGGGCTCCAGACACGCAGGCTCAGTAGTTGTGGCTCACGGGCCTAGTTGCTCCGCGGCATATGGGATCTTCCCAGACCAGGGCTCGAACCCGTGTCCCCTGCATTGGCAGGTAGATTCTCAACCACTGCGCCACCAGGGAAGCCCCCATGTATCTTTTTATTATAACAGCTTTAATGGAGAATAATTGCTTTACAATGGTATGTTAGTTTCTGATTTATAACAAAGTGAATCAGCTACAGTTTCTGATTTATAATAAAGTGAATCAGCTATACATATACATATATACGCATATATTCTCCCTCTTGCACCTCCCTCCCACCCTCCCTATCCCACCCCTCTTGGTGGTCACAAAGCACCAAGCTGATCTCCCTGTGCTATGAGGCTGCTTCCCACTAGCTATCTATTTTACATTTGGTAGTGTATATATGTCCATGCCACTCTCTCACTTTGTCCCAGTTTACCCTTCCCCCACCCTGTGTCCTCAAGTCCATTCTCTACGTCTGCGTCTTTATTCCTGTCCTGCCCCTAGGTTCTTCAGAACCATTTTTTTTTCTTTTTCTTTTTTTTTTAGATTCCGTATATATGTGTTAGCATACGGTATTTGTTTTTCTCTTTCTGACTTACTTCACTCTGTATGACAGACTCTAGGTCCATCCACATCACTACAAAATAACTCAATTTCATTTCTTTTTATGGCTGAGTAATATTCCATTGTATATATGTGCCACCCCTTCTATATCCATTCATCTGTCAGTGGACACTTAGGTTGCTTCCATGTCTTGGCTATTGTAAATAGAGCTGCAGTGAACATTGTGGTACATGACTCTTTTTGAATTATAGTTTTCTCTGAGTATTTGCCCAGTAGTGGGATTGCTGGGTTTCTCTGGGTATTTGCCCAGTAGTAGGATTGTATGGTAGTTCTACTTTTAGTTTTTAAAGGAACCTCCATACTGTTCTCCATAGTGGCTGTATCAATTTACATTCCCACCAACAGTGCAAGATGGTTCCCTTTTCTCCACATCCTCTCCAACATTTATTGTTTGTAGATTTTTTGATGATGGCCATTCTGACTGGTGTGAGGTGATACCTCATTGTGGTTTTGATTTGCAATTCTCTAGTGATTAGTGATGTTGAGCATCCTTTCATGTGTTTGTTGGCACTCTGTATATCTTCTTTGGAGAAATTTCTATTTAGGTCTTCTGCCCATTTTTGAATTGGGTTGTTTGTTTTTTTGATATTGAGCTACATGAGCTGCTTGTAAATTTTGGAGATTAATCCCTTGTCAGTTGCTTCATTTGCAAATATTTTCTCCCATCCTGAGAGTTGTCTTTTTGTCTTGTTTATGGTCTCCTTTGCTGTGCAAAAACTTTGAAGTTTCATTAGGTCCCATTTGTTTACTTTTGTTTTATTTCCATTTCTCTAGGAGGTGGGTCAAAAAGGATCTTGCTGTGATTTATATCATAGAGTGTTCTGCCTATGTTTTCCTCTAAGAGTTTTATAGTGTCTGGCCTTACATGTAGGTCTTTAATCCATTTTGAGTTTATTTTTGTGTGCAGTGTTAGGGAGTGTTCTAATTACATTCTTTTACATGTAGCTTCCAGTTTCCCCAGCACCACTTATTGAAGAGGCTGTCTTTTCTCCATTATACATTCTTGCCTCCTTTATCAAAAATAAGGTGACCATGGGTGTGTACGTTTATCTCTGGGCTTTCTATCCTATTCCATTGATCTATATTTCTATTTTTGTGCCAGTACCATACTGTCTAGATTACTGTACCTTTATAGTATAGTCTGAAGTCAGTGAGTCTAATTCCTCCACCTCTGTTTTTTTCCCTCAAGATTGCTTTGGCTACTCGGGGTTTTTTGTGTTTCCATACAAACTGTGCAATTTTGTTCTAGTTCTGTGAAAAATGCCTGTGGTAGTTTGATAGGGATTGCATTGAATCTGTAGATTGCTTTGGATACTATAGTCATTTTCACAATGTTGATCCTTCCAATCCAAGAGCATGGTATATCTCTCCATTTGTTTGTATCATCTTTGATTTCTTTCATCACTGTCTTATAGTTTTCTGCATACAGGTCTTTTGTCTGCTTAGGTAGGTTTATTCCTAGGTGTTTTATTCTTTTTGTTGCAGTGGTAAATGGGAGTGTTTCCTTAATTTCTCTTTCAGATTCTTCATCATTAGTGTATAGGAATGCAAGAGATTTCTGTGCATTAATTTTGTATCCTGCTACGTTACCAAATTCATTGATTAGTTCTAGTAGTTTTCTGGTAGCATCTTTAGGATTCTCTATGTACCGTATCATGTCATCTGCAAATAGTGACAGCTTTACTTCTTTTCCGATTTGGATTCCTTTTATTTCTTTTTCTTCTCTGTTGGCTGTGGCTAAAACTTCCAAAACTATGTTGAATAATAGTGGTGAGTGTGGACAACATTGTCTTTTTCCTGATCTTTGAAGAAATGTTTTCAGTCTTTCAACATTGAGAACGATGTTGGCTGTGGGTTTGTCATATATGACCTTTATTATGGTGAGGTAAGTTCCCTCTATACTTACTTTCTGGAGGGCTTTTTATCATAAATGAGTGTTGAATTTTGTTGAAAGTTTTTTCTGCATCTATTGAGATGATAATATGGTTTTTCTCCTTCAGTTTGTTAATATGGTTTATCACATTGATTAATTTTCGTTTATAGAAGAATCCTTGCATTCCTGCGGTAAACCGCACTTGATCATGGTGTATGCTCCTTTTAATGTGTTGTTGGATTCTGTTTGCTAGTATTTTGTTCAGGATTTTTGCATCTATGTTCATCAGTGATATTGGCCTGTAGTTTTCTTTCTTTGTGACATCTTTGTCTGGTTTTGGTATCCGTGTGATGGTGGCCTTGTAGAATGAGTTTGGGAGTGTTCCTCCCTCTGCTATATTTTGGAAGAGTTTGAAAAGGATAGGTGTTAGCTCTTCTGTATATGTTTGATAGAATTCTCCCGTGAAGCCATCTGGTCCTGGGCTTTTGTTTGTTGGAATATATTTAATCACTGTCTCAATTTCAGTGCTTGTGATTGGTCTGTTTATATTTTCTATTTCTTCCTGGTTCAGTCTCAGAAGGTTGTGCTTTTCTAAGAATTTGTCCAATTCTTCCAGGCTGTCCAGTTTATTGTCATATAATTGCTTGTACTAATCTCCCAGGATCCTTTGTATTTCTGCAGTGTCAGTTGTTACTTCTCCTTTTTCATTTCTAACTCTGTTGATTTGAGTCTTCTCCCTCTTTTTCTTGATGAGTCTGGCTAATGGTTTACCAATTTTGCTTATCTGCTCAAAGAACCAGCTTTTAGTTTTATTCATCTTTGTTATCATTTCCTTCATTTCTTTTTCATTTATTTGTGATCTGAACTTTGTGATTTCTTTCCTTCTGCTAACTTTGGGGTTTTCTTGTTCTTCTTTCTCTAATTGCTTTAGGTATAAGGTTAGGTTGTTTATTTGAGATGTTTCTTGTTTCTCGAGGTAGGATTCTATTGCTATAAACTACCCTCTTAGAACTGCTTTTGCTGCATCCCATAGGTTTTGGGTCTTCGTGTTTTCACTGTCATTTGCTTCTAGGTAATTTTTGATTTCCTGTTTGATTTCTTCAGTGATCTCTTGGTTATTTAGTAGTGTATTGTTTAGCCTCCATGTGTTTGTATTTTTTACTGATTTTTTCCTGTAATTGATATCTAGTCTCATAGCATTGTGGTTGGAAAAGATGCTTGATACGATTTCAATTTTCTTAAATTTACCAGGCTTGATTTGTGACCCAGGATATGATCTATCCTGGAGAGCGTTCCATGAGCACTTGAGAAGAAAGTGTATTCTGTTGTTTTTGGATGGAATGTCCTATAAATATCAATTAAGTCCATCTTGTTTAACATATCATTTAATGCTTGTGTTTCCCTATTTATTTTCATTTTGGTTGATCTGTCCATTGGTGAGAGTGGGGTATTAAATTCCCCTACTATGATTGTGTTACTGTCATTTTCTCTTTTTTATGGCTGTTAGCATTTGCCTTATGTATTTAGGTGCTCCTATGTTGGGAGCATAAATATTTACAACTGTTATATCCTCTTTTTGGATTGATCCCTTGATCATTATGTAATGTCCTTCTTTTTCTCTTATAATGGTCTTTATTTTAAAGTCAGTTTTGTCTGATATGAGAATTGTTACTCCTGCTTTCTTTTGATTTCCATTTGCATGGAATATCTTTTTCCATCCCCTCACTTTCAGTCTGTCTGTCCCTAGGTTTGAAGTGGGTCTCTTGTCAACAGCATATATACAGGTCTTGTTTTTGTACCCATTTGGCCAGTCTATGTCTTTTGGTTGGAACATTTAAAAAAATATATATTTTTTTTATTTATGTACTTTTGGCTGCTTTGGTTCTTTGTTGCTGTGCATGGCTTTCTCTAGTTGCGGCGAGTGGGGGCTACGCTTCATTGCTCTGTGGGGGCTTCTCATTGCGGTGGCTTCTCTTGTTGCAGAGCACAGGCTCTAGGCATGTGGGCTCAGTAGTTATGGTTCGTGAGCTCTAGAGTACAGGCTCAGTAGTTGTGGCACCCAGGCTTAGTTGCTCTGAGGCATGTGGGATCTTCCCGGACCAGGGCTCGAACCCATGTCCCCTGCATTGGCAGGTGGATTCTTAACCACTGCACCACAGTGGAAGCCCTGGTTGGAGCATTTAATCCATTTACATTTAAGGTAGTTATCAATATGTATGTTCTTATTACCATTTTCTTAATTGTTTTGGGTTTGTTATTGTAGGTCTTTTCCTTCTCTTGTGTTTCCTTCCTAGAGAAGTTCCTATAACATTTGTTGTAAAGCTGGTTTGGTGGTGCTGAATTCTCTCAGCTTTTGCTTGTCTGTAAAGGTTTTTATTTCTACGTCAAATCTGAATGAGATCCTTGCTGGGTAGAGTAATCTTGGTTGTAGGTTTTTCCCTTCCATCTCTTTAAATATGTCCTGCCACTCCCTTCTGGCTTGCAGAGTTTCTGCTGAAAGTCCAGCTGTTAACCTTATGAGGATTCCCTTGTATGTTATTTGTTGTTTTTCCCTTGTTGCTTTTAATATTTTTTCTTTGTATTTAATTGTTGATAGTTTGATTAATATATGTCTTTGCATGTTTCTCCTTGGATTTATCCTGTTTGGGACTCTCTGCACTTCCTGGACTTGATTGACTATTTCCTTTCCCATATTAAGGATGTTTTCAACTATAAAGTCTTCAAATATTTTCTCAGTCCCTTTCTCTTTCTCTTCTTCTTCTGGGACCCCTATAATTAGAATGTTGCTGCATTTAATGTTGTCCCAGTGGTCTCTGAGACTGTCCTCAACTCTTTTCATTCTTTTTTCTTTATTCTGCTCTGTGATAATTATTTCCACTGTTTTATCTTCCAGGTCACTTATCTGTTCTTCTGCCTCAGTTATTCTGCTATTGAGTCCTTCTAGAGAATTTTTTATTTCATTTATTGTGTTGTTCATTATTCTTTGTTTGCTCTTTAGTTCTTCTGGGTCCTTGTTAAATGTTTCTTGTATTTTCTCCATTCTATTTCCAAGATTTTGGATCATTTTTACTATCATTACTCTGAATTCTTTTTCACGTAGACTGCCTATTTCCTCTTCATTTGTTTGGTCTGGTGGGTTTTTACCTTGCTCCTTCATCTGCTGTGTGTTTCTCTGTCTTCTCATTTTGCTTAACTTACTGTGTTTGGGGTCTCCTTTTTGCAGCATGCAGGTTTGTAGTTCCCATTGTTTTTGGTGTCTGCCCCCAGTAGCTAAGGTTGGTTCAGTGGCTTGTGTTGGTTTCCTGCTGGAAGGGACTCGTGCCTGTGTTCTTGTGGATGAATTTGAATCTTGTCTTTCTGGTGGGTAGGCCCGCATCTGGTGGTGTGTTTTGGGGTGTCTGTCACCTGATTATGATTTTAGGCAGCCTCTCTGCTACTGGGTGGCTTTGTGTTCCTGTCTTGCTAGTTGTTTGGCATGGGGCGTCCAGCACTGTAGCTTGCTGATCTTTGAGCAGAGCTGGGTCTTAGTGTTGAGATGGAGATCTCTGGGAGAGCTTTCGCCATTTGATATTACATGGAGCTGGGAGGTCTCTGGTGGACCAATGTCCTGAACTTGACTCTCCCACCTCAGAGGCACAGTCCTGACACCCAGTCGGAGCACCAAGACCCTGTTAGCCACACAAATCTGAAGAAAAGGGAGAAAGAAAGAAAGAACAAAAGAACAAAAGAAAGAAAGGAAGAAAGGAAGAAAGGAAGAAAGGAAGGAAGGAAGGAAGGAAGGAAGAAAGAAAGAAAGGAAGAAAGGAAGAAAGGAAGAAAGAAAGAAAAATATAAAATAAAATAAAGTTATTAAAATAAAATTAGAAATTATTAAAAATAAAAAAGGATTAAAACATAAGTTTTAAAAAGAAAAGAAAG